>NC_081406.1:489820399-490167065 GCF_030272615.1 Cryptomeria japonica | reverse complement strand
ACCAATGTGTAAATGTACACATTAAATTGAATTAAATACTTAGGATAAAATACCCCATTTTACCACACACAAGGCACACAACCCAAGAAAGCCAACCAATCATATGACATGCAAACCCAAACGAAAAGGGAAACCAACGGACCACACAAGACGCTCACTTGATCATGGCTAAGGCAAGACAAGGGTTTTGCGACCACCTAATCCAAATTCTAAGGATGAAAGAGGTATACTCAACCCTGTAAATCCTGACGGAGACGAACCTTGCACCTAGGTGGTACTGTACCTGCAACCATGAGTCACACAAGCATATATATATATATATATATATATATTCTATGAAGGTGTTAGCTTGAGATTCATAACAAGAATTAGGGAAACAATTAAACTTACACAAGAATCGATGTGAAAACACAATAACAGGTATGCACAATATTCATATTATCTAATCTACAACATTACATAATGGTTAATCAACCATCCAAGAATGCCACATAGAAAAAGTCAACCAAGGTCAAACCGGTTTTACAAGGCCGACTAGGGTAGGGGCACTACACAAACAACAATGAGTCTTCAACTTATCAAGTCAGCCACGAAACAACAAAATCAAGAGAACAATAAATCCAAGTCTTTCTTCTCCAATCCTCACAGGAAATTCACAAACATTGTGGAACCCTTGGAATCAGCTCTAAAAACTCTTCTTGCAAATAAATTGATTACTTTACTAGAAGCAAGTAATTATGAACCTCAAGTTAAACCTAATTGGTGGAAGGATGATCATTTTTTCAATTATCATTAAAATAAAGGACACCAAACCAATGATTGTCAAAGATTGAAGCACCTTATTCAAGATTTAATTGATAATGGTGTTAGGCCCAATATGGAAAGCTAATGTACTGAGAGAGGAGGGGTGAATCAGTACATCAAAACATTTCTTCAATAATAACTTTACTGTTATGCATAAACCGAATAGTGCAGTAACATAATATAAAGCTAAAACAAATAGATAACAATAATACATGATTCACTCCATAACACATATATTTTGGTATGCAAAAACTCTTGGTTAGAGAGAAAAACTGCGTCGGGGATGGCACCCAAAACTTCACTACTACAATAATAAAGGTTGCTCGGTTAGAGCTACATATTTAGCTATTTCTGATAGCTTACCTTGTTAGGAGTATCAAGATCTATTAGATCTACCTTGCTAAAGGATTTTACAACACTTAATCTAAATGTTGCACGTGGTTAGAGGCTTTATAATTTATAGACTTGATTAGAGTCTTTTACCCTGTTAAAGGTTTCTCTTACAACTTCAAAATATTACAATAAAATCATTACAAATATCTGCAACTTTACATCTAGAATGTTATAGCAAATTCGATGTGCTCAAAATAAGATTACCTTGCTTATAGCATACCTTGGTAACCCATATAGTAACTCGGTAAACCCTTTTGTTTACTCTGTTCTTTGACTATTCTCTGAAATCATTCTTGGTGACCTCTGTGTCTTTGTAACAGTCATAACACTTAGCACTTTCACATGTCTTGCTTCATATATTTCTATATCTTCCTTTCTATCATGCTGCATGTATATATCTAATCTTAATCCATGTTGTATAAATAGATCTCTTATGTCGATAATCCATTCATTGCTTCGATCTTACAAATATATATTATCGAATGAATAACCATGCAAAATATTTCATTGGTTAGATGACCTTAAAATCATACACAATCTTTAAGTGCAATTTCCAATGTGATAACGGTTTTATGTGCCTCGATCTTGTAACATGTTTTCATATGTATGTCCAGGTTCAATGAATCTGGTAACACGTTTCACTCGGTGTATATCAACTTGGTGTGTCATCTTTGCTACTCGGTAGACATGAGATGATACTCGGTAGACAGCTCGGTGTATACTACGCTCTGAGACTACTTTCTTCTATAACCGACTGGACTGTGCATACCGACTGAATATTTCGGTAGTAGAAACCAACTAGAGTATATAGAATAACTTTGAACATAAAACTAATGGCAACTTGATAAGTAGTAACAATCTCCCCTTTTGACATTAGTTGAGATGTTTGACAAAAACTAGTTTCAAAGTTATAACTCAATAATCTATATACTTGCAAAATTTGACTATACTGACAGTATATATAATAGTCAATGAAATAGTAAATCCGAATATACTCCCCTTATCGATATATTGTATAAAAATTCTGATTTTGCATGCTCGATGATCAATGTTTTGTGTGTTGCACTATTCTTTGCTTACTGTTCTGTTCACTGCTCGGTTCACTGCACTTGGATACTTTGCTCACTCTGCTCAGTTCACTCCCCCTGTATACTACACTCCTTGATACTATACTTTGATACTTTGAATACTATATCACTCCCCCTTTTTGACAAACATCAAAATTTAATTACCATTCGGTGGTGGCAACTAGTCAAAAATGGATTTGTACTTTGTCCGTGTTTCGGTGAGAGCGACAGAGAGGGCATCCTTTACACTGTCCATTAAATAATTTTGTGCTTGAATATCAGCCAATAATGATATTAAGCCATCTAAAGTGCTTCCCTCTTGTGTAGTAGATAAATATGTGGCTTGGTTGATTTGTTCTTGGATGGATGAAAGATGAGGAAGGAATAATGTCTAAAGTGTCATTATGTCCATCCCGATCTTGTGTTCTTCATTTCTTAGATCTAATTGTTGAGCCATAAGTTGTTGTAGCTTTGTATAGAAATTCTAAATTGAATTCGGCTCTATGGTCAACTTATTTGAGAGATCGGTGATCTCTTTCTCAATTGCCTCTGTTTTATTTTTGATGTCTTTAATGAGTAAAGAAAATGCACAGAGTTTCTAAAATAAATAATGAATGTGCTTGAGTTGAGGAGTCAACTCAGCAATAAATTTGACAAGTTTAACTTTGCATATAGCTATAGCTTTCTGTACCTCTTCTATCATTTTTGCAGTGAGCTCCTTGTCTTTTAGCTTGCTCAAATATTTCGATACATCTACTCCAGATGTCTCTATCTTTGTTAGGAGTTCATCTAGTTGAATGTGGATGGCTGCATCTGTTGACACCGTAGCTTCAGGTAGCATATCTATTAAGAGTGCTTTCACCTTCTGAAGTAATTTATTTTTCTTTTGAATTTCCATTTGCTTCTCTTGTTTGGCCTTTGCTTTGCATAGTTCACCGAAATCAATGAGTGCTTGCCCCTTTAATTTTGATATGTCTACATTGGGCAACACTATTGGTTTTGACAAATCAACTTTAAAACTATGCTTTTTCATCTTCTTTTCTTTACCTTTCACCGATTGAACTAAGACAATGACTTGTGAGGCTTGATGACCCTCGGTAGGTTGCTCAATAGAGGCAACACTTTGGTTGGTTTCTTTAGCGTTTGTAGAGTCCTTTGGTGTCTCGGTACTCGGTGTCTCAGTTACAACATTTTTAGTGCTAGAAGGTGCTTGAGACATCTATTCTTGAGTAGTACCTTCTCCTGCTATAGACTTGTGACCTTCAGTGCCTTGATCCGTATCCTAAGGGGTTTTGGTTGAGATAGGTTGATTGACCAGTGGATAAGGCTGAACTTGTTCCAAGATTGATTCACTGGATACAATTTTTGTATATGCATTGCCTTCTATCATTTCCTATTCCAATGCCTCTGTATCCATGATATCTTCATCTATTTGAATGGTGTCAGTAGGGTCTTGCTCGGGAACATCAGGACCTTGTTCGATGACATCAACAATTTCAACTTCAACTTGCTCACCAGTATCCTTGATTTTAAAGATTTCCTGCCACTTTGCTTTTGTCTCATTTTTTACTTCAATATACAGCCCATTCGTCAGTTTCAAGGCTCTTTGTTTGACGAGAAACTTTGAGTTGTAGGTTGTCAGATGTTCTTTTATTTTAGCTACTGACATGTCAGGAAAGAGATGTACCAAACTTCTTTCTCTGATCTGTTTCTCTGAGTCCATTGCATATTTCCACCTATTGTCAATATGTAAATATAGTTCATTTGGAAGTGACTTAGATAGTTCTAATGGAGCTAACAGGAATTTTAGAAGTGTGCAAATGACAACTTCTTAAATTTGTCTCTTTTCATCATTATTTTTGGTTTCATACTTAACATATCTGAATGATCCAAATCCACCATATTCTTTCAGATTAGCACAGAAATTTTCAACACTATGTACATTTACCTTCTTGCTCTTGACAATCTAAAATTTGCTTGCATCCTCAGATTTGGTGTCACTAGACTCTTTTGCCAAAATGAGTCTCTGAGTAGTTTTCTTGTAATTTTTTGTTACCTTAGGAATAGTAACACTCTTTGCTTTCTTACTCGGTGAAGCTGCAGATGCTCTAGTGTTAGGTCACTTTGCTGGTGGAGTTGGTGAGGCCTTTGATGTGTCCTGTTTCTTTCTTTTCAACACTTTTCTCTTAGGCAATTCAGTGCTCAATGTTATAGCTAGCTCTTGGTCTTCAAATTCCTCTTCGGTAATGGCTAAAGTTCCTTTGACAGGTGTGGAGGAAGAGTCTTCTCCAAATTTCTCTGATAATGCCTTTATCATCTTTGTTGCCTTTCTTGTAGCTTTGGGTACTACAATGCTTGTTTTTACTTTTTCCTTCACTTCTTCATAGGTTCCATACCTCAGCTCGGTAGCATGCCTTGGTAATGTAAGAAATGCATCAATTTTTTGTTGTGTGATGTCAAAATCAATCTTGTAACCCATCAGTGACAAAGATTGAGTTCTTGGTTCCACGACATTCACATAGCAGTAATCAGTGTCTACTTCAAAACATATGGCATCTTTGTATTTCTCCACTAGCTTGGGTGGAATCCGGTACCTGTTATGCATTTTCTCTTGAAATTTATTAGAGTAATCATCCATAATATCATTAAAATTATCACCTAGCTTCTTGATGAAGTCATTAATCTGATGGGTGATTGGTCGGTGTAGTTCCCAAACAAATTTACCGATTGATGGAAAGAATTTTTCAAAATAGAAAAACATGCATACAAGTAATGATCCAAACTTTAGTGTATTAGCCGAGTTGTTCTTCTTTGGCTTCCTGATGGTGTTCAGATTCTCAAACAAGTTTTTCAGCAACACCTCACATAGATCAATTTTCATTCCCTTTTTCACAATTTTGTATGCTAGTTCTACTGCTGCACAGGGTACACTGTTTTCCCTTGCCGATTGGAAGAAAGAGTAGCCTATTACTCTAATGGAAAATTTTAGTTCTTCATCTGTGACATTGTTCAATTTCAGTCCTCTGCAATCTGATTTCACTCCAGTTAAACTGATCAATTCCTTTTGTGATATCATCTTTTGGGCTCGGGCATGATCATAAATAGGGTAACCGGTAATCAGATTAATGATTTACTTGGTAATCTTAAACGGTTTCTCTTCTAGCCACATGAAGTCATCGTGAACTCTGCTCAAAACAAACTTGACCCACTGGGGTTTGAACATGCGGGGATAGGTTAGGGCTTCAGTTAATCCCTTGATCTTAATGTGCTCATACTTGCTATTCAATTTACCATTTGTGCATAATTCATCATAGGTATCTTTGATTTCAACATGACCGAGTTCTTCAACATGACATTTGGTGAAGAATCTCACATCCTTGACTAATAACACTATCCGGGATGAGTGAAAATGCGGTTTTGTCATCCGGTTCAGATGCAACTTTGGGAGTTAATGAGTATTTTAGTGAGGGCTTCTCAACATTCTTGACAACAATGCGATCTTGGATCTTGGGTGCCATTTGTAGATTTCAGATAAAAAACTAACAAAAGATCCTTAGGGTTTCAGGATTTTCAAATGACAGACACTTCACACTTAGCAGATAACAACAACTTGATAAGATCGGTAAACCAGCTTAACAATGCATTGAGATTGATGTAAATACCTTGAATTTTCTTTGTAGGAGGTTTGATCACCTTAGATTTGCTTTGCTCTGCTCTCTCAAAAACTTGGTAAGTAAAAATGACCGCGAAAATGCTTTAAGTACATAATATGCCTTATCAGGCTCCGTGCAGGTTAGGTCAAAAAACATTAAATGCACTCAGTTCCACTAAACTTTCTTTCATTTTTCCGCTTTAACTGAGTAACCAAACTTTCTTCATTTACCGACTTGACAGGTTTCCTGTAAAGTGCTCTAAAAGACTTTGATATAATTTCAAACTTACTACTAAATTATGCAGATTTTGAATTAAGTGCATAATAAAGTAGGAACTGTTAAGATTTAACCTTGAGAGAATGCAGTCCCTTCATACCTTTACTGATTAATTTGGAATAGGTGCACCTAACTCGGTAGGTAAGGTGCTTTCTTCATTTGACACAATTTCCTTCTTTTTCCAAATCATTTGTAATTTGTCTTTTATTTCCTCAGTGTCTTTTCTAGTTTGATCTCTGCAATCTCCTGCCAAGTGTCCAACTTTGTGACAATGAAAACATGTCATACCAGGATTTCTCCATGATCTTCGGTTGTTCATCCCAAACCTTATAAAGTAGTTGGCACTTATATGTCCATATCTTCCACAACATTCACACCATATCCTTGTATTGTAATCCCATGGTACTGCAGAATACTGTCGGTAAGGATTTGTGTGAGCTCGGTAACCTCTAGCATTTGCTCGGTGTGCAGACCACATATAGTTATTTTTCTTAAACCAACACTTCTCGGTATTATGTCCATATCTATTGTAGTTTTTACAAAACCCTTTGAATTTTTCCTTTTGATAATTGTTAACAGACTTTGTCTTACATTGATTAGATATGTGACCATATTTATTGCAGTTGTAACAATAACCATTGGACTTAGTGACATTTGGTTGCTTACCTTTTTTGATTTGGCACATGTTGGTAGTGTGACCTTGATTTCCACAGTAGTTGCAAAAAGGCTTCTTTCTTTTGATGTTATTCTTGATTCCATCTTGCTTTGATGATTCTCCTCTCTCGGTAGTATGAATTCCCTTCTTGGTAGAGTCTTTTCCTTTGTAACCGAGTCTTGCATCTTTGTTGGGTCTTCTTGTATTCAGTTGCTCATCCAACATCTTTGATGCTTCATAAATCTTCTTCAATGTTTCTTTGGATTTCTTCTCTGTTTCAAGTTCATTGGTCAACCTTGATACTTCAAGTTTCAATGCTTGATTCTCACCATCTTTTAGATTTGCTTCATGATGTGCATAACCTAGTTGATCTATAGGTTTTGTTGAATTCTAGTCATCCTTGTGATTTCATCATTCTTATTAGATACTAAGACTTCAAGATGTTGTTTCTCTCTTTCTAGATCTCTTACTTTATCCTCGGTTATCCTCAATGCATCAAGATTTTCAGTCATCTGTGTGCTGAAATGTTCATGTTCTCTTTTCATTGCTTTTAGTTGATCAACCAATGCTTTGTTCTTTTCTTTCAATACTCTAATCATTTCTTCAGTCTCTTTAGATATACTATTTTCAGATGATGTCTCAATTTGTTCCACTAACTCTTAAGAGTCTTGTAAATCATTAGATAATCTTCTTCTCACTTTCAGAGATTTTTGCATTTGCCTTTGCATGTCTACAATCACTTGATTAGCATGATCCGACTCTTCTTGTAGATACACAATCCTTCAAGATTTTTTATAGCCTTCCATTGATAAGATCTTTCTCTTTAGGCAGTTAAACCTTTTTCCAAGATTGAAGCTCTGATACCAATTGTTAGGCCCAATATGGAAAGCTAATGTACTAAGAGGGGAGGGGTGAATCAATACATCAAAACATTTCTTCAATAATAACTTTAATGTTATGCATAAACCAAATAGTGCAGGAGCATAATATAAAGCTAAAACAAATAGATAACAATCATACATGATTCACTCCATAACACATATATTTTGGTTATGTAGAAACTCTTGGTTACAGAGAAAAACTACAGTGGGGATGGCACCCACAACTTCACTACTGCAATAATAAAGGTTGATTGGTTAGAGCTACATGTTTAGCTATTTCTGATAGCTTACCCTGTAAGGAGTATCAAGATCTGTTAGATCTACCTTGCTAAAGGATTTTATAACACTTAATCTAAATGTTGCACCTGGTTAGAGGCTTTACAATTTATAGACTTGATTAGAGTCTTTTACCCTGTTAAAGGTTTCTCTTACAACTTCAAAATATTACAATAAAATCATTACAAATATCTGCAACTTTACATCTGGAATGTTATAGCAGATTCTATGTGCTCAAAATAAGATTACCTTGTTTATAACATACCTTGGTAACCCATATAGTAACTTGGTAAACCCATCTGTTTAATCTGTTCTTTGACTATTCTCTGAAATCATTCTCGATGACCTCTATGTCTCTGTAACAATCATAACACTTAGTGCTTTCACATGTCTTGCTTCATATATTTCTATATCTTCCTTTCTGTCATGTTGCATGTATATATCTGATCTTAATCCATGTTGTATAAATAGATCTCTTATGTCAGTGATCCATTCATTAATTCGATCTTAAAAATATATTTTATCAAATGAATAACCATGCAAAATATTTCATTTGTTAGATGACCTCAAAATCATACATAATCTTTAAGTGCAATTTCCAATGTGATAACAGTTTTATGTGCCTCGATCTTGTAACACATTTTCATATGTATGTCCAGGTTCAATGAATCTGGTAACACATTTTACTCGGTGTATATCAACTTGGTGTGTCATCTTTGCTGCTCGATAGACATGAAATGATACTCAGTAGATAGCTCGGTGTATACTACGCTCTGAGACTACTTTCTTCTATAACTGATTGGACTGTGCATACCGACTGAATATTTCGGTAGTAGAAACCAACTAGAGTATATAGAATAACTTTGAACATAAAACTAATGGCAACTTGATAAGTAGTAACAAATGGAACTATCACAATGGATGGTCATAAGACAAATGAATCGCATCTAGCATTCAAAAGTCCACTTCCAAACTATGAAAAAGGTGAACAATCCAAACCAAAAGGTGATAAAGGCAAAGCTAAGGTAAACTACACTCACACATATGATGATGTGGTAAATGTCATCATCGTTAAAGACAACACACCTTCAAAACCAATCAATGTCATTACAAGAAGCAAAGAGAAGTTTACATTTCCAGGTATAACAAATGAATCAATATCCAATTCAAGACAATACAACATAGTGGAACAATTGCAAAAGATACCGGCTCAAATATCAATTTTGGAGCTGCTAAAAGTTTCACCTATGCATAAGGAAATATTGGAGAAAGCTCTAATGTAAACAATAGTCTCAAAAGACCTGGATATGGATCAATTCCAAAACATGGTGGGACACCTCATAACCCCACATTGCTTATCCTTTTCTGAAAATTATGACACATCCTTGCAACACCCTCACAATTCTCCCTTACATGTTGAAGTCACCATTCATAAAACCCATGTCAAACACGTACTCATAGATGGTGGAGTTGGCTTAAAAATTTGTGCATTAAGTTTAATTAATGCTTTGGGATATTCAAAAAATGCAGTAGATCCAAAGAAGAAATTAACTATCAAGGCGTATGATGAGGAAGAACGTTCTTCTAAAGGGATGGTGGTGTTATCAATCAAAATAGGACCTGTGGAAAGAGATACATTGTGCCAAGTTATAGACTTGAATTTATCATATCACATTCTTCTGGGAAGACCATAGATTCATGACATGCAAGTGATTCCTTATACATACCACCAGTGTGTTAAGTTTACTTATAATGGACAATAAGTCACTATAGTCGTAGACTGTAGTCAATATTGTAATAATCTGAAACAAGCACAAGATGCAAGAGTTCCACATAATAGAGAATCAGTCTATCCCACCAAAAAAATTCAAGAAAAATTATGGGAAACCTTTGAGAAAAAAGATTAAATTAAATGATGAAGGAATGGGAAAGTATATTTTGCATAACTTTCCACTTTCACCTAAATCATATTGAAAGCCTACAAATGTTCACACATGGGTCTCAGAGAAATCAGTTGAAATGTTTGATGGAGAATTTGTTAGAGCTGGAACACTTGCAGAAGAAACTAAAGACAAAGACTTTCTTAGTTGGTTGTACAAAGATGAAAATGAAACTATAGAAATAGTTGCATAAGTTATTATTCCCACAAGACAATATCAGAATGGTTATAAGATCATGCAAAAGATGGGATATGAAGGAAAAGGACCAATTGGTAAGTGACAAGAAGGTATTTCAAAACCTATTTTTCCTTGTTGGCTTGATGATGATTTTTGTATTGGATGACTTAATGTGTTGTCATTCATAAATTGGTGTAATTAATTATTCATGTTGGATATTATTACACCTTACTTAAATTTACTTAGGATAATGCATTTCATAGTAGTTTGGGTATGAGACACTTGGGTGTTTGTGGCACATTGGGATAATGTGTGTAGGATAATTTCCACCTTTTGTGGTCTTATCTTGTTGTTACATTCCACACTCGATGTGTGATCCACCTCATGTGGGATATTATATTGTTTCTCCCACCTACCACACTTATTTCCTACCTACCCTTATTTATTATTGAGCCACATGTCATGTTTGTGTGCTCACATATCCATACAGCCTTGTGTATATAAGTAGGTTAATATTCATTGTATGTAACAATTGATGATCCAGTTGATCAACATTTTGCATCATTGATAGGAATACAATTTCTTCTTATCACATTTTATTCTCTCTTATTTGTGCTTTCCATTTCCTCTAAATCTTGGCAAATTCTCACAATGAAACATATACACACACATATGTTCTTTTTGTCATGGTCATCTTAGTTAAGACCAACCGGTAATACTCCTAAGTCTTTGTATTGCAAACCAGTATCATTTGTATATTAAAGTCTAACTGATATGTAGGTGTCTAAACCAGTATATGTAGACAACCGGTATATGCAGGAATGACAATTAGTTTTGGTCAATTCCACTTACACCAGTTTGGAGATACAACAAAGAACAAAAAGGAGGCAAATGAAGACAATTGGTATGTGAGTTGGAAGGAGTTAACACTCAACTGGTATGGGTGTTTCAACCGGTTTCATTGATTGTGTGATGTGTTATCACCGGTCATGATGAGTTATCTCTAATTAACAATTTTGGAAGTGATCTATGATGTGTTATGAAAGATTGTCCAGATACACTAAATGTAGGAAATTGTAATGAGGTTCTTGAGCCGACATGAAATCTAATGTCTATAAAAAAACATTGTGGTGAATTATTTTGATATGCAAGATACAAGTGATGTTATGAGTTAGAACTGTGGCGATTTATTGAAGAAGTTGCCAAGTATGTCAGTGATGCAGGATTGAGTGAGTAGAAGAGGATCTATACAAGTAAGATGTGCTATTTCTAGATCATACCACCTATTGTTTTCTAATCACTACATCAGTTAAATCCCCTAACTAGGTAAGCTCTA
Source organism: Cryptomeria japonica (assembly GCF_030272615.1). Classification (NCBI taxonomy): domain Eukaryota; kingdom Viridiplantae; phylum Streptophyta; class Pinopsida; order Cupressales; family Cupressaceae; genus Cryptomeria; species Cryptomeria japonica. The sequence goes on along the minus strand of NC_081406.1, from coordinate 490,155,607 downwards.
ACAAGATTCATTATACAAATCCTCTAACCAAGTGATCCATTCACTTGGATTTGAAATCCTCTACTAAGGTTACTCCTAATAGGTATTACCTTTAACCAAGTATATGTCGTAATAGGGCTTTGGGATCTTTAATAGAATTCGCTCCTAGTAGAGCACTTTGTAGACCTTAACCGGTCAGTTACATATTTCTACAAATAGTTAACTTATGAGTCCCATATTGATGCAAAGCCCTCCTTGTTACCTGCCAAACACCTCCAAATGTATGACACTGGCCCCTTAAGACATGGATGGGATCCTATCAAGGTAAGGCTCTACAACTTAGTACAATCTTCTCACCATCTTCAAGACCCTCTCTTACTCAATTAGGGGTATCTTGCTACAACACACTCCATGGTACCTCCAAGGGTTACAAATCATTTACACACTAGTTTTGGGTCATGTAAAACTCCCCAAGTTCAAACAAAGCACTGGTGGCAAGAGTTCATACTCATTCCTTAGGAAACTCACTCAATTAGGCCTAGTTGCTTGTATCCCTATTTAGCGGGTAAAGGGACCTTAAGTTCAAATTTTCCCAAACATCTTGGAAAAAAAATTATAGATTCAGATACCCTTTTGGAAGTTGTACAAGTCCCCAAAAGGAAGGGTCAAGGGCTGGAAAATAAAGGTCTTTGCCGGTAGGAATTTGACTATCCTAGAAGGGCTAATTAGGTCACTTTTGTGAACCAACTATACTCAAGTGAATGAATCGGTGGGTTAAAATCCCATGGGCCTATTGGGAAACATAAATCAATAGGGATTGTAGGGTTACACATGTGGAAGCATTTCCATTTACACACAAGGTGATTTTGTTTGTTCAAGGTGTAGGTAACCACATAGAGATGTCTACCTAGGGTCACTTCAAACACTTCTCTCCCTTGCTCCTCCTAAAAAAAAATCTTGGAAATCTAAATTGCATTGACCATACTTTCCTTTCACCAAATCCCATGAGCCTTAGATTGGTAAAGTGTAAGATATGGCCATGAATGTGAAAAAACCCAAGGTAAACCCTGGGTTTCCGGGTACCACAACAAAACTTCAATATTAGAAGAAACACACACAATAAATACTGAAAATTAAAACCAAAATAGAGTCAAATCTCCTCTCAAATCAATTAACATCATTGGGAATGGATCCCAATCCGTACAAAATTGTACCATAGACCAAAACTCCAGAATTGTAGGAAAACTCAGAATTTTATTAGTTTGTTTGCATCAAATCTCTTCTTCGTACCATCACCCCTTTGGAAATTGGATCCTCAAGGTGTATAAACCATTCCTCAACTTCTCTCAACCAAAAATAAAGAGGTTAGAGCCATTGGAGAAGTTTCAAATTACAAAATGCAAAAAGTGCATAAAAGTTGCTCATGACAAGTTTTGACAACTTTTGCAAAAGTTGTCAAAATGTCATCTTTCACCTCCTAATGCCTTGGTTCAAGTTCAACCCCTCCTAAAACATCTTAAAACACTTAAAACCAACTCATTGGATCCCCTATTGTCCAAAATTTCTAATTGGCTCATAGAAATGCCAAAATAGGAGTTTGGCTCACAAGATGGGGTTCATTATTACAAACATAAAATGCATGATTGAAAACCTATATAAAACATCCTACAGACATTATTAATGTCTTATCCTCCCTTATCAGAGTCTGACATGTCATCTTGAAGGGTTTGATGAGGTGCTCCTACACCACATCTCACCATGTTTTTTTCCAGTTGGGTTTTCCAAATATAAACATTTATGTTATGGTGAATGTTTTACTTGTTGTGAATGCTTGTATAACACTTTGGATTGCATGCGAAGTCTTAAGTAAACTGGTTAATTTTTTTTACCAGTTTGGGTTTAAAGTGTTATTTTTTTTTCTATCATTGATTCACAACCCCCTCTCAGTGCTTTATAAGTCTATCAATTGGTATCAGAGCTTAACTTCCTTAAGGCTTAATCGCTTGGAAGGAAACCCTAAAGCCATTATGGGGGATATGAGTTATAGAGAGATGGATAGAGTTCTTGATGCAACCAAGGAAGAGCTTGAAACCCTGAGAGGCATATTTAAAGCTTCACAAGTAAAAAGGAGAGAGCTGACTGAGCAGCTATTGTAGATCTCTGAAAATAGTTATTCAGATGAGGCCAACATTGATGCACAGGCTGAAGAAGTGGAGAAAGTGAATAGTGAAAAGTTAAACCTCATGAGAGAACTTGAAGCTCTTACAATCTGTATGAGTCAAGAACTTGAAGCAAGGAGGGTAGCTGAAGACCTGATCAAAGAGAAAGATCATGAGATTTCTAAGATGAAGCAGGAGAATGCAACTTTGCATGAACATTGGCATGAGGAGAAGGAAGAAAAAGAAGCATTATAGTTAGATCTTGAAATGGCAATGTATCTTAGAGAGACTCTTACAAAGAATAATGAAGATCTTACCAAAGAGCTTTCTGAGGCTAATAGAAAACTTGACAAATTCAACAAAAGTTCCTCTATACTGGATGAATAGATCCAATTTCAGAGGAAGAAAGGTGACACATCTAGACTAGGATTCAATACATCTGAGAAAGGAGAACCTTCTGGTACAAAGAGCAACATGCATAAAGGTAAATCTACTCCTAAGGATAAGAAGCCTACCAATAAGAAAGATTTCAAACCTGTTTGCTTTATCTATCACAAACCTGGACATACCACTAATGTGTGTAGAAGCATATCTAATGAGAACATAGGCTATAATGCTAGATATGTGTCTAGGATATTTGAAGGTCATTTTTACACATGCAACATGTATGGACATAGATCAATTGAATGCAGATATGGAGAAAACAATCTGACACCTCACATGAATCCAAGACCTATCGGTGACTAGAGAAGGAACTATGACAACCAGAGAAACATGAACTAGCAAAAGCCCTATGTCAACTGGCTTAGTCCCTACGAGATGGAGAAGGTAACAAATGTGATTTACAAAATTTGCAATAACTATGGACATGTGGCTATGAACTATAGAAGAAGGACTGGAAGAGGTAATGCGGGACCTTGGAGAGCATCTGGGATGGCTTGCTATCATTGCCATAAACTAAGACACATGGCCAACTTCTATAGAGTAAAGAAGAACAAACTGGTAAACCACTCTAAAGATCATAAAGGAAAGTAGGAGGTTGATGTTGAACAAACTAGAGCAGAGATGAACAAAATTTGGAAGAAAAAAAGTGAGGACAAGCCAACTAAAGAATCAAGTCCTTCACCTAGTTTGGAGAATCATGCACTGGTGAACCGAGATTTTCAACAAGCCTAAGGGGAGCATATCGGTAAATCTACTTTTGGACCCCTTGAATAGTGTATGGTAAGAGAGTTTTTCATTCCGAGTCATAATATGAGAATTTTGATATTGTTATCTATTGGTTTTCTAAGGATTACCAACCGGTTATATACCTATCGGTATATGTGAGTTTGTTAAGCGGTAATAAGGGTTTGTTACCCTATCGGTTGTGTAATTAATGTAGTGGGTAGGTTAATAAAAGAAAGTTTTACTAAGTTTTTTTTAACCTAATTGCATTCGAAGAAGCATTTTGAGCACTTGCAGAGGGAAACAGAGAATTGTTAGCAAATTAAGAGTGGATTTGTGCAACGAATTTAGAAGTTGAATTGGATTTAAAGATAAGGAAAAGTTAAATGGGTGTGCATATGAGAGAGAAACCGGAAACCCTACCAACACAAAGAGAATAAGGTATTTTTTTTAATCTCTCTCTAATCAAGACTATCTAGAATGGCATCATCGTCTACACCAGTAGAGAGTTTTATGATTACTGTTGAAGCTATGGAGTCAATGGAATTAGATAAAATAGAATCTTATAATGCATTGTCTCAAGTTCCGCAAGGTGTTTTGATGAAAAGTGACTTGACTAGTTATAAAGATTGTAAAATTGGGGATCTATAATCATTGGCAATCTATTCGCAACTTAAATCTTTGTGTGATAAGAGCGAGAAAATCAAACCAAAATATATTAGGGTTTATGAAAAGGGTTTTCATAATGCAACCTATTTTCTTGAATATTTTGAGGAAGAACATGCTAGGATTATCCTTATTCGTGTACATGGTGGGAACATGTATCTTGATAGATTTCACACCATCACAAAGCAGGCAATTCATGCAGTAACTTGTTTCTACCAAACCAGTGAAGTACCAAAATTGAGGAAAATTTCAAAAGAGACTGTTAATGCATTGACAAAGACCATTGCTGACGGTCATTCTATATCAATTAATAACATTGCAGATCCAGGAGTTAGATTTGCAACAATGGTTATTGGCTACCAGATATTTCATTCTAGCAGGATGAACAATGTACCATCTATTGTTGTGCATGTCGCCTACAGGATTATGATAGAGTGTGGATTATAATTTGTGCGAGGCAATAAGAAGTCAATTGATGATGAACTTAGAATCAATTAAGAAGGATAAAAGTCAAAAGTTCAAATATGGTCAACTGTTGATTGGTCTATTCTTCTACTTTCAGAATTTCATTTTAGGAATTGGTGATATTCAATGGTCCAAGGACACACTAGTTACAACCCAAATCAAGAATAGCATTAAGGCTGTGAAGAACACATTTCCCATTGCCATGAACAGATATTTTAATGAGTTTCAAACAAAGATGAGTATGAGATTAAGGCTATCTAATGAAGTGGTGAAACACTTTGAAAAAGACATTTGTTTCACTGTAACCATTGACTTTTGCCTTATGGAGGCCGTTGAACCTAGAGAAGAAGAGATGTAAGAAATGAGCTATGAAGTTAGCTATGAATTACTAATTAGTTATGATAGAAACCTTTTGGCATCTCCTAAGGACAAAAAGAAGAAAATATTGGGAACTTAACAGGAAAGGATTGCACCTACTCAACCTAGTAGTGCCAAGGAGAAAAAGAAGAAAGTTGAGCAAGCATATTTTGTGACCACCGATACAAGGGTGACTAGAAGTATTCAAATCAAGAAGGAATTGGTACCCAAGGTTTATGCAATGAAGTAGATTGAAACAAAGAAGAGAGGTAGACATCTCATTCTTCAAGTAGAATCTGAGGATATTGATATTGAAGAAGAACCAAAGAAGATGAAATTGACTGGTAAGAAATCCAAACTAGTAGGAGACATTTCAAAGAAAAGTACTCCTATTAATGTTGCAACATTCAAACCAATGAGTGATTTTTAGAGGACTTTAAAAATATTAGAGAGGAAATGGTTTGATAATGTAAAAGAATATTTTGATTCATTTGATGGAGGTCAGAAACAAGAAATTGTTAAAGAGGTAATGGTGCAGGAGCACCTAGTTTTATTGATGCATTTTCAAAGTTTTGGAGTGATTGATCATGATTGGGGTCAATGAATGAATAATGGACTATTGGTAGGTCCACAAGAGTGTTTTAGGGTTATTATAAGTGTTTTTGTCTCTAGTGTTAGTTTGTTTTCTCAGTTTTGGCCAATCTGCCCTTGTAAGCCAAAAAAGGCATCATTGAGAAAAATAGTGTAAAACTATTTATAAGGCCTCATAAGGATTTTTGAAATTTTATTTTAGTGTTAGGGAACCATCCTAGTGAGTTTAGAGTGAGTAAATATTCATAAGTTTCAAAAATGCAAAGTGGAGCAAAAGTTGTCATTGTTGCTTGACAACTTTCTGCAACTTTTGGAGCAACTTTTCAAAAATTGATCAAATCGGAAGTTAAGAAACCAATGGGGGGTTGGTTTTGAGAAAGGAGGAATATAAAATTCTTTTTAAATCATTGTAAATGGGTTGGAAGATCCAAGAGAAAATTTTGAATAACACTTGATGGCAATTTTCAGATTTTTGCATAAAACTTGTAATTTTGGTTTTAGCAGTCCGTACCAGATGGATTGATCTTGGTACTGTCCTTTCATGGTGGTTTATCATACTTTTTTGTGGTTCTTAGGAAGTTTTTATACTCTTTCATAGTGTATTATTAGTGCTTTTTTTTAAAATTATTTTGAATTGCACTACTCTCGGTCCGAGCAAGGGATTAATACCCTAGCAATGGCTCCAACTTGAAATCCCATCATGTTTTCTCAATGGCCCTTGGGATTCAAGTAATGGAGCCTTTGTATTTTATGAATATCCATTTTTTTTCCTTGGAGGTTGCTTTGAAATAATTTTCTATCAAGTCCTAGGCGAGCTCTGTCATAGCTTGACTAGGGAACTTTACTATTATGTGCATTTTTGCTTGCAGGGATGATCAGATATGGATGTGCCAAGTGTTTTGCATGAAAGAAGGAAGCCTAATAGAGTCTCAATTGAAATATGGAGGTGTGATAGAGTGAGGGAATCAAAAACCCCTATTGGATAAGGCTTTTAACCCTTAAACCCTCAAAAATAGTCATTTTGGAGTCCGTAACTGTACGAATGTATCATGTAGCCTAACCTCCCGAATCTAAAAGATTGTCCAAAAGGGTATTTAGATCACTAAAGCTCTTAGGAGGTCCTTTGGATTTTTTCTAAGCAATTGAAAAAAAAATGTGAAGGTAGGGCTAATAGGTGCTCTTGGGGCTACTAGGCCTAGAAAATAGGAACTAGTGAAAGCGATGGAGAAATGAAGTGAAATCAATCACATAACCACATGATGGGAATTGATACACCATCTCAACATCCTCTTAGTCCCCTGCACATGAATGTTGAAAAATATGACAACTTGATGGTTGTATTTACCCTGGTGAATCCTAGCCATGATCTTGAAACACTCCTAGGGGGTTTAGAGTGAGTAAAGATGCATAAGTTTAAAAAATGCAAAGTGGAGCAAAAGTTGTCATTGTTGCTTGACAACGTTTTGCAACTTTTTGAGCAACTTTTCAAAAATTGATCAAATTGGTAGTTAAGAAACCAGTGGGGGCTTGATTATGAGAAAGGAGGCATATAAAGATCTTTTGAAATCATTGTAAATGGGTTGGAAGATCCAAGAGAAAATTTTGAATAACACTTGAAGGCAATTTTCAGATTTTTGCATAAAACTTGTAATTTTGGTTATAGCAGTCTGTACCAGATGGATTCATCTTGGTAATGTCCTTTCATGGTGGTTTAGAATACTTTTTTGTGGTCCTTAGGTAGTGTTTATACTATTTCATAGTGCAGTATTAGTGCTTTGTTTGTGAATTATTTTGAACTGCACTGCTCTTGGTCTGAGCAAGGGATTAATACCCTAGCAATGGCTCCAACTTGAAATCCCATTGTGCTTTCTCAATGGCCCTTGGGATTGAAGTCATGGATCCTATGTATAGTGTGAGTATCCATTTTGGTGCCTTGGAGGTTACTTTGAAATAATTTTCTATCAAGTCCTAGGCGAGCTCTGTCATAGCTCGAGTAGGGAACTTGACTATTATGTGCATTTTTTCTTGTAGGGATGATCAGATATGGATGTGCCAAGTGTTTGGCATGAAAGAAGGAAGAATAAAAAAGTCTCAGTCAAAATATGGAGGTGTGATAGAGTGAGGGAATCAACAAACCTTATTGGAGAAGGCTCTTAACCCTTAAACCCTCAAAAAGAGTCATTTTGGGGTCCGTACCTATATGGATGCATCAGATAGCCTAACCTCTAGAATTTAAAAGATTGTCCAAAAGGGTATTCATATCACTAAATCTCTTAGGATTTCTTTTGGAGGTTTTCTGAGCAATTGAACAAAAATCATGAAGGTAGGGCTAATAGGGGCTCTTGGGGCTACTAGGCCTAGAAAATAGGAACTAGTGAAAGAAATGGAGAAATGGAGTGAAATCAATCACAAAACTAGATGATGGGAATTGATACACCATCTTAACATCCTCTTAGTCCCCTACAAGTGAATGTTGAATACTTTGACAACCTGATGGTTGGATTTACCCTGGTGAATCCTAGCCATGATCTTCAGTAATGGGAGTAAACAAGTCGATAGTGAGTTTTCCAAAAGAGTTTAGCTATTGGAATTGGTTCATGAATGAAGAGTAGGGTGTAAAAAAACATGGGAGACCACTATGACACCTCTTTCTAACCTACAAACTAAAATTTCAACTCTTTTGTGAGATCCTCCCTATCAAGTAATCAATCACTTGTGTTAATACAATCAACTGCCACAAGATATTGAAAAATCCATTTCTGGTTCTTTATATTCTATTCTTGAAAATAAATGGAAAATGGTTGTAGATCAGGATAAATAAATTATCGATAGATTTTTTATTCAATATTTTCCTGAGTTGTCTAGAGATGAATTATTAGAATTGATTGCTAAGTTCAAAGGACAGTTTCATTCTAAGACAAGGAGACTCAAGTTATTGGATGGAAAGATTCAACCCGTTGAAGATGATACTCATCGTATAAATCAAGATATTCAAAGGATGAATGAGCAATTGAAGTACCATAAATATAAACCTGGTTAGACTGAGACTGGAGCTCCACCAGAGCTAGATGTTGAAGAGTTTATTACACCAGATGTTGTCTATCCTGTCAAGAATAAGGGTAACACAAGTTCTCCACTGGTTATATTCTTTGTGGATGATACTGAAGAAATCCATCACACTGTTGACACAACTGGTAATATCATTGAACTAGTTAAGGAAACTAAACAACTACAGGATATTGTTGAGCAACAATTAGTAGAGGAAGCACTGGTTAATGAACTAAGTGTGGATATCCAACTACAATCGATAAGTGAACATCAAGTTGAAAGTCAATTACCACCAGTCACTACAACCACATGGAAGGAACAAATAGAGACAGAGAAAGAGAAATCAGAGAAAAAGGATGAAGATAAAAAGACTGAAGAGAAAAATGATGAAGAGAAGAAGACTTAAGTGAAAAAGGAGAAGGAGAAAACAATAGCTGATGATGATGATGACTCAATAAACATACAAGGTCCAATTGATGTGGATAAATTGAGTGCATCTGAACTAAAGGAGATTACGACAACTATGCAATCCAGGGCTCAAAAGAAAATGTTAAAAGAGCAGAGAAAAGAAGCAAAAACTATACAGACTGTTGTTGACATTCTGTCAAGTCTCCTACTAGAGATTGACATTGGCAATTTGTCTACCTGTTGGAAAACTTGGACAGTTGGTTGCTAATGCTACTAACCAACTGAAATCACTTGAAGAAGCAACACATACCTTAGTTGAAAAGAATTACAGGAAGAAAAGGGGAGAGCAACTAATGTCAAATATCGATAAAGACAAGATTACTTTATCTATTAATAAAGATCTTTTGAGAGCTGTTGTTGAAACTGGGGGTAAAATTTTGGCCTATACATATAAAGTTTCATTTTTCTATTCTAATTTTAAGAAGAGGCAAGAAGATACAGAAAAATAACTAGAGAGGTTAAGTAATGCATATATACCAGTATAGGACTCGGCCTTAGATTTTGACAAATCGGTTGATGCTTTGCAACATCTATTAGATGTTTATGATTTTAAACAGGCTAAGCGACTCAGATCCTTGAAAGAACTGAAGAACCAGTTGAGTCCAAAATTTGAAATCCTATAGAGGGCATACAAGGATTCTAAAGCGGTTTTGGCTACCCCAGAGATGAGCACAATGGATGTAGTGGAAGAATTTGTTGCACAAGTTATGACAACTATTGAGATCATTGAAACTTAGTTAGAAACATGGGATAATAATTTTTACAGATGAAGATTACTTTCAGTGACATTTTCTTAAAAATTGCAGTCAACACAGCTTGAAAAACTCTTATATTCATATATATGCAATTTTTGATGCAAAATTTTGATATAATATATATGTATTTTACTTTTCAATTTCGCATTGTTGTCAAAGGGGAAGTAGAAATATGTATGTGATTGTGAAAATTTTGCATGTACTATTAAAGGGGGAGTTTGTAAGGGGGAGTAGAAAAATGGATGTACATTTTTGTAAGCACACTTAGTTGTCTAAAATTTTCTAAGTGTTGCCATCAATGCCAAAGGGGGAGATTGTTGGCTTGGTGATGATTTTTGTATTGGATGACTTTATGTGTTGTCATTGATGGCACACACACACACACACATATGTTCATATTGTCATGGTCTCCTTAGTTAAGACCAATCGATAATACTCCTAAGTCTTTGTATTGCAAACCGGTATCATTTGTATAGAGAAGTCTAACTGATATATAGGTGTCTAAACTGGTATATGTAGGAATGACAATTGGCTTTGGTCAATTCCAATTACACCAGTTTGGAGATACAATAGAGAACAACAAGGAGGTGAATGAAGACAATTGGTATGTGAGTTGGAATTGGTTAATACTCAACCGGTATCGGTGTTCCAACCAATTTCATTGAATATGTGATGTGTTATCACTGGTCATGATGAGTTATCTCTAACCGATAGTTTTGGTGGTGATCTGTGATGTGTTATGAAATATTGTCTAGATACACTGAACCTAGGAAATTTTGATGAGGTTCTTGAGCCGACAAGAAATTGAATGTCTATAAAAAGAAATTGTGATGAATTATTTTGATATGCAAGATACAAGTGATGTTATGAGTTAGAGTTGATGTGATTTATTGAAGGAGTTATAGAGTATGCCAGTGATGTAGTATTGAGTGAGCAGAAGAGGATCCACACAAGCAAGATGTGCCATTTCTAGATCATACCACTTGTTGTTTTCTAATCACTACATCAGTTAAATCCCCTAACTAGGTAAGCTCTAACAAGATTCATTATACAAATCCTCTAACTAGGTGATCCATTATCTTGGATTTGAAATCCTCTATCGAGGTTACTCCTAACAGGGTATTACCTTTAACCAGATACAGCTCCTAAGAGGGCTTTGGGATCTTTAACAGGATTCACTCCAAGTAGAGAACTTTATAGACCTTAACCGGTCAGTTACCTATTTCTGCAGATAGTTAACTTGTGAGTCCCATCTCACTGAGGTTTTTCCCAGTTGGTTTTTCCATGTATAAACATTTGTGTTATGGTGAATGTTTTACTTGTTGTGAATGCTTTTATAACACTTTGGATTGCATGCAAAGTCTTAAGTAAATTGGTTAATTATTTTTACCAGTTTGGGTTTAAAGTGTTATTGTGTTTTCTATCATTGATTCACACCCCCCCCCCCCTCTCAGTGCTTTATAAGTCTATCAGTCCTCACACACAATCTAAAGAAGATAAATCAGGACTTGGATATCCTAGATTAAATAAAAAGCAACATAATTATCAACATCCAAGGTGGAGAAAGAAAGAAGTCCCTAAAGAAGAACCATGGCAGGAAAGGCTACACGAAGTAATACAAATAGTAACTAACAAATAGAAACTAGAAGAATATGAGAAACAACAAGAAGAACTTGCAATGAAAAGAGAAGAAGAATCTTGCAAACAAGTTCAAGGAATACAAACAAGTGTGGAACTTGATCAAGATATTCAAGAAATAGTGAAAGAATAGATGGCCAAAATCAAAGAACTCTTCTCACAATATAACATTCCTATTAGATATAGTGGTGTGATTCTACAAAATAGTTCAAAAACAAATTCAAACGAATATGAATGGGGTCCAAATCCATCATCTGATTTATCAAGTGAAGAAAAGGATGAATAATAAGCAACTATTACAAATTAAGACTTGTCTTTCACAAAACAAATAATAGAGTTGGAAAGAAGACAAGAAGAGATCATAATTTAGGGGAAAGAGGCATATGAAAAACAACAAAGGAGAGAGGATGAAAAAGAACAAGAAGTGACACCACAAGAAACACAAACAGTTATTGATCAATCATCAGAAGATCAACAAAATATCAGACCGACATCAAATGTTGAGCCAACAATATTAAGGTATGGAAGAACCATAGAATAATTAATAGATAGTCAATAAGGATTAACTATTAGTCCAAAAGAAGCCAAGTTTGAGAGAAGACAAAAGATAGCAAGAGAATCCTCTATGTCATGTGCACAAGTATGACAACATCAAGATGCAAATGAATCTATTGAAATTGATCAAGAGGTAACCTATAGTATCAAAGATGTTTGTGTTGATATAATCCATTCATTTGAGGGAAAAATGTTAGATGATGAGTCACTTGATAGTGAATCACAAAATACCAATCCTAATTTTGTTAGACCTGATTGGAGAGTACTTGGAAAGGACTATCCTCAAGAGAGTTCTATCTATGACATTAGCTACTCTATGCAAAACTATGACTATTATTGATGGTATGATGAAAGAATAAGTATCCAATAGATTACTGAGAGGGGGGGGTGAATTAGTAAACTGAAAAACTGATACAAACTTCCCAATCTCAAATTCAAACTCACAAAGTAAACTTTCACTGTCAAGATCAATACTCATAAGAATACTCAACATCAATCAGTTAACTATTACAACAACTTAATAGTAAACAACTTCAATCTTGTAAACATCAAAATTCTTAATCATATATAAACATACTTCATCTCTGAATGCTTCCAGTTATCATGCCTTATCATAAGTTAATCAAATCAACAAATAAGATCATAAAAACATTCACCACTTGACACAAATGTTTATACATGGAAAACTCAAATAGGTAAAAACCATGGTGAGATGAGACTCACAAGATAGCTATCTGAACTCTTCTAAAGTTTGCCCTATTAGGAGCCAATCCTGTTAAAGATTTTAGAATAAGTCCTATTAAGAACTAATCTTGTTAGGAATCACCCGGTTAAGGGATTTACAAAATGCCTTGATGAAAAGCAAAATACCCTGTTAGGAGTAACTTCAATAGAGGATTTGAGAATCCAAGCTAATGGACCACCTTGTTAGAGGATTTAAGATGTAACCAATCTTGTTAGAGCTTACCCAGTTAGGGGATTTCAATTCTACTATAATTGTTAGAAAACAACAGGTTTTCTTGATCATATCCTTTTAAAATTCAATCTTCTTTCACTCAAACTGCAGATCCATTCTCTAGTTAGGCAACTACACACTTAACTAATTTCAGCCAACACTTTGCCAACAACTTTACAAACAACTTCGTCGACCTTAAATACAAATCAATTAGGTCGATAACACACCAAAAACCTAATTCTCTCATAGAGATTACACAAAAATCAGTTCAAGTGTGACGGTTGGATTTACATAGCAATCTATACACATTCTTCAATAAAATTCCAACTGCTCCATGATCATCGCTTCATCGGACTTGTAACTCATCACGCACTATGCATTAGATGAAATCCGCTTTGCTCATTCCCTAGACAATCAAATAAACAAACAAACACACCAAAACAATCTGAACTTATCCTCATACAATGATCACATGTGTTGCCATTGATGAGTTGAGACATTAGCATATTTTTATCCCCAGAACTCTTAAGTTTTTTACATATTTTGATTTACATGATAGTAATGATGTATCAAAAGTTGACTATATGTATTTTAGATGTTAGCCCGAACCTGTTAAAACATGTTTTGCCTTTGCTAGTTTATTCCTATAGCCATATTATTCATTCATGTTGCCATGCAGATTGTCTTAGGCAATATCATGTGTGAAATTAATAGATGTTTTGATTACTTAAAATAGATGTGTATGTTCTTGTATGTTCTTTCTTTTGAATTGCAGGAATAAATTGATGTTGCTGATAAGGCTCTCCTGTCATGCCAATTTACAGAATAGATATTCAAGGAGGTGACTAAAAGATCAAATCAATAGAAATGTTGATGAGCGTAAAGAACGGTAGAGGAAAAGTAATCACACAATGCTTATTGATGTCTTACTCAAGTGGACATTAGTGTTGTAAATACTGCCATGATATATTGTGACCGTGGTTCAGTTTAAATCCACATTATTAGTGACTTAACTCTGGTTGTTTCCTTTCTTGATTAGTTATCCACCTCTTCTTATCAACATGATCTATGTTGTAGTAAGTAGTTGTTTTATTTTAAATAAAGGTCTTTATCTCTTTTCATAGGTTAGATAGAAAAGAGAAGAAGCAGAGCAAAGGATTTTAGAAATAAAGTTACAAGTGTTTTGAGTTTCTTTTGATTCTGAATCATGTAATAGCTTTTGAGGAACAATGAATAAAGATATATTATTCTGAGTACTTAGAATTGTTTTGGAAGCCTGGAAGAACTCATCCAAGGGGGCCCACTTGGTGAGTGTTCTTGTACCTTTGTTAAAATTAGTTTTCTTCTTTAGTTGCAGTAGACATTCTTGCATTGACTGTTCCTACAGCCATTAGAAATAGATCCATTGACTATTCTTGGAGCCAAACCAAAATAGAGTAATTCCTATTTGGCAGCATTGAACTTAGCCAGTATTGCTTGAATGAATTTATGTTAATGCAGAATTTTTCTTGTAGCCTTTCAATAGTTCCAATTCTTTCTTACCTTTTCTGCATAGATGTTAGTTGTTGCAATAATGTAGGGTAGCTATTGCAGGAACTTAGTGCATATATAGTGTAGACCCATTTCAAGTATTACATCCCAAGGTTGACAATCAAATGAAAACTAGCTATGGAAATAGTGAATTCACAAACTGAATGTCCAAACTTCAGGTTGAGACTTCAACTAGAGTTATATTCTTATTGTTGGGTTGAACATTTTTGGCGCCGTTGCCGAGGATGGTGTCAAACTAAGAACCTGTTATGGTTATTACCTCTTCAGTTTTTAGTTAATTGTTATTTTTGGCATACCTGATTGTTCAAAAATATTTTATGAACCTGCATGCATAGGTGAAGAAGAGATGTTCTAGGTAGATTTCTACCCAATCATCCTAATCATGCAAAAATTTATTCCCCAGATATAAATACTTTTGCTAAACTTTATCAAACCCCAGAGAACTTGAACCACCCTGAATTTGAATTTCCTGAAGGCAGCCTTCATTTCCTTTTTGGACCACCAAAAGAAGAATTTCATTTAGTAACTCCCGCCACAAGTCCAATGCAAAGAAACCCACCTCCTAGTGGGAATAATCCACCCCCACCTTTGGACATAACATTTGAGTTTCCTAGCTCTGATTAGCATGATAATGCTAATCTCAAGAACAATATGGCTTCTTCCCTCCCTAAATGCTATGGATTAGTGACAGAGGATCCAGACACATTTCTATTTGAGTTTGATGTTCTATATAGGAGTTCTGAGTATACTACAATGCCCATAGACTCAAAATATTTCCTACCACTTTGAAAGAATCATCTTTAAGATGGTTTATGAGCTTGGGTAGTAGTACAATCGACATGGGGATGATACTTTTAGAATGACACAGAAAGAAGATGAGAGTCTTGAGGATTACCTGGAAAGGTTTCTGTTTAGTGTCAAAAAGTCCAAGCATAGCACTCTAAATGAAGATTCCCTCAAGCTAATATTTTTAAGGGGAATCAGTGATGAATGCACTGATGCTTTGGATCTTATGGGAGGAGGTGACATTACATAATCTACATGGAATGGAATAGGACAAATTTGTAAGAAATATTCCAGATCAGCTTCTAAAAAAAATAGGCATTTCAAGCCAGGAGTTCCTTCATCAACATCTACTACTGGAGTTTCTAGAATGGAACTTAGCCATTTGTTGAAGGACTTTAAGGAGGATATCATAAACAATATGGCTACTCAGTTGGATACACTCTCAGCTAAGAAGAAGCATGAAGAAGCTGATGCATTTCTTATAGAATTTTGCCCTCATTGTAGACAAAGAAAAAAAGTCTGTAGATGTAAAATGGTTGAAAATCTTGAGGTTCCTGACTTCAAGCCAATACAAGGTGATGATGAACAAGTTTTCTATGTTTCTCAAAGAAGGCCAAATTTCCAAAGACAAGGTATGCCTCCAGATCCACTTTATATTTCTGGTTATAGTGGAAATTCTTATGTACCAAATAATCAATGGCAATCGCCATATGCTCAAAATTTTGATAGTTAACCAAACTGGTATGGTCCTCAATGCCAAGGGCAACATTTTGATATTCAAACTCCATAGTGGCATCAGCCACAAGGAAATTAGTCTCCACCTCAAGCACAAGGGCACCAATTTCAAGGGAATTGGTAACCTACTCCTCGATGGAGCGGGAGTCAACCATGGACTAATCAATCTTTTAGATATCAATAGCCTAGTCAATAGCCACAACCACCTGCAATAATGCCTCCCCCTATAGCCACTGTTGTTCCACCTAAACCTACATAGTTGCCCACTCAGCCAATGCCAAATCCTAATATTAAATCTCAGCAACAATAACAAATTTCTTCAATTGATCCTAATCAATACCCAACCTATTCTTTATCTATAAGTGATATTCACCTCAAATCCGGGACAACTCTACCTAATCCATCTCCTCCAGTTATAACTAAAATGCCTGAAGAACAAGAAATCTCTAGCCCAACAACCACAATACCTTAGAAATAGAGACTACCCCCATTTCCCCAGAGATTGCAAGAAAAAGAAGTTCTTATAGAACAGGAGAAAGGTTTTGATATTATAGATCAACTGAAACATGTATGTATTAAAATCCCATTGTTATAAGCAATAAAAGATGTTCCTATATACAATAAGGAACTTAAAGAAGCATGTCTTAAAAATCCTGGTAGGAAGAAGAAAGATCCACAAACAGTGCATGTCAACTGACAGATATTATGCTAGGAAAAGTTTCAATTCCTCAGTATTCTGATCCTGGTAGTCCTGTTGTGAATATAGTCATTAATGGCACTCAAATAAAGAATGTTTTAGTTGATTTAGGGGCAGCCACTAATGTTATGACAAGAGTAATGTAGTGGCTTGAAATCAATAGTCTCAGACCTACACCTATAGTCCTACAACTTGCTGATAGCTCTACAATTTGACCTGATGGTATGATTGAAGATGTGGTTGTTACTCTGGATTCCTGGGAATACCTTGCAGACTTTATGATCCTATCTCCAAAGGAAACATTAGGAGGATATTCGGTGATTTTAGGAATACCTTGGCTTGCCACAAATGATGCCTATATTGGATTTAGATCAGGGGATATGACTATTTCAAATGGGAACTCTACAAAAACATTAGCTTTGTATTCTCCTGCTCACCCCCAGTTTGATCAACAATAAGTCATTTGGCCTAATTTGGGAGAAGAATCTGAAGGAGTTGACTCTGTTAATCACCTTATGATGATTAATAGAGAAACATTCATTCAATTCCATGATGAAGACTCAATTCTTTATAAAATTCTGACAAATGAAGTAAAACAAGAACAACAATTGCAGGAGTTAGTACCAAATATTGCAGACTTAGACTTTCCTACAACCACTGATATATTGCATACTTTGTTATCGTTGGAAGTCTGTACTTCTCATTTTTATGATATATCCTAGATTGATCTTACTATCAAAATAGAAGTTGATTTGAATATCAACAGTGATCTTGCAGAAACTCAAAAAGTGGCACTTATGGACTTGCTCAAATGTCATAAACATGCCTTTGCATGGGATTACAACGATATGCATGTAATCGATCCAACAGTTACCCACCATATCTACATAAAAGAAAACTGTAGCCCACTTAGATAGCCACAAAGAAGAATCAATCCTGCATTAAAAGAAATATTTAAAGAGGAATTGAAAAAGTTGTTAAAAGTTGGGTTTATCTATCCTATCTCTGATAGTCAATGGGTATCACCTTAGGTAATAGTTCCTAAGAAAGGAGAAAAATGGAGAGTATGTGTTTATTATAGAGCTTTGAACTTAGTAACCAAAAAAGATCATTTTCCATTCCCATTTATGGATCAGGTATTAGAATCTTTGGCTGGGAAGAGATACTTCTCATTTCTTGATGGATTCAGTGGCTACAACCAAATTCAAATTGCCCCCGTGGATCAAGAGAAGACTACATTTACTTTCCCTTGGGTACATATGCATATTTTGTTCTTCCTTTTGGATTATGTAATTCTCCAACCACTTTTCAAAGAGCAGTGATAAGCATATTTTTAGATATTTCCCAAGACATCATGGAAATTTATATGGATGAATTTACAACTTATGGTTTTGAATTTGAAGCATTAGAGAACCTGAAGAAAGTTTTGCAATGGTGTGAAGACTATAGTTTGTCATTAAACAATGAGAAGTGCTTCATTATGATGCAGGAAGGTATAGTCCTTGGTCATCATATCTCTATAAAAGGAATACAAGTCGACCCAACAAAAATTGAAGTTATTCAAAATATCAATGCACTGGTAAAGCAAAAAGATGTCAAAAGTTTTCTTGGTCATGTTGGATATTATAGAAGGTTTATCAAAGATTTCAGCAAAATTGCAAGTCCCTTATATTTTGTACTTACCAAAGATATGGAATTTAAATGGACTTCTTCAGGCAAATCTTTCTTAAAGCTCAAGAAAGATTTGACCCAAGAACTAATTCTTAAAGGTTTGAATTGGTCTTTACCATTTCAAATTCATATGGATGCATCTGATTATGCAATAGGATCAGTCTTAGGACAGAAGGTTGATAGCTTGGAGAGTGCAATATATTATATTAGCAAGAACTTGCAGGGGCCTGAGTTAAATTACACAATCATTGAAAAAGAAATGTTAGCAGTTATATATGCACTCAACAAATTCAGGCACTATATAACAGGATATCCCATATTTGTGCATACTAATCATACTACAATCAGATATCTCATGAATAAGCCTTCAACTACTGGTAGATTAGCTCACTGGTTACTATTGATGCAAGAATTTGATATCACAATTATTGATAAACCGGGAAAGTCCAATGTGGTTACAGATTATCTTTCAAGGCTTCAATTGCAGGAAGATCCTACAACCATAGATGATGTTTTTCTAGATGAACATCTATTCCTTATACAAGCACACACTACCTAGTATGTTGATATTGCCAATTATTTAGCTACTGCTAAAATGCCAGTTCATTTCTCTCCTAAAGAAAGAAGATTGCTAGTTGAGAAAAGCTTTAACTTCTCATGGATTGTTCATTGTTTGTTTTATACTGGACCTGACCAAGTCATGAGAAGATGTGTAAGAGAAGATGAAGCATATGATATCTTGCATGCATGTCATGATGAGCCGTGTGGAGGAAATTTTGCTACTAAGTGAACAACACTCAAAATATTGAACATAGGATATTATTGGCCAACATTATATAAGGATGTAGCACAGTATACAAGGAAATGTGACAGATGTCAATGCATGGGGAGACCTACTTAATCTGATGAGATGCCATTATATCCACAAATATTGGTTGCACCATCTGATAAATGGGGATTATATTTTGTTGGCCCATTTGATCCCCCTTCTAATGGAAAATCTTACATTTTGGTATGTATTGATTATGTAACCAAATGGGTGGAAGCTCATGCCATGACACATGCAAGAGATAATAAGGTGGATAAGTTCCTTTATGAGGAGATATTTACAAGATATGGAGTACGAAGGGAAATTGTATTAGACCAAGGATCACAATTTACTTCTACATTGATTGCAGCCTTGGTCAATGAATACAATATAAGGCATAGAAAATCTACCCCATATCGTTCACAAGCTAATGGATAGGTAGAAATCAGAAATAGGGAGCTAGAGGCTATTCTTACCAAGACAGTGGTTGTTCATAAAAAAGACTAGTCTCACAAACTTTCAGAAGCAATTTGGGCATATAGAACAGCTTAGAAGACACCAATTGGTTTTACACCTTTTGAGATGGTGTATGGAAAAGAAACAACGATGCCTATAGAGTTTGAGCATAAAACTCTAAGGACAACTTTACAATTAAATATGACACTTTCTGAAGCACAAAGAGATCATATACAACAATTGAATGCTTTGGATGAATGGAGAAAATTGGATGTCCAACAGATAGAACTAATTCAAAATCAGTGAGCCAAGTGGCATGATAAATACATCAAGCAGAAAAAGTTTGATCCAGGTGACTGGGCACTGTTGTATGACTCAAGATATAAAGATACTATGAGAAAGTTTCAAACCAGATGGTTAGGTCCATATGAGATAGAGGAATTTTTCAACAATGGAGTTGTTTGTTTGACCATAATTGACCTAGTTTGGTTCAAGCTTTTAATAAATGGTCATAGATTACATCTTTATCATAAGCTTGACATCAAAGAGGAGTTCCTACAACAATTCACCCAGAAGGATCAAACACAGGTTCCTGCAGCAACTGGGCAAGTTCCTTCTGCAAGAGAAGAAATTATTAGGGGTAAGGTTCCTACAGCCTCTACAATGAACATACCTGCCAATTCATAACTCTCCAAGCATCATTTCATAAAAATATTTTCATGTCTTATGGAAATATTATTCTCCATAAATAAATTTTTCCATCCACATCATCCCATCTCATTTCTTTATTTGTCATTTCATTCATGTCAAATCATTTCATTTCACCATTTTTTTCGCACGACTGCAAGTATGTACATTTTTTTTTAATTAGGCATTTATGATTTCATTATGATTATTGCCTTTGCTAAATCCATGTACACTTCCCTAAATCCTTTCAGCATGTGTGGACATGTGCCAAAATAAATTCAAGGGGGTGTTTTATGGTCCGATTTCCAAAATTAGTAATTACTCATCCTTTTCGGTACCTTGATTTTATTTCTTACCATCATTCTTTTAATGAGATATTCTTTGGCATAAGAAAGTAATGAATTTTGCTACCAAATTTGGAAATAGGTAAGGAAGTTTTAATTTTCAATCTGTAGAGTATTTTGGTTCTTCATTTCTCAGCTGCAGAGATTGCTACACTAACAGATTAAGACATGGGTGGAGATCCTATCTGCCATGAACCAATAATCCATGATGCATTGCTACAGGATGCTCTTTATGAGCATTATTTCCGGCTGCATGGTTGGATTGTCTACTTTATGAAAATAACAGATTATAATGATGAAATTGCCTCCAAGTTTATGCATTCATTTAACAAAGGGGAGGCTACTATTAAAGGATTAAGGGTCATTGCTATAGAGTAGTAGATAGCCGAGGTTACAGGGTTGCTACAGGAAGGAGAGTTGTTTCCTGAAACAAAGGATGCTAGAAGCACCAGAGCAGAATTTACACACCCCATAGATGGACCTCTAATAGTGGACAAGTAAGGAACCAGAAGGGTATCCCTTCCAGCTGAATGGCTCTAGGTGGCCTTGTATATAATGAAGTAAATTACTTGTGAAGGGAGGTATTCAAATTTACATTCACCCCATTTCAAATTTCTTAGTCATTTACGGCATGGCCGGAGAGTGAATGTTCCAAACTTTTTATATCACCTCATTTCCACAAGTGCCAAAGAAACACAGAAGAATGGAAATTGTTCTATCAGCCATCATGGTTTGATAAAATTGCTAGTAGAACATTCTCTTAGGGATGTTTCATAGATGGAATGGGGGGTATTTGAAGACATATTGCAGTTTAGGGTTGAAGATGCTCCTATTGCAGATGAGTTAGCAGTTGAAAAGGAGGAAATGGGAGAACCCTCTTCTCCTATAATTTTTGCAGAGAATGAATCTCTCATCATTGAAGGATTTGTGACTATTATGGAGGAAGAGATGGTTGAGATAAGCATTGAGCATCCCTCCACTTCTTGTAAAAGAGAAGTGACACCTTCTAAAATAAAAGGGAAGGAATTAGAAGTAATCAATGCAGATGATGAACCTATGGTTTAGCCGCAGGCAACTCAAGTTTCCTTTGCAGCCAAGAGGTGTAGACCAAAGAGAAATACTCTTGCAGCAATGCCACAGGTAGAAATTGTTCCTGCAGCCACTCCAAAGGTTTATGCAAGAATAACTCAGAGTGGTACCCAAAAAGTCTGTCCAACAGGTGATGCAATAGAGGTTATTTTAGTGGAAGCATCAGAAGAAGAGAGCCCAATAGAGGTTGAAATTCAGAAGGAGGATGATGTTGACAGACTTTCACGTCTAGCATATGTGGCAGAACAAATAGAGGAACTTGTTGAAGAAAATGTTAGCATTATGTGAACTGGCATGAGCCTTATGCAAACTGGCATGAAGACATAATGATATTGTCTATTGTCATTGATGTCAATATGAGACATAGTGTGAACCGGCACATGAAATAAGTGAAGAAAGAGGTACTGGCATATGTGTGAACCAGTATATGCCAAAGTGAAGTGGCACATTTGTTCAAAGTGAACCAACATGTAGTTATGGGAATCGACACATGGAAGCACTATATGACTACCGATTGGTAAGGCAGCTTCCACTTCGGGGTTTCCAGTTGGAGTATCTCAAGTCTGTGTGACTCAATCAGTGATCTTTGTGTGATGATTTAGCAATATGATGGAGGATAGATCGTGTTGCCATGTAATCTCTGTGCACGTGAAGGATCTTGCATGAAGAAGACTATTCCTATCTACCTCGGGAATGTGTGAAGTCTGTCAAATAGTGATAATGCATGATGGGTTATCAGCCACCATGAAAATAGTGGATAATGGATGATGGAGAATGTCTTGAGTTTGACTCAAGACTGGTGCATTTAATGTAGTGTGTTTCAACGGTCAGGATCAAACCGTTTGAATTGCTCAACCTAACAAGTTTAGGGTTTTATGTTTCTTCTACCGACCTGTATGTTCCCTATAAGGTCGATGTTAGGTTTCTGTCTGAACTTGTTGGCAAAATTTGTGAGTGTGTATACAATGAAAGTGATACAAGATTCTTTCCATACCATAGGAGAGAAGAGATACCTGCAAAGTGAATGTGTAGAAGGAAAAGAGGAGCCTAAATGGATATGTATTAGTATTAAGTGTTGTTAACAGATCATTGTAATACCTATTGATCTCTAACCACTTCAACAGTTGTAAAATCCCCTAACAGGGTAGCCTTAACTGGCTTGATTCAAAATCCCTTAAATCAGGTGGTCTTAACCGGCTTGCTATAAATCCCTTAACCGGGTAACTCAAAGCTAATGAGTTCTTAGAAGCTAGAGAAGCTTAGGAGATCCTTTCAGCTATTGAGTTCTTAAAATCCTCTAACAAGGTGACCCTACCAGGTTTAACCCTTAACTGGGTGATCCCTAATAGGATTGGCTCATGCCAGAACCTATTGTAATGTTCTTAACCGGACAAGGCTCCTAACAGAGCAGACTTCTAAAGAGTTCAAAAAGAATCTTGTGGGTATTCATCCCCACCATGGTTTTTCCCAGTTGGGTTTCCACATGAAAAATATGTGTGTCATGTGAAATGCTTTTGTCTTGTAATGCTTTGTTTTATCTGTTATGCACATGAAGGTTCTATGTTCTATGCTTGTCTATAAAACATATTGAACTCACTGTTTTTAAGATTTGATGGTTAAGTCAACTAGTTCATGCATGTGAATATTATGATAATGTGGTATTGAGCTAAGAGAAAAGCTTAGTGAGTGACCAGTTCATGACTGACTGAGCTATACTAGATGTTACCAATTGCACTCTATTTTACCAGTATCTCTATTTATCACTCATTGTGAGTGTTTGTTGTCAAACCAGTTTTGGACTATATTTGTGTCTATACTGATTCACCCCCCCCCCCCCTCTCAATACTGGTTTGGTACTAGTGGTTCATCATTGAGTTATCAATTGGTATTAGAGCACTCCAGGTCCTCTGAGTTGTAAGCTTAACCGCTTGAGGAAAAGATCCTAGCCAAATGATGAAGAGAGAAGGTCCAAAGTTCAACAGGGAAAACTTTGGTATATGGAAAGATAGGATGAAGATATTCATCAAAAGCATGGATGTTCAACACTGGAGTTATGTTGAAAATATATATGTTGTTCCTACCGGTACTCTCACCAATGCCCAAAAGAGAGAGATACAAGAAATGGGCAAGTCATGGAAGCCCTCATCAGTAGTCTATCTGACATTGAGTTTATTGATGTTTAGGACAAGGCAAATCCCAGAGAAGTATGGGATGCTCTTGAAAATATCTATGGTGGTGATGAGCATGTAAAATAGGCTAAGGAAGAAAGCTTGAGAGGAAGGTTTGAAGACATGAGAATGGTTGAAGGAGAGACCATTTAGCAGTATGGAATAAGAATCAAAATAGTTGTTGGAGAAATAAAGAGTGCAGGTGGCAAAATAGAAGATTCCACTGTGGTAAGTAAAGTCCTGAGATCCCTGTTGGCAGTCTATGCAATAAGGGTTGCTGCTATTCAAGAGCTAAGATCAATAGACAAGTCTAAGGCATCCTTGGACCCTATCATAGCCAAGTTGATAGCCTATGAGCTGAATAGCTTTGATGGTAGTGTTCAAAAGTTAGAATCAGCTTTTAAAGCTTCTGCTATACCATCCAGAAAAGGAAGAGAGGCTAGCACTAGTGGGGAACCTAGTCAGAACAGAGAAATGAAGGATGAAGAGTTTCTGATGGAATTTGAAGTTCTTCTAGCCAGGAGATTCCCAAAAGGAACTGGTAAATACAAAGCTAAGCTACCTTTGAAATGTTTCTCCTACAACCAGATAGGACATATTTCTATGAACTGTCCTAATAGTGACAACAAGGACAAACCAGAAAGGTTCAAGAAATTCAAAGGAGGAAACCAGAGAATTTGTTTTGTGGCAGTTGATGAAGGTGTCACAGATGAGGAATTAGAAGATGAAGAGAATGAAGACATTGTGTTCGTTGCTGTAAAGGAAGATGTAATAGACAAGAAGGCTCTTGTCTCCCAGTTTGATGATTCCAATGAGTGGATCATTGACAGTGGCTTCTCTCACCATATGACTGGTGACTGGAGCAAGTTTCTATCATTAGAAGAGTATGATGGTGGTGTGGTTCACTTTGGCAATGATACACCATGCATGGTCAAAGGTAGAGGGTCCATCTCCTTGAATGGAAAGAGTAGTGCTGACAATGTGTATTGGGTTGATGGTCTCAGACACAACCTTCTAAGTGTTGCCCAGTTAAATGACAATGGACTCACTCTGCAATTCAAGAATGGAGTTTGCAGAATCAAAGGTAAAGATGGTAAATTGGTAGCCACCAGCATGCAGACTAAAGGTAACCTATTTCATATGAATGCTAATATAAGTACATCTCTTATGGCTAAGCTTGATGATAGCTGGATATGGCATAGGATATTCTTCCATGTGAACTTTGACAACATTGTGAAGGCTAGTAAGATCAAGGTAGTTAGAGGGTTGTCGGTGCTGAGCAAACTGAATAATACCTTGTGTAGAGAATGTCAATTGGGGAAAATGTCTTCCTCAACTTTTAAAGGTAAATCTTTCATTGCTGACAACTTGCTTGATCTTGTGCATACTGATTTATGTGGTCCTATGAAAACTAGTGTGCAGGGTGATAGGTACTTCATGATTCTCACTGATGACTACTCAAGAATGATGTGGGTCACATTCTTGAAAGACAAGTCTGAAGCTTTTGGAAAATTCAAAGCTTTCAGAGCATTAGTGGAAAAGGAAAGCAGTAAAAGGATCAAGTGTCTCAGAACTGATCAAGGAGGGGAATTCACTTCCAGTGAATTCAATAAGTACTGTGAAGAATTTGGCATCAAGAGACAATTGTCTGCCCCCCAGACTCCACAACAAAATGGCCTAACAGAGAGGAATAACCCGACTATGCTTGGAGCAGCTAGAACTATGTTGATCCAAGGAAAGGTTGCTCACACCTTTTGGAGAGAAGCGGTGAGCACTGCAGTTTACACTATGAACTAGGTACTCATCAAAAAGGGCAAGGACAAAACTCCTTATGAGTATTGGACCAGTAAGACCCCTGTGGTAAACTATTTTAAGGTCTTTGGTAGAAATGTTACATCAAGAGGAGTGAACATCAGGGCAAATTTGAAGCTAAATGTGATGAAGGAATATTTCTAGGATATTCCACCAAGAGTAAAGCTTTCAAGTGCTACAACAATAGGACTCAGAGAATTATGGAAAGCATCAATGTAAGAGTTGATGGATCCTCTGAGAAGATTGAGAAAAACGGTAGTGAGCAAGTTGTAAATGAACCAGTTGCAACCTTCTGGGAACCAATTGTCACTCAACCGAGTACCAGTAATAGTGTTCCTAAACCGGTGAATGTTGATACTGATGAAGATAAGGATGAAGAAGAAAAGCAAGAAGAACCAATTAAGACCATTCCTTGGTATGTCAAGTTGAATCATGATCCCAAGAAAATCATAGGTGATAAGGATGCAGGAATCCTTACAAGAAGAAAGATTAGAGAAAACTTATGTATGATCTCTGAATTTGAGCCTAAATCATTCAAAGAGGCTCATAATGATGAAGACTGGATCAAGGCAATGGGAGAAGAACTTGACCAGATAGAGAAAAATGGTACATGGTCCTTGGTACCTAGACCAGAGCATAAAAATGTCATTGGCACCAAATTGGTGTTCAGAAATAAGTTGAATGAGGATGGCACAGTGATTAGGAATAAAGCTAGACTGGTATGCAAAGGATATGCTCAAGAAGAAGGTGAAGACTATGGGGAAACCTTTGCTCCTGTAGCCAGATTGGAAGGAGTTCGTATGATTCTTGCATATGCAGCTTTTAAGAGATTCAAGGTATATCAAATGGATGTAAAATCTGCATTCCGAAATGGTGTACTTGAAGAGGAGGTATATATTGAGCAACTAGATGGGTTTACCCTATTTGAAGACAGTGACATGGTATGTAGGCTACACAAAGCATTATATGGTCTAAAGCAAGCACCTAGGGCATGGTATGAGTGCCTACATTCTCATCTTGTGAAGATTGGATTTGAGAGAACAAGTGAAGATAGCAATATCTACTTGAAGTCTGAAGAAGATCAGATCCTGATCTGTGAAGTTTTTGTTGATGACATCATCTTTGGTGGAGATGACAAAATGAGTCATGAGTTTGATGAGATGAAGAAAGAGTTTGAAATGTCACTCATAGGGGAGATTAAGTTCTTCATTGGACTAGAGATCCAGCAGATCAAAGATGGAATCTTCATCACTCAGTCCAAATATGCCAAAGAGGTGTTGAAGACTTTTGGCATGGAAGATAGCAAACTGGTTGGTACACCAATGGTGACCGGTTGCAAATTGACAAAGGAGGATGATTCCGCACTGGTTGATGAGAAGGAATACCAATCAATGATTGGTAAGTTGCATTATGTAGTGCATAGCAAACTAGATATTGCACATGCAGTTGGCATCACTGCAAGGTTCCAGAAGAGTCCAAGAGAATCTCACTTAAGTGTAGTCAAGCGGATTCTTAGGTATTTGAAGGGAACAATTGACTATGGATTGTGGTACCCATACAGTAATAATTTCAATCTAAAAGTATTCATAGATGTTGATTGGGCCGGTAATGTGGATGATCGGAAGAGCACAACAGGTGGTGCTTTCTTTCTCGGTGGTAGATTGGTCTCATGGATGAGTAAAAAGTAGAGTTGCATCTCTCAATCTACATTGGAAGCGGAGTATGTTCCAGCTTTCATGAACTGCACTCAGATAATCTAGATGAAGCATGTATTGGAAGGCTTCAAGATCGCTATCTCTGAACCGGTAAGTATATTATGTGATAACACAAGTGCTATCAATATATCAAAGAATCTGGTTTTACATTCTAGAACCAATCATTTTGAGCTTAAGTATCATTTCTTGAGGGAAAAGGTTTAGAGTAAAGAGATTGCACTAGAACATGTGTCCAGTAAGGAGCAGTTAGCAGACATATTCACAAAGCCTCTCCCAAAGACAACATTTGTGAATTTGAGAGGTGAATTAGGGGTATTGACCCTTCAGGAGGTGAACTAAAAGTGGTTTTTCCACATCAGTCAGGTACTGGATAGATAAATCTTTGGTTGATTGGTGTGTTTAAGGATTCTACTTCTCAGGGGGAGCAGCATGAGGAAACAATGATGATTGTACCTCCACTTTGGCATTGTTTTCAAAGGGGGAGAAGAAGTGAAGTGAAAAGATATCTGCAACAAATGGGGAGAAGATGTGAAGTAGAGAAGATATCTTTTGTATATTGCCATCAATGCCAAAGGGGGAGATTGTTGGCATTATGTGAACCGGCATGAGCCTTATGTAAACTAGCATGAAGACATAATGATATTGTATGTTGTCATTGATGTCAATATGAGACATAGTGTGAACTGGCACACGAGATAAGTGAAGAAAGAGGTACCAGCATATGTGTGAACCGGTATATGCTAAAGTGAAGCGGAACATTTTTTCAAAGTGAATCGGCACATGGAAGCACTATATGACTACCGGTTGGTAAGGCAACTTCCACTTTGGCATTTCCAATCCGAGTATCTCAAGTCTATGTGACTCAATCGGTGATCTTTGTGTGATGAGTTAGCAGTATGATGGAGGACAGATCATGTTGCCACGTAAGCTCTATGCGCGTGAAGGATCTCGCATGAAGAAGACTATTCCTATCTACCTTGGGAATGTGCAAAGTCTGTCAAATAGTGATGACGCGTGATGGGTTATCAGCCGCCATGAAAACGGTGGATAATGGATGATGGAGAATGTCTTGAGTTTGACTCAAAACTAGTGCATTTAATGCAGTATGTTTCAATGGTTGGGATCAAACCGTTTGAATTGCTCAACCTAACAAGTTTAGGGTTTTAGGTTTTTGCTACCGACCTGTATGTTCCCTATAAGGTCGATGTTAGGTTTCTGTCTAAAGTTGTTGGCAAAAGTTGTGAGTGTGTATACAATGAAAGCGATACAAGATTCTTGCCAAGCCATAGGAGAGAAGAGATACCTACAAAGTGAATGTGCAGAAGGAAAGAGGATCCTAAAAGGATCTGTATTAGTATTAAGTGCTGTTAACAGATCATTGTAATACCTGTTGATCTCTAACCACTTCAATAGTTGTAAAATCCCCTAACAGGGTAGCCTTAACTGGCTTGATTCAAAATCCCTTAATTTGAGTGGTCTTAACTAGCTTGTTGTAAATCCCTTAACCAGGTAACTCGAAGCTAATGAGTTCTGAGAAGCTAGAGAAGCTTAGGAGATCCTTTTAGCTATTGAGTTCTTAAAATCCTCTAACAAGGTGACCCTACTAGGTTTAACCCTTAACCGGGTATCCCTTAACTGGGTGATCCCTAACAGGATCGGTTCCTGCCAAAACCTATTGTAATGTTCTTAACCGGACAAGGCTCCTAACAGAGCAGACCTCTAAAGAGTTCAAAAAGTAGCTTGTGGGTATTCATCCCCACCATGGTTTTTCCCAGTTGGGTTTCCATGTGAAAAATATGTGTGTCATGTGAAATGCTTTTGTCTTGTGATGCTTTGTTTTATCTGTTATGCACATGAAGGTTCTATGTTCTATGCCTATCTATAAAACATATTGAACTCACTGCTGTGAAGATTTGATGGTTAAGTCAACTAGTTCATGCATGTGAATATTATGATAATGTGGTATTGAGCTAAGAGAAAAGCTTAGTGAGTGACCGGTTCATGACTGACTGAGCTATACTAGATGTTACCAGTTGCACTCTATTTTACCAGTATCTCCGTTTATTAGTCATTGTGAGTGGTTGTTGTCAAACCGGTTTTGGACTATATTTGTGTCTGTACTGATTCACCCCCCCCTCTTAGTACCGGTTTGGTACTAGTGGTTCATCATTTAGTTATTAGAAATTCCATGTCCTAAGGTAATAGTTATTAGACCTCCATCATCCCTCAACAGTTTATTTATTGCATTAACATTTTATAGGTAGTGGAAGATAGAGAGGGCTAGATTACAAGGGATTATTGACAAACAACAGAAGGAAATTGAAAAAAAGGGATAATAAAATTGAAGAATTGAAATCCAAAGGTTATATAATCACTAGTATGGTCCCCGAGTTAATGCAATGCAGGGCACCGCTGAGAGTTTATGCTCTACATTTGAAAGAGTAGTATTTAAATTTTAAATTAAACCACATTGTTAGGGACCTTAGCCCTTCTTTAGAAACCTTTAAGGAATTTTATGATGCCTATCATACTTCCCTAGTAGTTGTGAAAAATTTATTGTGTGACCTTTACTTGCATAACTATGTTGTAACTTCTAACAGTGAGTGGAATCCCTTGCTATACATTGGTGATATCCACATAAAATCCTTAATGTCATGGATTTAGAATGAGATCAACATGGGAGCACAGGCTAGAACACATAGGGATATTAAATTTGATTGTCCATTGCCACTGAGGAAGGAAGAAAAAGAGCCAAGAGTTCTCTATTATGAATGGCATAAGCTATTGGTAAGGCAAGATGTGAGGAATCAAGTCTTGCCAATGAGGGAAGAAATATTCCAAGCATATGAGCATTTAGTTCAAAATGAAAGTGCAGCTACAATTGATGGCCTAAATCAATGCTGGAATAATTTGCCAGAAGAATTGAAACAAGGGGAACCTCATTCACTACCAAATTTTCATGCAACTATGCAAAGAGCCCCTAAATATATCAAACTAGGCAAGATGAAAACCAATAATTGGTTACCTTTGGTCTTTCAGTCCCCTATACTTATGTGGCCATTGTTGGCATGTAAGGTTATAGAGGAGGCCAGATGGTCCAGACTAGAAAAGATGATTGGAATTTAGTTTCAGGAGGAACAGGTCAAGGAACCATTGGTGACTTAAGAGTTAGTACCAAAATCCATATTTTTCCTCTTGTTGGAGGATCAATGGGACCTTAAGTTGGAGGGCATGATGAGTTGAAACATTAGCATATTCTAATCCCAAGAACTTTTAATTTTTTCACATATTTTAATTTACATGATAGTAATAATGTATCAAAATTTGACTATATGTATTTCAGATGTTAGTCTGAACCTATTAAAACATGTTTTGCCTTTGTTAGCTTATTCCCATAGCCATGTTATTCATTCCTGTTGCCATGTGGATTGTCTTAGGTAATATCATGTGTGAAATTAATAGATTTTTTGATTAATTAAAATAGATGTGTATGTTATTGTATGTTCTTTCTTTTGAATTGCAGGAATAAATTGATGTTGTTGAGAAGGCTCTCCTATCACGCCAATTGTAGAAAGAGATATTCAAGGAGGTGACTGAAAGATCAAATCAGCAGAAATGTTCATGAGTAAGGAATGATAGAGGAAAATTAATCATGCATTTCTTACTGATGTCTTACTCAAGTGGACATTAGTTTTGTAAATAACGCCATGATATGTTATGACTGTGGTTTGGTTTTGATGGGAATGGGCTTGGGATAGACTAGCCTAGTCTATGCTCTTTGATCCCCTCCATGGATCACCAGGTGTTCCAACCACACCCTAGGGTCTCTAGGACTTCCCTTTCTTATGGAATCCCCTGACCTTGCCCAATCCACCCACCAACATCATGTGACTCTTCTCCTAAGCTCTCACCTACTCAAAAGCTTCAAAAACCCTTACATAGGCCAATAAGGGTTTAACTCTTCCTACACCTTCTCAGGTCCTAGCAAGTATAGGATAGGTCTTTGACATATTTCTCCATCCATTCATGTGCCCCCAAGAGGTTTTGACCTTCCTACTTATTACCGATCTCACTATTTTGCTTCTTTCCTACAAAATAGGGCTACAAGGAATGTGCCCCTATTAGGCCTCCATTACGGACTTTTAGGGCTTCCTCTTGCAAACAATGCCCAAACTTGTAAAGATTCCCAAAGGGACTTCTATTAATTTGGAAAAGGCTCAAATTTCCTAGTTTTGGGCCTCCAAGTGTCTATACACTGCCCTAGGTGAATTTAAGGGTTTTTTAGGGTTTTTAGGCCTGCCAAGGTCACAATGATGGTTTGCTATATTCACCACCTTATCTGGATTGGTGGAAGCTCCCCCTTCTCACCAATTATTCTCCACACACCCCTCTACAATTACTTTAAAGGGTGCCTCCTTTCTTATTCTTCCTTGCTCTCACAGACCTCTGCAACCTTAACCCTTCCTAGTCGGGCACAGTCCAGTCTCGCCTAGGAGTGGGTCTTTGAAAGGCTTTCCTACATCTCCAAGGGCCTTGCTTCCTTTGAGATACTATATAGTTTTTTCACTCCTCTTCCCCATGGTTTCATGGTGTTTCCACAATGGGGATAGGAGTTGTCAACCCATTTACACATAACAGTCCAAAACTGGACAGTCAGGAAGAAATTCACAATATATTTACAATCATACCAAAACTTGTAAAACAAACTTAATCTAAGTGCTCAAAATGAATGTGTCAACACTAAACAAGACTCCCAATACAATTTAGGTTCCAGAACAATCCATTAACAATCCTTCATTGCTCCATTTGTGTCGGATGGCAACCAAAACACAGTCACAGTCAAGGTCTTTTTCCTTTTGCCGTACAGTCTATCATCCAACCCCTCATTTTAGGGTTTGCACCAACTTATAATTTCTTTTCCTTGATTTTTGTGCCATGGTTAGGGTTACTAATGACAAGCTAAGGTTATGACCTATTAGGTGGAAAAGTTGCATGACAACTTTGAAAAGTTGTCATGCAACTTTTTGCAACTTTTGAGCAACTTTTTCAATGTTGCTTTTCTTGACTTTTAGGCCTACATTGGGCTATCCTATGGACACAACCATGCTAAAAGGACCCCAAACTCATCAATGGGAACACATACCCTCTACGCCAAAAGAAAACTCAACCTATACTTGTGAATCTAGGACCTAACTAGGACCTAAATAAAACCAATGAGCTCTTGGCTCTTATTACATTTACATGGCTTCTTAAAGAAGAAAAATCCCAACAAAATAAAAAGGAGGAAGACCTTAGAAGGGTGCTCCTACACCATACTCCCCCTCTATATAGAATTAAGGAACTATGGGAGAGATGAGGGCCAGGTCAATACCAAGTTTCTTGAACCTGCCCTCTTCAACCCAAGTGGCTTCAAACTCAGGTTGACCTGCCCACTTCACCAAGTGTTCCATGTAGACCTGGTGTCTAGTAGACTTCTTCACCCTTGACTCCAAGATCTCCTTTTCTATGGGTTGCTTCACTTGAGGTAAGGCATTTACATCCAAGTCCTGCAGGACCTTGGCTTGATTCTTAGTTTGCCCTGCTATTTCACCTTTGTATATGTAGCGTCCTAAAATTGTGACACTTGCAATTTTGACTACATTTGGGTCTTCACGATGGCAGCGCAATGTTGAACCTGAATGGAGACCCCGAAACCTGTTTATAACACCAAAAACTGCATTTTTCTGCACCCTGGCCTGATCCCTCCTTGCACCCTGCTGTCTTGGGAGGTGGGACCATGGCGCCCAGCGCCCTGGTCCTTTAGGACTAGGGCACCCAGCACCCTAGTTCCCCAGGACCATGGCGCCTAGCGCCCTAGTCCCTGGCCCTATTTTGGGCCCGATCTCTTTTGGGCATCGGGTCTTTAAGTTTGTAATTCGGGAAATAATGTTCCCTAGTCGGCCTAAGGTCGGAAAAATCAGTCTATCAGCCCTAATTGATAAGTATATAAACTGCATTTCCCCTCCCATTTGAAGAGGTAGAAGGGAAAAGAGAAGGACATATGTGAGCAAGACGCGGAAGCGATATTCAAACATTCAAGCATTCAAGCATTCCTTCAAGCAATTGATCATTCTAAGTCTCCATTCAAGGCTAAGTGTTGCATTCAAGACAAGGATTCAACCATTGAAGAGGATATCACATACAACATACAACATACTACATACATTACACCTTCGCATGTAAGAATACAAACATTCTTACAACAAGGTATCAGTACTTGTTTACATTACAAACATTTACATTTACAGCATTTTCATTTCTTGGTTAATTCCAAAACCGGGGTTTGACCTAAAGGCAAACCCCTCTTCCCTAACCCCCCAATCATCCTCTCTTTTCTATGTGTAGGTTGCAGGTACGCGGCTATAATTGAAGATCTGGAATCCTTGTGCAGAGACGAATAGATCCCCCTTCATTTCGCGGATTTTTCGGAGGACCGTGTGCACGACGGGCGCCATCGTCCCATCAACTTTCGCTCAAATTTGCAGAACAGCACCATCTCGACATTTTACTACTAATTCCAGGTCCGCAGCTTCATCCCATATCCCTATCTCTGTTTATAAGTGAATCTTTCTTGCTTCTACATGCATTCCTAGTTCAATCTTTCTATCTACATTCTTTACAAAAGAGGGTATCCTTGATGTCTTAACCCTTGAAACTCATATAGAATCCAATGTTGCATTGCGTGGGATTGGATCTTGTGGGTTTCAACCCCTCTTTTGAATGTAAAGTCTCTCCTAAGTGAAAACCATCAACCCTAGTGGCTCCCCCTTCTCTCTCCTTGGAGTTGGGGAGGGGAGAACAACTAGGGTTCGATTTTTCCGCTTTACATTTTGGTGAACCTGACGTGAACATCCTCATTCTGATTATTCATGGTTAGATCTGAAAATTTTGCTTTCCTAATTACATTTCCATGTTTGATCTTTTGCAAATTTTAGAGGCTAATTGCATAAAAACAATAAAATTTTCTTTTTAGTAATTAAACTTGTGGAATGTTTAATTGTTAATGCTTGTTTCAGATCTACCCTTCTATTGCAAATTGTCAATTCATATTTGTGCTTTAATTCTGAAAATTAAGTGGTTAAATGTCAAAACCCTAATTTTTAAAACCTTCTTGATTCAACCTTTGACTGATAATTTCATTAATCAAAACACTTCCAAATCAGCTGTAACTTTGGATTCCGCAATAAAATCACAATATCTTTCATCCCTGAAAATTTGGAAAAAAGTTGCGAGGACCGTGTGCACCCCGAGCGCCCTCGTCCTCGACTTTTTTTCTGAAATTTCGGGAGCTAGATCTTACTGTATTTTTTTGCTAAAATCCAGAATTTTGGCTGATTTTATCAATCTTAACACTTTCAAAATTAAAGTCAAAGTTGGTCTAGTGATTGCTTGGATTGAGGCTTCTAATCATTCAAAAATTGTTGAAATTGAAATTCATATCAAAATTGTGTTTCTTACAATCCTAAATCTGAAAAGTGTGTTGGCATTCATTCGAAATTTCAGTGTTTTATTCAAATTTTTACAATTTGTGACTTTTGAAATTAAGTGTTTAATTGCAACAACCTTGATTTCCACTTTCAAAATCGAATTTTGCATGAAATCAAGTCAAATTTTAAATTTCAAAGCCTGCATTACTTTCAGTATTCCCTCTAAAATCATAAAATTCAAAATTTCAGTTTCCCCCTCTTTTTAAAAATTCAAATTTTACATTTTTCAACAATCTTGGTAGGGTTCAATTTTGAGATTGCAACTTGAATTTGGCCTATCTACAGATCGTAAAATCACTCAATTTTTTCAGATTAGCTTTAAAATCATCATAACTTTCATCCCTGAAAATTTCGAAAAAAGTTGCAAGGACCGTGTGCACTCCATTCGCCACGGTCCCGGACATTTTTTCCGAAATTTCGGGAGATTGTACTGATTGCATTTAACAGCTTAAATGTAGGAGATTGGTTGGTTTTATTGAAATTTGCTACCTCTAAAATTCAAAATCCTCTCTCTCTCTTTAGTGCATGAGTTTTATAACAATAAGCCATACTTACACTATTCCCGTTAGACGAAGCCTTAGAATTAAGTCTTTCCAAGGTTTAAATACTGAGGAGATGGAACCTAATTTGAATGGCCTTTTTAACGAGGACATGGGTAATTCCTCTAATCCTCTTAATGATGAAGAAGCTCTCCATGAGGTTTCTGTAGAACAACTTTCAAAATTGGATAACCAATTTGATGATTTTCAACAATGGATGTCTCAAGAATACCCTGATAGTGAAGCTCTTTCATTAATTGAGGGTCTAAAATGCATGGTTCAAAGCGATAAGAATGGAATTGATATTTTGCGTGGTATTGCACACATTGTGGATTCGAATGTGATGCCTATGAAAATTTGTGTCGAAACCTTAGGTTATACACAACCTCCTACTCAAGTTAATCATTCTATTCCTTTGACAACTCGTATTGCTAGTATACCTACTTTTACATCAAACATAATGACTACTTCAATACAAGACATTCCTCCTATGATCACTAGTCATGGGGGCAATCCTTCTTCTTCAATCAACCCTCTTCCTTCATTCAATCCGACTTCTTCATTCATTCCTTCAATGAGTGTTCCTATTATATCTCCATGAATAAACATGACACAAGGGGGCAATTCATTTAACCATTCCATTCCTCCTTGTAGTGTTCCTCCTTTCCAATCATCTCCTATGACTAACTATCATAGTGTCCCACCACCTTACTCTCAATCAATAACTTCTTTCAATAACATAACATCTCCATCACAATCTAACACATCTAATATGAACTCTTCGACTAAAGCGACCATTAACAATCTTGCACAAACTGTCTCTTCTTTACAGCAACAAATTGCCTCTATGAATCAATCTAAGTTTAGTGTGCCCACATTTGATGTTGCGAGCCCACTTTCTCTTGACATTGTTCGAGCTATCCCCCCTAAACATGTTGAAATTCCGCATTTGGAGCTTTATAATGGTAAGGGTGATCCTCTAACACATGTTAAGACCTTTCAAACAATATGTACTGGTTTTGCTTATAACCAAAGGTTGCTTGCAAAACTGTTTACTAGAACATTAAGAGATAAAGCCCTACAATGGTATTGCTCGTTGCCTTCGTATTCTATTACTTCTTTCAAACAACTTGCAAATGCTTTTATTCAACAATTTCAAAACAATATAAGTCCTAAAGTTACTTTGATTGATTTAATGCATTGTAAACAAGGTGTTAAAGAAAAAGTGACTGATTTCATTGGTAGATATAAGCATTTGTATGCTCAAATTTCTTTTCCAGTACCTGACAATGATATTCAAAGAATCTTTATTTCTAATTTACAAAAAGATATTAGAGAAAACTCCTATTTTCTGAGTTTACTTCTTTCCAACAGTTGTGCGCAACTCTTCACAATTATCAACTGACTGTGAGTCAAATGGAACAAGCAAATCCTATGACTCCGAGTGATAAGGGTGATAGTAGTCAACAACCATTTGGGAAGTCTAAACCAAATAGAGAGTCCATTAAATTCAATGAAAACATCATCAACAACAATGTGAATGCCACATCAGGTGTGCCTCCTATTTCTAAGTTTTTCAAGAAAGAAAGAAAGTTCACTCCTTTGAATGAATCATTGCATAGTATTATGAATAAGTTATTGGAACAAAATGTGCTTACTCTTCCTCTTATAAGGCAAATAGATCCCGAAAAGATTAATTCACCCTATTTTGATAACAAATCTTTTTGTCAATTTCATCGTCATCCTGGGCATGATACTGAAAAATGTTTTGCTTTAAAGGGTAAAATTCAAGATTTGATTGATAATAATACTATCTCTATTTCTGGTGTGAATGATAAAAGCAACACATCTGTAGCTCCTCCTAACCAAAATCTTAAAATTTTTACTGATCCATTGCCTTCTCATACCTCTAATGCGATTGATACTAATGATTCCTCTGTCTCACCTGATGATCTTGTGTCTATGACTCCGAATGTGATTAACTTTGTAGAGCAGTAGAAAATCCCTAAAGAACCTTCCATCACCTTTGATTCTAGTGAAATTATCAGGGCACCTGATGGCCCTTTATATATAGTTGCAAAAGTCAAGAATACACCTTGCCGTGGAGTGCTTATTGATCCTTCTTGTATGGTTAATGTCATCACTGAAGAATTTCTTTTTACTTTGCAATTGAATCAAGTGATCTATGATGAAACAAATGTGGTTGTGAAACTATTTGATGCATTTTCTTCTCCTGCAATTGGTTCTATTACATTACCTATTGAGGTCCATAACAAATCCCTTGATGTGGACTTTGCTATTATTCCATCATCCGAACAATTTCATGTGAAGCTAGGCTATCCTTGGCTATCTTCCATGAAAGCTATTGCTTCTCCTATTCACAAGTGTTTGAAATTTACCCATAATGGTGAAGTTGTTACTGTCAATCATAGTCTCTTTAAACCAGCTGAAAGAACTTCTAGCGTTCCTATTGATTACTTTTGGCCTAAACAATTCCAATCTCTTCCTCTGCGAAGTGATCATCTTTTCAAATCTTATCAAAAATGGAAAAAAGATATGATCCTATCTCTAAGTGAACCTAGAACACCCAAACTTGACATTCCTATTGTTCTTGAGAAGGAAGTTCTTCCTTTGAAAGATAAAACTAATGTCTTTCCTCAAGAAGATTCCCAACCCATCCCTATGGATCTGACTATGCCTATGATTAATAAACTTCCTAAAAGTAGACCTATCCCTCCTCGTCATGATGGACTTGGTCTCCTTCCTAAACCAAATATTCCTCCTCCTTCCTCTTATGGAGAGAAGAGACCTTCCTCTTCTCCTATTGTTCAACCTAAGAGACCACAACCTAAACACCCAAGTGATAAGGATGAGAACATTCCTCCTCCTCAATCTTCGCAACTTCCTACTAAGACTAGACAAAATTGTTCTGCACGTGAATGCCGACGAAAGCGTCATCATAGAGCTCAAGCAGCTGCTTCTCAAACTTTGCAATCCCCAAAAACACCTTCAGCCAGTATTATTCCATTTTCTCCCCAGCCGACGATTGAGCCGAAATCTCCTAAACATAAGATGCATGATGGCCTTGATCCTGTGCGAGTTAAAGATCCTATTTTTATAAATCTTCATGATGATATAGATGAAAATGTTACTCCTATTCATTCTGATAGTGAGTATGAATATGTTGATGTTGACAACCATTTATCTAACAAATTTTCTAAAGCACTTATGCTAGCTCCTAGACAAGAACAATGTGGCTTGGGATATGAACATAGAACTTGTTTGGATCTTGTGATAGCTCCATCTGTTGTGTTGGATGTTCCCCCTCTAGTGTGTTTCCTACCTTCCCGAAATATTGATCAGCAAGATCGGGGGGTAGATGACATGCTAGACTAGTTCATTAGCATAGCAGACTCTCTCCTCCTCTCTTTTGTTACTTCTTCTATATGTTATTCTCATTCTTCTATTTGTTGTCCTTAGTGTTGTCTACTTGAGGACGATGCAAAACATTGAGATCTCTTTTGGTCTCTCTCATGTTGACTCAAAAGACACATGTGTTCCCTTCTTCTAGGTGACCTTCCTTGATTGGGGAATGAAGAACAATTATGCATACATACATATGATATACATGAATTATCATACAACATACTGACCCCAAGGAAAGTGAAGTCACCTTGTGCTTTGTGTTTTGTGTCTATTATCCTTGGGCTTATCTCACACTTGGGGGCTAAATCCTTGTGATAACGTGCTCCTTTCTCATTTCTTATATGTATCACTACCTTAAAGCAATCACCCTCAGTGAGGCATGTGTGATCGCTTTAACGTAGGGGGGCATACATCCCGTCCATATCTTTTCAAGATACTTGAAAATTTCTTGACAAATTTAGCTTTGCCTTGAAAATTTTTGATATCTTTCTTGCATTACTCATAGTGAAGGAACCTTACTACTGACAGTCATGGTTCTCCCTCATGATCTTCCCTTTTACTTTGTCAATCGAAGTCGTAAGATCCTTACTCCACTAGGGGCTTGGTGTATCTTGCCTCCTTGACATGGTGAAAGTTTTTCAATGTTGTTTCCTTGTACTATACCAGAAGTATGAGCGTACGCTTATACTCCCGCTAAAGTGGGGGCTAAATGTAGCGTCCTAAAATTGCGACACTTGCAATTTAGACTGAATTTGGGTCTTCACGATGGCGGTGCAATGTTGAACCTGAATGGAGACCCCGAAACCTGTTTATAACACCAAAAACTGCATTTTTCTGCACCCTGGCCTGATCCCTCCTTGCACCCTGCTGTCCCGGGAGGTGGGACCATGGTGCCCAGCACCCTAGTCCTTCATGTTGAAATGTGGTGACTGATCAGCAAAGTACTGTACACTCAGCACGTATCCTCACGGGGGTCCGGGGTTGGGCCGGGCCCCGGGCAGGGGTTAGGGGGCGGCAGCCCCTGAGAAAAAAAATTTTGCCGTTTTTGTTGATGAAAACCGACATTGTAATAAAACCCTAAAAAAGGCCGACTTTGTTTGTTGCCCTAAAAATGCATGTTATAAGCGGCTGGGATGCCTAAGGCATTGTAAGGTTGATGTACTATTTTTGCTGGATGATAAGAAAGATTGGACGACTGTGTATGGTGGACGTAACCCATTCTGGGTGAACCACGTTAAATCTCTGTGTTATCTGTGTCCTATTTTATTTCTTTATCTTTTGTATTTAAATCTGCATATAATTATTAGTTCATATTTGCTTCGGATCTACTTGAAACCCTAACAATTGGTATCAGAGCGAGGTTTTCTATAAATTGGCAGAACTTTCAAATTTGAGTGGGAGCAATGGAGGATTCCAAATTCAAGGTCGAAAAGTTTAACGGCCAGAATTATCAGTTACGGAAAATGCAGATGGAGGATTACCTATATCAAAAAGATTTGTGGTGGCCATTGGAAGGAAAGGAACAGAAACCGACCACAATATCAGATGAAGAGTGGGACATTTTAGATAGAAAGGCACTGGGATCCATTCGATTGTGCCTTGCGTCATCTGTAGCATTCAATATAACAGAAGCAAATACGACTGTAGATTTGATGGCAACATTGGCTAAGCTGTATGAGAAACCCTCGGCTTCGAATAAGGTATTTCTTATGAAGCGTTTGTTTAATTTGAAAATGAGTGAGGGAGGATCTGTAGCGGAGCACTTAAATGAATTTAATATAATTACCAGTCAATTGTCTTCGGTAAAAATTACCTTTGCAGAAGAGGTTAGGGCTCTCTTGATTT
The DNA here is from genome assembly GCF_030272615.1 of Cryptomeria japonica. Classification (NCBI taxonomy): domain Eukaryota; kingdom Viridiplantae; phylum Streptophyta; class Pinopsida; order Cupressales; family Cupressaceae; genus Cryptomeria; species Cryptomeria japonica. The sequence goes on along the minus strand of NC_081406.1, from coordinate 490,114,949 downwards.
TATGTTCTTTGCCAAAAAGCTGGAATAGCTTGGTTATGGCTGTAACTCTATCTCTGGTAAAAATACTTTGGTATTTGATGATATTGTTGGTGTTATCCTAAGCGAGGAAATGCGAAGGAAAAGCACAAGTGAGACTCCAACATCATCGGGTAGTGTTTTGAATGTGGAGAACAGAGGAAGATCAAAGGAAAGAGGAAAAGGCCCTGGGAATGAGAAGTCACAAGGGAAGTCAAAGAAAGGACGCTCTCAATCTAGAGGAAAGAAAGATTGCTGGTACCTCGGAAAGCCTGGTCATCTAAAGAAAGACTGTTGGTCTCGGAAAAACAAAGAAGGAGACAAAAATGAAAATGACAGTAAGGAAGCTAATATTGCAAGTAATACTTTACAAGATGCTTTAATCTTATGTTTGGATAATGTTAATGATTCCTGGGTAATAGATTCTGGGGCTTCATTTCATGCTACACCCCATAGAAAATATTTTCTAGATTATGTTCAAGGTAATTTTGGACAGGTATATTTGGGTGATGATGAGCCCTATCAAATTATTGGAAAAGGAAAGATAAAGATCAAGTTGCAGAATGGTAATGATTGGTTTCTACAGGAGGTAAGACATGTTCCTAATTTAAGAAGAAATTTAATTTCTGCAGGGCAACTAGGTAGTGAAGGTTGTATAGTTACCTTCTTAGACAGTATGTGGAAGGTCACTAAAGGATCATTAGTAGTAGCTAAAGGTGTGAAGGTAGGCACATTATATCTGTGTACTGGTAACACTTACTCTACCTTAGCTGCTACAGATAAAGTTACTGCAGGGAAAACAACAATAAATGTTGCAAGAATAGATTCGATAATGTGGCACCATAGGCTTGGGCACATGAGTGAGAAAGGGATGAAAATCCTTCACTCCAAAAATCTATTGCCAGGACTAAAGAAGATTGATTTAGAGTTCTGTGAAAACTGTGTTTATGGTAAATAGAAAAGAGTCAGATTTCTCAAGGTTGGGAAAGAGAAGAAGAGTGAGAAGTTAGAGCTTGTACATTCAGATGTATGGGGACCAGCTCAGGTATCATCTCTTGGTGGCTCTTGTTATTATGTTATTTTTATTGATGACTCAACTAGAAAAACATGGGTATATTTCCTAAAACAAAAATCAGATATTTTTGAAACTTTTAAGAAATGGAAAGCTTTGGTTGAGAATGAGACAGGAAAAAAGTTGAAGTGTCTCAAATCAGATAATGGAGATGAGTATTGCAGAAAAGCATTTGAAGATTACTGTTCCTTAAATGGGATTCGAAAGTAGAAGACAGTTCCAGGAACTCCACAGGAAAATGGTGTGTTAGAGAGAATGAATAGGACCATCATGGAACGTGCGAGGAGCATGAGATTGCATGCTGGATTGCCCTTACATTTTTGGGTAGATGTTGTACATGCTACTGTCTATTTGATAAATAGAGGACCTTCAACCCCTTTGGATGGTGGTATTCCAGAGGAGGCATGGACTGGTAAAAAGGTAAATTATTCTTTCCTAAAAACTTTTGGTTGCGAAGCTTTTTTCCATGTTAATAAAGAAAACAGAACTCAAGCTTGATGCTAAATCTCAGAAATGTACCTTCATTGGATATGGGATAGATGAATATGGCTATCGGTTATGGGATTTTGAAAATAAGAAAATAATTAGAAGTAGAGATGTTATATTCAATGAGAAGGTTATGTATAAAGAACAGATGCAGGAAAAGAAGCATGAACAGGACAAACAAGAATATGTGGTGTTGGATGAGATTCCTGAAAATGAAATGCCACAGGTACCTGATGCTGAGCAACAACAGATTGTCCCACAAACTCCTGCAAGTGTTAGACATTCTACAAGGACAAGTAGACCCCCTGAAAGATTTTTTCCTTCTTTGTATTCTATTTTATTAATGGATTCTGGTGAACCAGAAGAATATGAAGAATCAATGCAGGTGGATGCCAAACAATAGTGGCAGCTAGGCATGAAAGAGGAGATGGACTCCCTGATGAAAAATAAGACTTGGGACTTAGTTCCTCTACCTGCAGAAAAAAGAGTCTTGCCTAACAAATGGGTTTATCGACTGAAGGAGGAGGAAGGAGGTCAGAAAAGATATAAGGCCAGACTTGTGGTAAAAGGTTTTGCACAGAAAAAGGGTATAGATTATGATGAATATTTTCCCCAGTTGTAAAAATAACTTCAATTAGAACTGTACTTTGTCTTGTGGCTACAGATGATTTACATCTTGAACAATTAGATGTCAAAATAGCTTTTCTCCATGGAGATTTGGAGGAGGAAATTTACATGTTGCAACCACAGAGATATGAGGTCAAAGGTAAGGAGAACTTGGTGTGCAGGTTGAAGAAAAGTTTGTATGGCCTAAAGCAAGCACCCCAACAATGGTATTTAAAATTTGATAGTTTCATGGCTGAACACGGTTATCATAGATGTCATTCTGATCATTGTGTATATTTTAAGAGATTTGATAATGGCAGTTATATTATCCTGTTGCTTTATGTTGATGGCATGCTTGTTGCTGGGTCTAACATGCAACATATAAATGATCTTAAACAGAAATTAGCCAGGTCATTTACTATGAAGGATTTGGGTGCAGCTAAGAAAATTCTCGATATGAGGATTACACGGGACAGGAAAAATAGAACCTTGAATTTGTCCCAAAGTGAGTATATAAAGAAGGTGTTGAAAAGATTTAACATGCAGGATGGAAAAGCAGTTAGTACACCTTTGGCTAGTCATTTCAAATTGACTAAGGAGATGTGCCCAAAGGCACAGGAAGAGGTTAATAAAATGTCTAACATCCCGTATTCATCAGCTATTGGTAGTTTGATGTATGCAATGGTATGCACAAGGCCAGATATTTCACATGCAGTGGGAGTTGTGAGCAGGTTTATGAGTAATCCGGGTATGGAACATTGGAATGCTGTGAAATGGATTCTTCGATATTTGAAAGGAACTACTATGAAGGCATTATGTTTCAAAGGATCTAATGCTGCTCTAAGTGGATTTGTTGACTCTGATCTGGCAGGTGATATTGATTCATGGAGGAGTACTACAGGGTATGTTTTTACTATAGGGGGAACTGCAGTCAGTTGGATTTCTAGGCTGCAAAAGGTTGTTGCACTTTCAACCACTAAAGCTGAGTATGTTGCTGCTATAGAAGCCAGCAAAGAGATGATTTGGTTGCAATGTTTTTTGAAGGAATTGGGTCAGACACAAGAGGATAGCCCATTGTATATTGATAGCCAGAGTGCCATTCATCTTGCGAAGAAATCTACTTTTCATTCAAGGACAAAGCACATTCAGCTCAGGTACCACTTCATCCGGACTATTTTGGAGGAGGGTCAGTAATGGCTTGAGAAGATTCACACAAGTGAGAATCCTGCCGATATGTTCACAAAGGCAGTTCCACAGGAGAAGCTGATTTCTTCACTAGTTTCTGTTAGTCTTCTTGATTAATAATTGTGGAATTTATACCAGTCAAGTCCTAGTGTTTTATCCAGCAGATGTTGCATGTACAGTGGTGTCGTGTAGTATCAGTCTCTAAGTGGGAGATTGTTTGGTGTGGCGCCTGATTAGTCTGCAAGTAAGAGATTGTTGAAATGTGGCGACTGATTAGCAAAGTACTGTACACTTAGCACGTATCCTTGCCGGGGTCCAGGGCCGGGCCGAGCCTCGGGCAGGGGTTTGGGGGCAGCAGCCCCCGAGAAAGCGGGGGTTCGGGGGCGGCAGCCCCTGAGAAAATTTTTTTTGCCATTTTTGTTGATGAAAACTGACATTGTAATAAAACCCTAAAAAAGGCCGACTTTGTTTGTTGCCCTAAAAATGCATGTTATAAGCAGCTGGGATGCCTAAGGCATTGTAAGGTTGATGTACTATTTTTGCTGGATGATAAGAAAGATTGGACGACTGTGTATGGTGGACGTAACCCATTCTGGGTGAACCACGTTAAATCTCTGTGTTATCTGTGTCCTATTTTATTTCTTTATCTTTTGTATTTAAATTTGCATATAATTATTAGTTCATATTTGCTTCGGATCTGCTTGAAACCCTAACACTTCAGGACTAGGGCGCCCAGCACCCTGGTCCCCCAGGACCATGGCGCCCAGCGCCCTGGTCCCTAGCCCTATTTTGGGCCTGATCTCTTTTGGGCATCGGGTCTTTAAGTTTGCAATTCGGGAAATAATGTTCCCTAGTCGGCCTAAGGTCAGAAAAATCAGTCTATCAGCCCTAATTGACAAGTATATAAACTACATTTCCCCTCCCATTTGAAGAGGTAGAAAGGAAAAGAGAAGGACATATGTGAGCAAGACGCGGAAGCGATATTCAAACATTCAAGCATTCAAGCATTCAAGCATTCCTTCAAGCAATTGATCATTCTAAGTCTCCATTCAAGGCTAAGTGTTGCATTCAAGACAAGGATTCAACCATTGAAGAGGAGATCACATACAACATACTACATACATTACACCTTCGCATGTAAGAATACAAACATTCTTACAACAAGGTATCAGTACTTGTTTACATTACAAACATTTACATTTACAACATTCTCATTTCTTGGTTAATTCCAAAACTGGGGTTTGACCTAAAGGCAAACCCCTCATCCCTAACCCCCTAATCATCCTCTCTTTTCTATGTGTAGGTTGCAGGTACGCGGCTGTAATTGAAGATCTGGAATCCTTGTGCAGAGACGAATAGATCCCCCTTCGTTTCACGGATTTTTCGAAGGACCGTGTGCACGCCGGGCGCCATCGTCCCGTCAACTTTTGCTCAAATTTGTAGAACAGCACCGTCTCAACATTTTACTGCTAATTCTAGGTCCACAGCTTCATCCCATATCCCTATCTCTGTTTATAAGTGAATCTTTCTTGCTTCTACATGCATTCCTAGTTCAATCTTTCTATCTACATTCTTTACAAAAGAGGGTATCCTTGATGTCTTAACCCTTGAAACTCATATAGAATCCAATCTTGCATTTCATGGGATTGGATCTTGTGGGTTTCAACCCCTCTTTTGAATGTAAAGTCTCTCCTAAGTGAAAACCATCAACCCTAGTGGCTCCCCCTTCTCTCTCCTTGGAGTTGGGGAGGGGAGAACAACTAGGGTTTGATTTTTCCGCTTTACAGTATAATATCATATCAGCAACATTGAAGACTGGTTATATAGCCAAATCTGAAGGAAGATCCACCTTGTAGGCATTCTCACCATAGTTTGATAGAATTCTACAAGGTCCTACCCTCTTCATTTGTAGCTTAGTAGGCTTGTCTCTTTGCATTCTACCTTTACTTAAATGGACCATCACATAGTCACCCACTTTGAACTGAACCTCTCTCCTTTTTTCATGCACTTTAGCTTTCAGTTTTTGAGTAGACTCTAGGATGGCTCTCTTGACTTGTTCTTGGACTTCCTTGATGGTTTGAGTTAAGTCCTCTACTTGCCCACTCTTCATCTCCATGGAACCAAGTTCTCTTAGTTCACACACCCCTCTTGGATGTCTACCATAGAAAACCTCAAAAGGACTCCTTCTAGTGGTCCTATTTACACTGTCATTGTAGGCATACTCAGCTTGTGGAATAACTAGATCCCAAGTCTGCCCATACTCCTTGGTTAGACACCTCAATAAGTTGCCTAACACCCTGTTGATGACTTCAGTTTGACCATCAGTTTGTGGATGGTAAGCTGAGTTGAATGATAAATTAGTTCCTAGTCTTCTCCATAAGGTTTGCCAAAAATGGTCCATGAACTTACTATCCCTATCTGAAACAATAATTAATGGGAGTCCATGAATCCTTACAATCTCCCTAAAGAAGAGATGTGCAATATAACTAGAATCATGAGTAGTTCTACATGGAATAAAATGGCTCATCTTAGGAAATCTGTCTACCACCACATAGATGCTATCCATACCTATCTTTGTCTTGGGGAGTCCTACCACAAAGTCCATGCTCACACATCCCAAGGCGTATTTGGGACCGGTAATGGCTGATAGAGGCCTGCATTGCTTGATCCTCCTTTTTCCCTTTGACACACACCACATTGCTCCATATACCTTCTCACATCCCTTGGCAACCTAGGGCAATAGTAGTACCTCTGTACTAGATCCAAAGTTTTATTAATTCCAAAGTGTCCACTTAGACTTCCATTGTGTTTCTCTTGTATGAGATTTTCTCTCATGGATCCTCTAGGCACACATAGCTGATTGCCTTTGAACAAGAGACTATTTTGAAGAGTGTAATCTACATACTCACCATGAAAATGATTCTCAAACTCCTTGCAGACCATGCAAGCTGATGAGAAGTCCTCATCTTCTTCATAGAGATCCTTGAAACCTTCTATCCCTATGCTCTGCAATTGTAATTCTTAAATAGTCAATAACTTCCAGCTTAAAGCATCTGCCACCTTGTTGAGTGGCCCCTTTTTATGCTTGATGGTAAAGGTAAAGGATTGGAGGTACTCCATCCACTTCAAATTTATATTGCTAAGCTTCTCTTGAGTGTTAATGTAACTCAAAGCCTGGTTATCTGTGAACACCACAAATTCTTTTGGGAGTAGGTAATGCCTCCACTTCTTGAGAGACTGAACTAGTGCATACAACACTAGGTCATATGCTGAATACCTCTTCTTTGCCTCATTAAGCTTCTCACTGAAAAATTCCATAGGCCTTCCCTCTTGACTCAATACACCCCCTACTGCAATTCCACTTGCATCACATTCCAATGTGAATAGCTGGTCAAAAGTAGGTAAGAGTAGGATGGGTTTTGTGGCTACTTCTTGCTTCAATAATTGGAAGGCTTCATTAGCTTGTTCAGTCCATTTGAACTTAGTTTTAAGGCCTCCTTTTATGGTGTCAAGTACTAGTGCACATATGCCACTGAAGTTCCTCACAAACTTTCTGTAGAATTGTGCTAAACCATGGAAACTCCTAACTTCAATCCCTGTTTTAGGGGTAGGCCAATTCAAGATTGCCTCCACTTTGCTTGGATCCATCTTCAAGGTTCCCTTAGACACCACAAACCCCAAGTAGACTAACTCTTTCTTCAAAAAGTCACACTTCTCTAAGTTGATTGCTAACTTCTCTTCATGCAACCTCTCTAGGACTAACCTCAAATGTTCTAGGTGCTCCTCTTTGGTTCTACTATAGATGAGTATGTCATGTAAGTACACCACCACAAATCTACCTATGAAGTCCTTCAACACCTCATTCATCAACCTCATGAAGGTGCTTGGGGCATTGGTAAGTCCAAGTGGCATCACAAGCCATTCATACAACCCTTTTGTGGTCTTAAAAGTGGTCTTCCACTCATCACCCTCCTTAATCCTAATTTGATGATAACCACTTTTAAGGTCCAACTTAGTAAAATACATGGCACCTCCTAAACAATCCATCAAATCCTCTATTCTAGGAATAGGAAATCTGTACCTTATGGTGATCCTATTGATTTCCCTTGAATCAGTGCAAAGTCTCCACTTGCCTCCCTTCTTTGTTGCTAGTAATATTGGGACTGCACATGGGCTAATGCTCTTCTTGATCAGTCCTTGATCCAACAACTCCTACACTTGCCTTGCCACCTCCTTGTTTTGATTAGGTGTGAGCTTATATGCTACTTAATTGGGTAGGGATGCATCAAGGATAAAGTCTATTTGATGGCTTATAGACCTTCTTGGTGGAAGTGTTGCAGGTGCTCCATCACTCACTATGTCTTTATAGTCTTGCAACATTTGCTTTACCTCCTTAGGTACTTCTGTCTACAACTTATCTTCCTCCTCCTTTGGCATCACAAAGATGGCACATCCCACTATCTCCTCTTCATGCAGCAGGTGTAAGAACTCTTTACCAATATTAAGTAAGACACTAGGTGTTCTTAAGGTTCCCTCATCATTCTCTATCAGAGACTAAATCTTTATAGGTTCTGTTGCCCTTCTTGAAGGAAATGGAGTTCTCTTGTCTATCATAGATCACCTTCTTATCAAATTGCCAGGGTCTACCTAGCAATAGATGACAAGCATACATGGGTAACACATCACAAAGGATCTTATCCCTGTATCCTCCAATAGAGAACTCTACCCAAGTCTATTCATTGACAAGCACACTCTGTCCTTGATTCAACCATGTCACCTTGTAAGGGCTAGTGTGGGGTATCTTTGTGAGTTTCAACTTCTTGGTTGCCTCATTTGATATGATGTTATTAGTTGACCCTCAATCAACTATCACCTTGCAAACCTTACCAAGGATTTTGCAACTCACCCTAAACAATGCTCTCCTATGCTTAGGTTCATCCTTAACCAGTTGTCTTATCAAGACCCTATTGAACATCAAATTTTCTCCAATCTCTGATTTAAGATGGTCCACCTCAGGTGTTTTTCTACTTGATGTGTCTTCATGGGCATAAGTAACCCTCTTTCCACTATTTGATGAGGTAGGCTTGTTAGGGCATCTATAGGTTGGGTGTCCCAATTGATCACAATTGTAGCACTTCATGGTTGCAAAGTAGGAATTACCCCTGCCAGTACCTCTGCCCTTATTTGGGCCCCCTCGTGCACCTCTTCCTTGAGAATGGCCTCCTCTAAGAGTGGTTTCATTGTTATGCTCAGTCACCTTGGACTCTCCTTGATTCCTTTGCTCACTTGCCTTGCTTTGGTAACCACCTCAATGACTCATTTGATCTCTACCTCTACCTCTACCGCTATTGTTGGAGTCTCCCTTCCTTTTGTTCCTCTCATCCACCATAGTAGCAAGCTGATGACACTTTTGGATAGTGGTAGGAGTCCATAGGCTTATCTCCTCTTGGATGTTCCACTTTAGGCCACTTAGATACCTAGCCACCTTGATAGATTCCTCCTCTTGGAATTTGGATCTAACACAAAGATTCTGAAAATCCTCTATGTAAGAGGCCACATCAAGGTCTTTCTGCTTCAATCCCTATCCCTTCTTATGAAGTTGGACTTCATAATCCTCTGGCAAGTAGTTCTCCTTGATCTTACTCACCTTGGCCTTCCAGCTTGCAATAGGTAGCTTCCCCATGCTAATTCTCTCCTCTTGCATGTACTTCCACCATGTCAAAGCTACTCAACTTAGTCTTGATTTGGAAACCTTAACCTTTTGGGCTTCTGTCACACCTTCACACTCAAAATGGTTCTCCATACCCTTAATCCATTCCATGACAATATCAATATCCATCCTTCCACTGAAATGTGGCAATCCTTCAAAAGCTTTTATATTAAAAGCCTTGATGGCCTTTACAAAAGGTTCTTCATTGATTGAGGGGTTTGGTTTAGGTATGATGTCATCTATATCAATAGCTTTCTTGCCTTTGTCACTAGTGTCTACATCCCAGAGTTCTTGTGCTCTCTGATCAACCACTTCTTGCAGCTTGTTCCTTATCTCACTCATAGCATCTTCAAGGAGTCTATTTTTCTCCTTTTGTTCTTCTACCTCCCTAGCCATCTCTGCATTAGTGACCATTATGTTCTCCCCTACTGATTCACCAGAATATAGAGACATACACAGTCCACCAAATCTTTAACTTGGCTTTGATACCAATCTGATGGGAATGGGCTTGGGATAGACTAGCCTAATCTATGCTCTTTGATCCCCTCCATAGACCACCAGGTGTTCCAACCACACCCTAGGGTCTCTAGGACTTCCCTTACTCATGGAATCCCCTGACCTTGCCCAATCCACCCACTAACATCATGTGACTCTTCTCCTAAGCTCTCACCTACTCAAAAGCTTCAAAAACCCTTACATAGGCTAATAAGGGTTTAACTCTTCCTACACCTTCTTAGGTCCTAGAAAGGATAGGATAGGTCTTTGACATATTTCTCCATCCATTCATATGCCCCCAAGAGGTTTTGATCTTCCTACTTATTACCGATCTCACTATTTTGCTTCTTTCCTACAAAATAGGGCTACAAGGAATGTGCCCCTATTAGGCCTCCATTCTAGACTTTTAGGGCTCCCTCTTGCAAAGAATGCCCAAAATTGTAAAGCTTCCCAAAGGGACTACTATTCATTTGGAAAAGGCTCAAATATTTTCTTGGTTTTGGGTCTCCAAGTGTCCGTACACTGCCCTAGGTGAATTTAAGGGTTTTTGAGGGTTTTTAGGCCGGCCAGGGTCACAATGATGGTTTGCTATCTTCACCACCTTATCTAGATTTGTGGAAGCTCCTCATTCTCACCAATGATGCTCCACACACCCCTCTACAACTCCTCTAAAGGGTGCCTCCTTTCTTGTCCTTCCTTTCTCTCACGAACCTCTGCAACCTTAACCCTTCCTAGTCGGGCACAGTCCAGTCTCGCCTAGGAGTGGGTCTTTGAAAGGATTTCCTACATCTCCAAGGGCCCTGATTCCTCTGAGATACTATATAGGGTCTACACTCCTATTCCCCATTGTTTCATGGTGTTTCCACAATGGGGATAGGAGTTGTCAACCCATTTACACAAAATAGTCCAAAAATGGACAGTAAGGAAGAAATTCACAAAATATTTACAATCACACCAAAACTTGTAAAACAAACTTAATCTAAGTTCTCAAATTGAATGTGTCAACACTAAACAAGACTCCCAATACAATTTAGGTTCCATAACAATCCATTAACAATCCTTCATTGCTCTATTTGTGCCGACTGGCAACCAAAACACAGTGACAATCAAGGTCTTTTTCCTTTTGTCGTACAATCTGTCATTCTACCCCTCATTTTAGGGTTTGTACCACTTTATAGTGTCTTTTCCTTGATTTGTGTGCCAAGGTTAGGGTTCCTAACACCAAGCTAAGGTTATGACCTATTAGGTTGAAAAGTTGCATGACAACTTTGAAAAGTTGTCATGCAACTTCTTGCAACTTTTGAGCAACTTTTGCAATGTTTCTTTTCTTGATTTTTAGGCCTACATTGGGCTATCCTATGGACACAACCATGCTAAAAGGACCCCAAACTCATCAATGGGCACACATACCCTCTACTCCAAAATAAAACTCAACCTAGACTTTTGAACCTAGGACCTAAACAAAAGCAATGAGCTCTTGGCTCTTATTACATTTACATGGCTTCTTAAAGAAGCAAAATCCCAACAAAATAAAATGGAGGAAGACCTTAGAAGGGTACTCTTGCACCAGGTTTAGATCCACATTATCAATGACTTAACTCCTACTATTTCCTTTCTTGATTAGTTATCCACCTCTTCTGATTAGTGTGATCTGTGTTGTAGGAAGTAGTTGTTTTCTTTTAAATAAATGTCTTTTTCTCTTTTCATAGGTTAGATAGAAAAGAGAAGAAGCAGAGCAAAGGATTTTAGAAATAAAGCTACAAGTGTTTTGAGTTTCTTTTGATTCCGAATCATGTAATAGCTTTTGAGGAACAATGAATAAAGATATGTTATTCTGAGAACTTAGAATTGTTTTGGAAGCCTAGAAGAACTCATCCAAGGGGGCCCACTTGGTGAGTGTTCCTATGCCTTCGTTAAAATTAGTTTTCTTCTTTAGTTGCAGTAGACATTCTTGCATTGATTGTTCATGCAGCCATTGGAAATAGATCCATTGACTGTTCCTGGAGCCAAACCAAAATAGAGTAATTCCTGTTTGGTAGCATTGAACTTAGCCAGTATTGCTTGAATGAATTTATGTTAATGTAGAAATTTTCCTATAGCCTTTCAATAGTTTCAATGCTTGCTTACCTTTTCTAGATAGATGTTAGTTACTACAGTAATGCAAGGTGGCTATTGCAAGAACTTAGTACATATATAGTGTAGACCCATTTCAAGTATTACGTCCCTGGGTTGAAAATCAAATGAACACTAGCTATGGAAATAGTGACTTCACAAAGTGAATGTCCAAACTTCGAGTTGAGACTTCAACTAGATTTATTATTCTTATTGTTGGGTTGAACAACCATCATTACCACTCATCATTAGATCTCAAACCAACAAACTTGATCGGTTAGGGTTTAACAAAAAACAACTGGGAGGGTTAACTAGTTATATTGCATAGAAAAGGGTTTAGCCTTATACACCGGTTTACCAGTTCAACTCACAAACTAACATACCAGTTTACAACATCTTCCTCAAATCTCTTCCTACCGGTTACAAGACAATATCAATAACAACAACAATATCATAAATATCATAAATACTTTTACCAGTTCAATTGACATCAATGACAACATATCATATCAATAATGCAATCAATGCCAACAATTATGTCATGAACCTTGAAACACCCAATGATGACGATGACTATGACTTACCCCTGCTTCATCTAGAACTAATTGATTTGGATAACCTAGAAAACCCTGAATTTGATGTCTTTTCCAATGATCGTGATTTATCCATATATCTTAATGTTGTAGAACCAATAACACCTAAGATATCTTGTACCATAGAATTAGGTAACTTTTCTTACAGTCAATAGAGTGCCAAACTTTCCAGTCACAAAATTGAAATAAAACAAGGAAAAAGACCTAGTGCTGAAAACCATTTCATGGCAACACTAGCTCAATCAATAGGTAAACTAAAGGACGTATCTGATGGTGAAAACCTCCTTGAGGTACCAGAAGATGGAAAGTTTGACACCCTCCCTACATATTTTTTGGAGAGATCTGCTATTTTAATAGAGCCAACGGAAGCAATAAATATTGGTACATCAACAGACCCTAAAGTCCTTCATACCGTTGCATCATTATCAGATGAAAAGAGGAAATACTACATGGGATTCTTCAAACAAAGACAAATAAATTTTGCTTGGTCCTATACAGACATGCCAGGACTTGATCCAAATCTTATTATGCATCATCTCAATGTATATCCAAAAGAAAAATGAGTTAAACAAAAGCTAAGGAAGATGCATCCACACATTGCTCTCCTTGTAAAAGTAGAGCTAAATAAACTATTGGATGTGGGTTTCATAAGACCTGTTGCCTATCTAGAATGGGTTTCAAGTATTGTGCCAATGTCAAAGCCAAATAAAAGCATAAGAGTTTGCATCGATTTTAGAGATTTGAACAGGGCATGTCCTAAAGATGATTTCCCATTGCCCAACATTGATATAATTGTAGACTTATCAGCAGGACATGAGATTTTTTCATTAATGGATGGATTCTTGGTGTAAAATAAAATAAAAATTGCTCTTGAAGATTAAGAAAAGACAACATTCACCTATGCATGGGGTACTTACTACTGGAATGTTATGCAATTTGGGCTTAACAATGCAGGAGCAGCTTATCAGACATCCATGACAACAATTTTCCATGATATGATGCATATATTTATGGAAGATTATGTAGATGACATACTTGCAAAATCTCATACAAGAAAATAACATTTGAACATCTTGGGAAACATCTTTGATAGGCTTGAACAATATCAATTAAGATTGAATTCAAAGAAATGTGCATTTGGCGTAACCTTTGGAAAAATTCTTGGGTACATTATATCAGCTCGTGGAATTGAAGTAGATCCAGAAAAGGTCAAAGCTATCATGAAAATGGAGTCACCCAGGAACATATGTCAATTGTGTTCTCTACAAGGGAGATTGCAATCAATCAAAAGATTTGTCTCTCAATTAGTAGATAGATGTCATCCATTCACTCATATTTTACACAAGAATGTTCCATTCAAATGGGATCAAAAGTCTGAAGAATATTTTATGAAAATCAAATAATATTTGATGAATCCTCCAATACTTAAATCACCAATCAAAGGGAAACCATTTTTTCTTTACATCTCAGCAAAAAAAGTATCACTAGGAGCTCTCTTAGCACAACATGATGAAGAAGGGAAAGAAAGAGCAGTGCATTACATCAACAAAACACTTGTAGGCTATGAATTGAACTATACATCAGTTGAGAAGACATGCCTAGTAGTTCTATTCACAACTCATAAATTGTGACATTATATGCTGACTCATTCTGTGAAACTGATAGCAAAAATAGATCCACTAAAGTATTTGCTGAGCAAGTCAGCTTTGACAAGTAGATTGGAAAAATGGATTATGGTACTAAATGAGTTTGATATAGAATATATTGATAAAAAATCTATCAAAGGACAAGTCATTGCTAATCAATTGGCTGAAGCACCCTTACAAGATGACACACTGTTGCACATTGAATTTCCTAATGCATACATTCTAACAATAAGCACAAATATTTGGGAGATGTACTTTGATGGCTCCTATACATAATATGGATCAGGTACTATATTTTTGTTCATCACACCTAAAGGACACACAATTCCAAAATCAAATAGAATATGGTTTCCATGCCTAAACAATACTGCAGAATATGAAGCATTGGTTATTGGGCTCCAAATGACTATTGAATGGAATCTCAAGGAATTGCATGTTTATGGTGATTCACAGCTTATAATCAACCAAATAGGTGATGATTATCAAACTAAGGATGACAAGCTCATTCCCTACAAATAGCTGGTTGAAGATTTTAAAGAGCACTTTGAAGAAATAACATTTACTCAGATCCCAAGAAATGAGAACAAAGCAGCAGATGCAATGGATACAATAGCATCTCTTTTGTAGAATCAAGAAAATCAACAACGTTACGAATTCTTGGTGGAATATATCTTGAATCCTACCATTGAATCCCAAAATACCCACATGATTTTCCATATATCTGGAACCGATCAATCCTTATACAACCAAACTTATCAATACCTAAAGGAGAATATCCTTCCTCCTAACCTATCCAACAATCAAAAAAGAAATTTTTACCATCAGTCATCCCGCTATACTATTATTGTCGATATTTTATATAGAGAAGGTCTAGATAGCACTCTATTGAGATGTCTCAAACAGGAAGAGTCCGAGAAAGTTCTTAACAAAGTCCATGCAAGTATTTGTGGCATGCACTCAAGTAGTTTAACACTGGCTAAGAAACTTATTCACTTGGGTTACTATTGGCCTACTATGGAGAGAGATTAATTTACATATGCCAAGAAATGCAAACAATGTCAGATCCATGGGAATCTCATCCATGCACCAACACAAGAACTGCATCCTATGGCAGGTTCATGGCCATTCTCCCAATGGGGTCTTGACTTGGTAGGTAAGATAAATCCTTCATCTTCTAATGGACATAAGTTCATTTTGACTGCTACTGAGTATTTCACTAAATGGATTGAAGCAGTGTCTTTGACAAAAGTGACAAGAAAGCAAATATCATCATTCATCCTGAATTATATAATCTGTCACTATGGAGTCCCTATGATCATTATCACTGATAATGGAAGACCATTTAAGAATCAAGATGTGAAGGAAATATGTGAGCGATTTCATATCCAGCATAGGTTTTATACCCCATATTATCCATAGGGAAATGGTCAAGTTGAGGCATCAAATAAAATAATCTTGAAAATCATAAAGAAAATAGTCAATGAAGCTGGAAAAGACTAGCACATTCAGCTAAATCCTTCTCTTTGGGCATATCGAACCAACATTTGCACACCAATGGGGGAAACCCCATATTGCTTAGTATATGGATCAATGGCCATATTACCAGTAGAAGTAGAGATACCTTCTCTATGAGTGTCCTTGGAAGGTCTTATACTAGAAGAAGAACAATGAGTCTCTAGACTTCAACAACTTGAGTTGATTCAGGAACATTGCCAAAATGCTATAGATCATTTCAAAGAATATCAACAGAGAATGGTGAGAAGTTACAATCACAGAGTTAAGCCACACATTTTTCAAATTAGAGATCTAGTTCTAAGGGAGAATCCAAGAAATTAGCAAGACCGAGAAAAGAAGGGAAAGTTTGAACAAAACTAGTTAGGTCCTTTTGTAATAGTAGCAGAATATGGCTCAATAGCATACAAGTTATCTACACCTGAAGGTTATTGGTTTGATGATCCCATCAATTTTATCCATCTCAAGAATTTCTATGCTTGAGATATAAAGTCCTGAAAAAAAAAAAGGATATAAAGTCCTGAAGAAATCAGTAAAAAGAAGAAAAGTAGAAAATCCCTAAAAAGCATATAACAACGAAAAACAAAAAAACAAACAAAAAAATCAAATATGGAAAAAATGCAATAAATTTAGATAGTGAAAACCTGGTAAATAGGCACTATCTAAGAGTAAGTTCTTCCATCTATGAGATTGCTTCATGCACCTTTTCATCCCACCGTATCTATCATTTCCATCTATCCTAGCCTATCCATTCATCTTTCGCACCCATTGCTCTGAACCATTAGCAGGAAATATGCAGCTTATCAATAGTTATCGATCTTTGACATACTTAGCATAGTCACTGTCTTGGATTTTATTAATCATATTTGCATTAAATCCCACCATGGTTTGGATCATCCTTTTGTACATCCATAATAAAGTTTTGTTTCCCCTGTTGGCACATGTGAAGAGTTTGATGACATGTTGGTGTATGTTGTCATTGATGTCAATATGTTGAAGTATGAATTGGTATATTGAAGTAAGAAAATTGGCAAGTGAACTAGTATGATGGTATGAAGTTAACTGATATGATGGTATGAACCGGTATATGCAAAAATGAGAACCGGTATGTTGGAATGTGAACTGATATATGCAAAGTTTGTATCGGGGCTTCATTTGATATGACTACCGGTTGGTAGTCTCAACTTTAGGGTATCTGGTTGATGCATTCCAAGTCTGTGTGATTTGATTGATGACATCCTGTGATGAGTTAGCATTGAAATGAAGACTAGATCATCTTGCCACATCAACCTTGTGTGCATGACGGATCTTCTTGAGGATCTTGCATGAAGAAGATTGATTCTATCCATCTTGGGAATGAGAAAAATCTTAGTAAACAATGGAGAGCGTGTGATGCGTTATCAACTTCCAGAAGCGACAAAGAATGAACCATGTAGAATGTCTTGAGATTTGTTCAAGATCATTTTACCCTATGTAATGTGATTAAATGGTCAGGATTGGACCGACTGTATTGTTAACCTAGATGCTTAGGGTTTTAGGTTTTGGCTACCAACCTAATTGTTGTCCATAAGGTCAATGATCGTTTTCATTTGAGGTTGTTGGCAAATGTTATGTGTGTATCCAAGTGAAGAGATACTTGATTCTTGTCAGACTGGAGCAGTGAGTAGAGATCTACAGAGTGTGATTGCAGTAGTAAAGGAGCTGAAGTGGATCTGCCTTGGCATTAAGTGTTGTTATCAGATCAGTGTATTACCTGTTGACTTCTAACCATTTCAGCAGTTGGAAAATTCCTTTACCGGGTAGCTTTAACAGGATTTTTGTAAATCCTTTAATAGGGTGACTCAAAATCATTGAGTTCTTCAAATTCTCTTGCGAGGTAATCTTTAATGGGGTTTTAACCTTTAACCGGGTGATCCCTAGCAAAACTTGTTGTAAAGTCTTTAACCGGACTAGGCTCCTAACAGGGAAAACTTCAGAAGAGTTCAAGAACAACTTGTGGGTATTCATCCCCACTGTGGTTTTTCCCAGTTGGGTTTCCACATGAAAAATCACTGTGTCATGTGTGATGCTTTTTTATGTGATGTCTTAGTGTTTTGTATTAAGCGGTAATGCATGTTGATCCAGTGGTCATTATATTTCTGATGTATTACCTGTTTAAGCGTATGGGTGAAGTGGAAATGATATATTAGGTTTTTTTAAGATCTAAGTGTTACCGGTTTATGACTTTTATAGTCATTGTGTTTTACCGGTATTTCCTTGATTTAGATTGGTGATGTTGTTCACCGATTAGTGCAACCTTTGTTGTTTAAAGTTGTTAAAGAAGTTTTTGTCTATACTGATTCACCCCCCCTCTCAGTATCTATTGAGTATTTACTGTTCATTAGTATTCATCAATTGGTATCAGAGTATCCTCTAGGTCCTCTGTACTATAAGCTTAACCGCTTGAGGAAAAGATCAAATTCTAATGATGAAGAGGGAAGGTCCTAAGTTCAACACAAATAAATTTAAGATATGGAAGGGAAAAATGAAGGTCTACATTAAAAGCATGGGTGATCAACACTGGAACTATGTTAAGAATACTTATGTTGTTCCTATCGGTACTCTCACTGATGATCAAAGAAGAGAAATTCAAGAGAATGGGTAAGTCATGGAAGCTCTTATCAACAGTCTATCTGATATTGAGTTTATAGATGTTCAAGATAAAGACAATCCCAAAGATGTATCGGATACTCTAGAGTCTATCTATGGTGGTGATGAGCATGTGAAGTAGGCTAAGGAAGAAATCCTTAGAGGAAAATTTGAAGACATGTGGATGGTTGAAGGAGAGACCATTCAATAGTATGGGATAAGAATTAAAACTGTTGTTGGAGACATCAAGAGTGCAAGAGGTACAATGGATGATTCCACCATTGTTAACAAATTTTTGAGAACCTTATTACCTATCTATGCAATAAGGGTTGTTGCTATTGAGGAGTTGAGATCTATTGACAAGACAAAGGTATCCCTTGATTCTATCATTGCTAAGTTGACAGCATATGAGCTAAACAGTTATGATGGTAGTGTTCAGAAGACTAATTCAGCCTTTAGAGCATCTGTTGCACTATCTAGAAAGGGTAAAGAAGCTAGTACCAGCTGTGAACCTAGACAAAGCATAGATATGGATGATGAGGAGATCCTGATGGAATTTGAAGCTCTTCTTGCCAAGAGACTTCCTAACGGAACTGGAAAATACAATGGTAACATTCCTTTGAAATGTTTTTCTTGTAATGGGATAGGACACATTGTTGTCAACTATCCCAATAGTTATAATAAGGACAAACTAGAGAAGTTCAAAAAGTTCAAAAGAGGAAATAGGAGAAACTGCCTTGTTGCAGTTGATGAAGGTGTCACTGATGATGAATCAAAAGATGAAGAAAGTGAAGACATGGTATTTGTAGTTGTTAAGGAAGATGTGTCAGACAAGAAGGCTCTTGTCTCCCACTTGGATAATTATAATGAGTGGATTATTAACAGTGGTTGTTCTCACCACATGACTGGTGATCAAAGAAATTTTCTGTCTCTGGAAGAGTATGATGGAGTTGTAGTCCAATTTGGTAATGATGAACCTTGTATGGTAAAAGGAAAAGGGTCCATCTCTCTAAATGGAAAAAGTAGTGTTGATAATGTGTATTGGGTAGAAGGTCTCAGGCATAACCTTTTGAGTGTTGCCCAATTGAATGATAAAGGACTCACTCTAGAATTCAAAGATGGAGTATGCAAAATAAAAGGAAAGAGTGGTGAACTGATGGCCACCGGTATGTAGACCAAAGGTAACTTATTTTAGTTGAATACAAATATCAGTCAATGTTTAATGGCTAAGTTTGATGACAGTTGGATATGGCATAGGAGACTCTGCCATGTAAATTTTGATAATATTGTGAAGGCCAGTAAGATCAGGGCAGTTAGAGGATTGCCTGTGCTGAACAAACTGAAGAATCCTTTGTGCAGAGAATGTCAACTAGGGAAAATGTCTTCCTCAACCTTCAAAGGTAAATATTTCACAACAAATAATTTACTTGATCTTGTGCATACTGATTTGTGTGGTCCTATGAAAACTAGGAGTGTTCAGGGAGATAGGTACTTTATGATTCTTACTGATGATTTCTCAAGAATGATGTGGGTCACATTCTTGAAAGACAAGTCTAAAGCTTTTGGAAATTTTAAATCCTTCAGACCACTAGTTGAAAAGGAAAGCGGTAAGAGGATCAAATGCCTTAGAACCAATCAAATAGGAGAGTTCACTTCTGGAGAATTCAATAAGTACTGTGAAGAGAATGACAACAAGAGGCAATTTTCTTCCCCCTGGACTCCATAGTAGAATGGCCTACTAGAGAGGAACAACCGGACTATAGTTGAAGCAGCCAGAACGATGCTGATTCAAGGGAAGGTTGCTCACACTTTTTAGAGAGAAACGATGAGCACTACAGTCTACACTATGAACTGGGTACTCATCAAGAAAGGTAAGGATAAAACTCCTTATGAGTAGTGGACTAGTAAGACTCTAGTAGTAAGCTACTTTAGAGTGTTTGGTAGAAAGTGTTATATCAAGAGAAGTGAATACCATATCAAGTTTGATGCAAAATGTGATGAGGGAATATTCCTAGGGTATTCCACCAAGAGCAAAGCTCTCAAGTATTTTAATAATAGGACTCAGAGAATTGTTAAAAATATCAACATTAGAGTTGATGAAACCTCTGAGAAACCTGAGGAAACTAACAGTGAGCGAGCGGTAGATGAAATGGTTGTAACCTTCTGGGAACCTGTTGCAAAACAACCAAGTACAAGTAACAGTGCTCCTACACTAGTAGATGGTGATGTAGATGAAGATGAAGATGAGGATGAAGAGGAAAAGCAAGAGAAATCAGCCAATATCATTCCTAGGTATGTAAAGCTACATCATGATCCAAAGCAGATCATAGGAGATAAGGATGTAGGAATTTTTACAAGAAGAAAGGTTAGAGAAAATTTTTGCATGATTTCTGAATTTGAGCCCAAACATTTAAAGAGGCACACAAAGATGAAGACTAGATTAAAGCTATGGAAGAGGAACTTGACCAGATAGAAAAGAATGGTACATGGTCTTTGGTACCCAAACCTGAGCACAAAAATGTTATTGGCAACAAATGGATTTTTAGAAGCAAGCTAAATGAAGATGGCACAGTGGTAAGAAATAAGGCAAGACTGTTATGTAAGGGATATGCTCTAGAAGAAGGCGAAGACTATGGAGAAACCTTTGCTCTAGTAGCTAGATTGGAAGGAGTTTGAATGCTTCTTGCATATGCAACCTTCAAGGGATTCAAAGTGTATCAGATGGATGTAAAATCTGCATTCCTAAATGGAATACTTGAAGAGGAAGTGTATATAGAGCAAACAAATGGGTTTTCCCTATCAGAAGACAGTGATATGGTGTGTAGGCTACATAAAGCCTTATATGGATTGAAACAAGTACCTAGAGCATGGTATGAACATTTACACTCCCATCTTGTGAAGATTGGATTTTAAAAAACAAGTGAATACAAAAATATCTATCTAAAGTGAGAAGGAGATCAGATTTTGATCTGTGAAGTGTTGTTGATAAAATAATTTTTGGTGAATTTGACAAGATGAGCCATGCATTTGCAGATGAGATGAAGAAGGAATTTGAGATGTCACTAATCAGAGAGATTAAGTTCTTCATTGGAATACAGATTCAACAAATAAAAGATGGTATCTTTGTCACTCAGTCCAAGTATGTCAAAGAGGTGTTGAAGACCTTTGGCATGGAAGACAGCAAACCGGTTGGTACACCTATGATGACCGGTTGTAAATTGTCAAAAGATTACTTGGTGTTGGTGAATGAGAAGGAATACCAATCAATGATTGGTAAGCTACACTATATAGTACACAACAGACCAGACATAGCACATGCAGTGGGTATTGCTGCATGTTTCTAGAAAAGTCCAAGAGAATCCCACTTGGTAGCAGTCAAGCAGATTCTTAGATATCTGAAGGGAGCTATAGATTATGGATTATGGTATCGATATAGTAATGATTTCAATCTCAAAGTGTTTACTGATGCCGATTGGGCTGGTAATGTGGACGACCGGAAGAGCACAACCGGTGGTGCATTCTTTCTCGGTGGTAGACTAGTCTCATGGATGAGCAAGAAATAGAGTTGTGTCTCTTAGTCTATAGTAGAAGCAGAGTATGTAGCAACATTTATGAACTATACTCAAACAATTTGGATGAAGCATGTATTAAGTGGTTTCAAAGTCCCTGTATCTGAACCGGTGAGTATATTTTGTGATAATACAAGTGCAATTAATATTTCCAAGAATTCGGTATTGCATGCTAGAACCAAGCACTTCGAGCTCAAGTATCATTTCTTGAGGGAGAAAGTTCAGAACAAAGAGGTTGTATTGGAACATGTTTCCAATAAAGAGCAGTTAGCAGAAATATTCACTAAGCCTCTACCAAAGGCTACATTTACCTATTTAAGAGGTGAATTAGGGGTGTTGCCCCTTCAAGAGGTGACCTAAAGGTATGTGCTCCACATCAATCAGGTATTGTATTGTCAAATATTTTCAGGATTGATGTGTTGAAGGATGCTACTCCTTAGGGGGAGCAACATAGTAGATCATGGGTGTTTATGCCTCCACTTTTGAATTGTTGTCAAAGGGGGAGAAGATGTGAAGCAGAGAAGATATCTGTAGTATTAAAGATATATAGTATGGAAGAGATTGGGGAGAAGATGTGAAGATGTTGATATATCTTTGTGTATTTCCATCAATGCAAAAGGGGGAGATTATTGGCATATGTCCAAAGTTTGATGACATGTTGGTGTATGTTGTCATTGATGTCAATATGCTGAAGTATGAACTGGTATATTGAAGTAAGAAAACTGGCAAGTGAACCAATATGATGGTATGAAGTGAACTGGTATGATGGTATGAACTGGTATATGCAAAAAGGTGAACCGATATGTTGGAATTTGAACCAATATATGCAAAGTTTGTATTGGGGCTTCATTTGATATGACTACCGGTTGGTAGCCTTAGCTTCAGGGTTTCTAGTTGATGCATTCCAAGGCTATGTGATTCAACTGGTGACATCCTGGCATGAGTTAGCATTGAAATGAAGACTAGATCACGTTGCCATGTCAACCTTGTGCATGTGAAGGATCTTCTTGAGGATCTTGCATGAAGAAATTTGATTCTATCCACCTCGAAAAAGAGCAAAATCTTAGTAAATGGTGGAGAGCGTATGATGGGTTATCAGCTTCCATAACTGGAAAAGAACAAACCATGCAAAATGTCTTGAGATTTGTTCAAGATCATTTTACCCTATGTAATGTGATTAAATGGTCAAGATTCGACTGACTGTATTGTTAACCTAGATGCTTAGGGTTTTAGGTTTTGGCTAACGACCTAATTGTTGTCTATAAGATCGATGATGGTTTTCATTTGAGGTTGTTGGCAAATGTTATGTGTGTATCCAAGTGAAGAGATAATTGATTCTTGCTAGACCGAAGCAGTGAGTAGAGATCTACAGAGTGTGATTGCAGTAGTAAAGGAACTGGAGTGGATCTACCTTGGCATTAAGTGTTGTTATTAGATCAGTGTATTACCTATTGACTTCTAACCATTTCAGCAGTTGGAAAATCCCTTTACCGAGTAGCTTTAACAATTTTTTTGTAAATCCTTTAACAAGGTGACTCAAAATCATTGAGTTCTTCAAATCCTCTTGTGAGGCAACCTTTAACAAAGTTTTAACCTTTAACCAGGTATTTAGCCATCCCTTAACGGGGTGATCCCTAGTAGGATTGGTTCCTAGCAAAACCTATTGTAAAGTCTTTAATCAGACTAGGCTCCTAACAGAGCAAACTTTAGAAGAGTTCAAGAACAACTTGTGGGTATTCATCCCCACCATGGCTTTTCCCAATTGGGTTTCCATGTGAAAATCAGTGTGTCATGTGTGATGCTTTTCATGTGATGTTTTAGTGTTTTATGTTAAGCGGTAATGCATGTTAATCCAGTGGTCACCATATTTCTGATGTATTACCTGTTTAAGCATATGGGTGAAGTAGAAATGAGATATTAGGTTTTAAGAATATGGGTGAAGTGGAAATGAGATATTAGGTTTTGTGAAGATCTAAGTGTTACCAGTTTATGACTTTTATAGTCACTGTGTTTTACCGATATTGCCTTGATTTAGATCGGTGATGTTGTTCACTGGTTAGTGCAATCTTTGTTGGTTAAAGTTGTTAAAGAAGTTTTTGTCTATACTGATGCACCCCCCCCCCCTCTCAATATCTATTGAGTATTTACTGTTCATCATTATTCATAATCCCCTGGGGGCAAAATCCTAATATCCTTTTGCTAAATTGATCTTTTAAATCTTTGAAAATCCAAAACATTCAGAAAACTTAGAAAAAACCAAAACACCTAGGGTTTTGAAACAGATAACAAGAAACAACACAATGAAGATCAAGGCATTTGTAACAACTAAATTGAAAAACTGAGAATACGAAGATTCAACTAGCAAGTAATGAAGGATTATCAATACTTATTCATCAAGTTGATTATATCAATTAAATGACCATGAGAACATATGTATGGCATAAAAAATTCAGTATTTTTATCTTGATTTTTTTTGCTAATCATGTACTCTATGTGACTCAAGGATGTCCATGACTAGAGAAGCTATGATGGGTAATGATTATTTTCTTTGTTTGTTGTCTGTGGTTTATCTCTTAGTAAGGTATGTAATTGTCTAAGGATATGATCAGGAAAAGATCAAGGGGGATGTTTCAAGTCATGCATGAAAAGGTATAATCCTTGTCTGTTCTGCAAGAAATACTCAGGTCAGCTTGATTCATCATATCAAGTTGCTTGTATTAACTTGCTATATCAAAATCCATGTAAGAAATACTTAGGTCAGCTTGAATCATTATGTCAAAAATCTTGTATTTTCTTACAACATTTAAAAAGCTCAATGATGAAATCAAGCACTGCGATAAGACAGCATATGAAGAATGGAAGTATCATTTTAGTTAGATCATTTTAGGTTAGCTCATTATTTATCTGCATTATAAGAATTCATTTTTAGTTGCATTATAAGCATTTCATTCCATTCAAAGATCAACGATCATAAATAAAGATTGAGTATACTTGGACAAACAAAAATAATTTGCATTTGATCATTGTCGATTCGTTTATCTTTAGAATCATTTAAATTATTATCATTCATTTCATTTAGTTGCATTCAATCGTTTGCATTAGTTTTCATTTCATTTAGTGCATTTCATTGATCATGTGTAGTATATCATTTTTATTTGCATTAGGTTCATTATCATTTTAGTTCATTTTTATCCATTAAGGTCATTTAATTGCATCTTTGCACTTAAATTCATTTATCATATCATTTTAAGCATTTCACAATATCATCTCATTTATATAAGCATATGCATCATCATTTAGGTATTCATCACATGAGTTTAATCAAGCATATCATTTAAGTTAGTATTATTTTCATTTATATCCATAACCATTTCATATGCATCCATGATCATTAAAATCAAAAATCAAATGCATTATCATTTCATAAATCATCACATCATATAAATCATCATCTTTATCATCAAGGCATATAGATCATCATGAAAATGAAAGAAAGAGTAGATCATCATAACATCATCCATCTAAAACCCTGCATATATAATCTATGTAATCAATGCATATAGATCATCATCATCAAAGTAAAATGCATAATAAATCATATAATCAACATCATATAGATTCCATGTCTGCATATCATCATAAAAATAATAAAAAGTCCAAGTATAGAATGATATCAAAGAAACAATCAATAAAATACAATGTCCCATGATACAAATCAATGTCTCATATCAATATGTCAACTATGACAAAAAGAACCACTCTTTTCAGAAATTGTAGGCCTCACCGATCCTCCTATTCCCCCTAGATGAATCAATACATCTATATCCACCTGCAACATCATATCAACAAAATGTCAGTTCTTGATCCAATAAATCACTTTGATCAAGCAATCAACTATCCTATCTGCTCACTTGAGATTTCTATCAATCTCTTTGACCACATATTAGTGACACTCATTCATCATGAGGTTACGCATCTAGCCTATCCAAGCTTGAGTTTACATCACTAACATTCATCAATCATGAGTCAATCAAACTATATCCTATCAGATCATAAAAGCTTCAAGTTTATATCATTGACCCTCATCGATCATGAGGTCAATCAAACTCTATCAATCTTCAAATTAAGCAGAATATCTAAGTAATCAAAGAGTGGACATTTTCATCAACCAAAGTCATAGAAATTTAATTAAATTATCCTGAGATCAATCGTTCAATCCAAAATTTTCAACAATTTCACAATCAATCTCCCAAGGGGACACACAATTAGGATTTTTATCTTTGTCATGCGCATTATTGAGACTTGGTTTAATCTTTGAAACAATGTTGTCTCAACATCATTTCAAAGAGGGGAAAAATCTATACAAATAAAAATGGCTATGAGCAATTAAATAAATATTTTATATTTATATAATAATTATTCTTCTATTAAATAGTTATTTTGAAAAGATCAATTTATTTAATTCATTTCATGTCCTTCTATTAATTAATTTAATTGAAACATTTTATTAATTAAATTCATTATATCCTTTTCTTCTAATCAATAAATTAAATATTTAAATATTTAATTATTCCTTTATCTACTATCCTATAGTCTTATTAATTAAATAATTTCTTAATTATTTAATCCCTTTTCCAACTCACCTTTCCATCTCCACTTCATCTCCACTTTCTCAACTCATCTATCATGTGGCTAAATTAATTCAACAAAATTAAATAAAAATAAAATCATTTATGAGCTACTTATCTCCAACTTCCAAAATAAATGAAATATTGTGTACGTACACATATTTCCTAACCTTCTTCTATATTCTCTCTAACATCCCTATATCTTAAGAGGACTTGAGTCCTCTTGTCCTCTCATTCCTACATCTTCTCCAACTATCTTATATCCTCTCAAATCTTCAACTTAGACAAGGTGATATGAGTGACACTTGTCTTATCCTTCCCCCTTTCTCTCAACCTTCAACCTTTTGCTCATAGCCATCTAATTTGCAAGATTCAATCATGACTGTTGATCTCTACCACCTAATCTCATGCACTCAAAATCTATAAAAAGAGGTCTCCTAAGCCATTTTGAAACTAATAGCTAATCTTATAGTCATTCTAGGAGTCTTTATCTTGCATCTGTGATTTTGAGTTTGAAACAATTAGCAATTTTAGAATTTTTATCATAGCTTAATATCATGTTAGCTTAAATCATTTGCATATGCATATCATAGTATTAGTTAACTATCAGTCCATTCTTCATATGCCATCTTAGAAGCTATGATTGCTTGTATGGGAGAAAATCATCTGTAACCAAGGACAGTGGAGTTAGGATACAATGAGACATAAATCATAAAGGTATAATCTCTTTTATTTACTTTTATTTCATGTTATTTCCTTGGTTGAAGCTAAATATTTCCTATAGCTTTCTTTTATATTATACAATGGATTAACAAGTTTCAGGTCAATTCTTTGGAGTTCAACTTTAGCCTCAACACTCCCTAGTCTTCAATTTCAAAGATGTCCTTCCCCTTGAGATTAAGATACCTTCACTTTGGATATTGCTGCAAAATATTCTCCTTGATGAAGAACATAGAGTGGCCAAATTACAAGAGCTATAACTACTAGACAAAAGGCATCTCAAGGCCTTGAATCACCTATGGCTAAGCTACAACAAAAAAGTCACAACCCAATAATTTGACATTGGTGACCTAGTTCTTATGGAAAATCAAAAGAATTTCTAGGATAGAGAAAAGAAAGGAAAGTTTGAGCCTAATTGGCTTGGACTTTATGTGATAACTGCAAAATATGGATTAGGAGCCTATCAGTTGGCTACTCCTGAAGGATATCCTTTGGATGAACCCATGAACGTCATGCACTTGAAGAGATTCTACACCTAGTCTTCAGGTTTCTAGTCTATAAAAATTAAAAAAAAAAGATTAAAAAAAAATCAAAACAATCATTAAAATAGAAAAAAAAAAGTGAAAAAAGAAAAAAAAAAAAGTAAAGAAAAATCCATTTTTTTATCAGTGATAACCACTTTGTGGCTCTATGGGAAAGTACCTTTGTGAAAACCTAGCTTTAGGCATCAAGGGAAATAAGTCAAATCCACTATCTCTTTGGATGCTCACCTTACCCCACCCTCCCACCCAGTATCCATATTTTAGTGTAAGCCATTAATTAGCCTCCATCTTCCCTCCAACTCGGCATCCATATTCCATTAGTAACATCATTGATGAGAAAACTTTCCCCTTTCACAATGAATGAATTGTAGATCAATTCATTCAAACTTTATCCATCGCTTCCTCCTTCCATCACCCCAACCAATATCCATATTTTGACATGTAAGCCATTAATTGGACACCTAGTTCCCCTAGTATATGCCTCGTAGATACCTATTCTTTAGTGATATCATCGATAAGACATCTTGCCTACCACATGGATAAATTATGCATCAATCATTCAAACTTTGGCCCCATCACATCCTCCCCATTTGCATCACTTTGTGTTACATCCATATTCCATTAGTGATGTCACAAATTAATCTGTCAGGCCCTAACCCATCAGTCAGTTCCCCTCATATGTGCAAGTTGATTCCAACTTGGTTGCTCATACCTCTTTTTTATCTACTCACTTCATTCCCTTATGAGATGATGAGCCTGTCCGAACTATGAATAAGGATCATCCTAGTAAATTGATCTTTTTGACCCATCAAGCTAAGATTTCCACCGCTTTCTGAGCTTACCCCATCAAGCTGAGCTTCTTCTTGACTTGCACATCACCCAAACATCCTTCCATATGAGCTCAATCGAATCCCAACAGTCACATTTACATCTACATCCACTTGTACATTTCATCTACCTCTATTACCTAATCATTCCTACTAGTTACCTTTGCATATTGGGATGCATCCTTCCCACGTCTAGCACCATCATCATTATCCTAGTCCTACTATTGGCAAGAGATGTCAGTTGGCCATCTGCATATCTTTGCATGTTTTGGTCTATTGATTCATTTGTATCTTTGTGTCCTACGACTACTCCTATCTATAGCTTCCATGATCATTCTATATCTTGGTATGTCTTTGGTTGGTGTATATTGGGGCATATTTTTGTGGTGTGGCATGTTTGAGGGTTTCTCTTGTACGATCCCGTGGTCATGCATCTACATCATCATGATTTTTGCAAGCCTGCGTGCATAGAGATACCCATTATTTGAGAGTCCAGTCCATGCCTTAGATCTTCACAACATCCTAATTCCTATAATTTATTCATTTTCCCTCCCCACTTTCTTTTGTCTAGTCCTATATCATTGTATTATGGTTGGCTTATTATCCAAAAAAATTTGCATATCACATAGTTGCATTTTTATTATCATTTTAATTGCATTTTGTATATCATTTTAGTTGCATTTTTATTATCATTTCATTTAGTTATCATTATTATTATCTCATATATTTACATATAGTCACATTTTTATTGCATTTATTAACATTTTATCATTTGCATTTAATTGCATCCCATCATTCACATTGCATCCATAATAGTTGCATTCATTTTACAAGCTATATTTCAACATGAATGTAATAAAGGAATTGATGAGCTAAAATAATAGCTCTTTTATTTCTATGACTGATAATTTTTTCCTATGTTTTAAGTTGCATAATGGGACAATGTTTAAGTCACGTGATGTATTAGAGTTTTGATTATGTGCATTTTGAATGATAGCCACACCTGTTGAACCCTGTATTGTTCTGACTTAATATTCCTATAGCTATGTGGATTATTATGGTAATATCATGCGTGGATGTATAAATGTTGTGATTAATAGAAATATATATATATATATATATATATATTCTTTTATGTTCTAACCTTTAATGAAGGAGTAAATAAGATGTTGCAAAAGCGGTTGTGTTAAGCTAGATGGAGAATCAAGCCATGCAAACAATTGGAGACATTTCGGGGTGGTTGAGAATTTAAAATAGTGGAGAAGATGGTGTTTGAGTGAATCAGAAAAGGGATAGCGAGGCGATACCAGACTCATTTATGGTTGTCTCCAACAAGCATCAATCAGGTAACCACCACCATGCTATATTCTTGGTTGTGGTTTAGTAAAGTCCAACGTTCTATGTGGATTAACTTCTTCTCCTTGTTGTAATAAATGTTTTCACCTAATTTCATGGGCATGATCTAAATAAATAATTTCATGGGCATTTCTCTTATTTTATGCATTGTATCAACTTTTGGAAATAATGGATAAAAGCTATGTTATTCTAAGTATATAGAATCATTTTGAAGTCTGGATACACTCATCCAAGGGGGGCCACTTGGTGAGTATTCATGTGTGATTGTTACATTAAGTTTCCTTTTTGCTGCAGTAGATGTTCTAGCAACTGACTGTTCCTGCAGCCACTGAAACCAGATCTTGTGACTGTTCCTACATCCAAAGAAGACAGAGTAATTCTTGTTTGTCAGCTCTAACTTAGTTAACAATTATTTAGTTAGAATCTTCTATTAATGTTAAGATTTCCTATAGCCATTCAGTTGTCATAATTTCACTTGTTTATTTAAGATAGACTTAGTTGTTGCAGTAGTGCAAAATGACTTTCACCAGAACTTAGTGCATATACAATGCAGACCCATTTCAATTTATATGTCCCTGGGTTGACAAGTAAATGAACCTCAGTCATGGAAATGATAGCTACTCAGAATGGATGACCAATCTTTGAGTTAAGACTTTAAATCTATTTATTATTTTTATTGGCCAGGCAAACATTTTTGGCATAGTTGTTGGGGATGCTATCAAACTAAGAACCTGTCATAGTTATGAATTTTTGTTTTCAGTATAGTTGGTTTTGATAGCTCGGTTTGTTTTAATTAATTCTCATGAATCTGCATGCATAGATGAAGAAGATATGCTCAAGGTAGATTCCTTCCTAACCATCCTGATCATACAAGGCTCAATCAATATGAAGCACCAGATGTAAACCCTTTTGATTTACTTTATCAAGCCCAGATAATTTGAACCCTCTTGCATTTGAACTTTCTGAGAATAGCCTTCATTTCCTCTTTGGACCTCCTAAAGAGGACCCCTATCCAATAACTTCTCCTCAAAGACCAATCCAAGGAAATCCACCCCCAGGTGGGAATAACCCACCTCCACCTGTGAACCCAACATTTGAGTTCCCCATTTCTGATTTGCATGATAATGCTAACCTCAAGAACATGCCATCTTCTTCTCTTCCTAAATTTTATGGATTGGTGATAGAGGATCCCAATACTTTCTTGTTTGAATTTGATGTCCTCTATAGGAATTATGATTACACTACAGATGCCCATAGACTTAAAATATTTCCTACCACTCTAAAAGAATCATCTTTGAGATGGTTTATGAGTCTGGGGAGTAGTACAATCAATACATGGGATGAGATGAAATGGTCATTTCTTGTGAAATATAAATATTATTGTAGAAGGACTAAGCACCATGGGGATGATACCTTTAGAATAACACAAAAGGAGGATGAGAGTCTAGAAGATTATCTGGAGAGATTTCTATTTAGTATCAAGAAGTCCAAGCATAGTACTTTAAATGAAGATTCTCTTAAGTTGATATTCCTGAGGGGGATCAATGATGAATGCATGGATGCTTTACACCTTATGGGAGGTGGTGATATAACTAAATCAAAATGGAATGACATTGGCCAAATTTTTCAGAAGTATTCCAGATCTTCTTCTAAGAAAAATAGGTGTTTCAGGCTGGGAATGTCTTCATCAACGTCCAGTAATGGAGTTTCGCGAATGGAGCTCAATCACCTTTTGAAGGATTTTAAGGAGGATATCACAAACAATATGGCTACTCAATTAGACACACTTCAAGCTAAGAAGAAGCATGAGGAAGTTGATGCAATGCTCGCAGAATTCTATCCACATTGTAGATAGAAGAAAAGAGATGGTAGATGTAAGATGGTTGCAAATCTTGAAGTTCCTGATTTCAAGATAGTACAAGGAGATGATGAACAAATCTTTTATGTTTCTCAAAGAAGGCCAAATTTTCCAAGACAAGGTATGCCTCCTGATCCTCTTTCTTTTTCTGGTTATAATGGAAATTTCTATGCACAAAATAATCAGTGGCAACCTCCATATGCTCAAAATTTTGGAAATTATCAAAATTGGTATAACCCTCAAGGCCAAGGGAAAATTTTTTCCAATCAAACTCCATAGTGGAAAAAACCACAATGAAATAGGTCTCAATCTTAGGGACCATGGAAACCATTCCAAGGGAATTGGTAAACCACTCCTCAATGGAGAGGAAATCAGAAATGGTCAAATCAGTCTTTTGGTTATCATCAACCTCTACAGCAGCCTCATTAGTCTCAACAACCTGCTACAATGCCCCCTCCTGCTACTAATACCAATCCACCTAAACCCACACAGCTACCTACTCAACCCATGCTAAATCCTAATAGCAAGCCTCAACAACAACAAGTTTATGCAACTGATCCTAATCAATATCCAACATATTCTTTTTCTATAGGTGGTATTCAACTTAGATCTGGGACAACTTTGCCTAACCCGTCCCCTCTAGTTATAACTAAAGTACAAAAGGAAAAGGAATTATCTATCCCAACAACCCAAATTCCCTAGAGTCAGAAAACACCCCCATTTCCTCAAAGGTTGCAAGCTGAAGAGATTCCTTAGCAAGAGGATATAAAATTTGATATCATTGATCAGTTGAAACACATATGTGTTAAGATTCCATTATTTCAAGCTATTAAGGATTTCCCTATCTATGGTAAGGAAATTAAAGAGGCATGTTTAAGGAAACCTGACAGGAAGAAAAAGGATCCGCAAACAGTGCATGTAATGGGTCAACTGGCTGATATTATGTTGGGAAAAGTTTCAATACCTAAATATTTTGACCCTGGTAGCCCTAATGTGAAAATAGTCATCAATGGAACTTAGATAAAGAATGCCTTAATCAATTTGGGAGCAGCCATCAATGTAATGATAAAGGACATTATGCAAAAACTTAACAGAACCATTCTTAGGCCTACTCCTATGGTCCTGCAGTTTGCTGACAATTCCACATTTCGGCCTGATGGTATGACTGAAGATGTTGTTGTTACTCTCGACTCTTAGGAATTTACGTTAGATTTTATGATCTTATCTCCTAAAGCTACATTGGGGGGATATCCGGTCATCTTAGGGATACCTTGTCTTGCTACAGTCGATGCATATATTGGATGTCAATCAAGGGACATGACTATGTCTGATGGAAATACTACTAAAACTCTAGCTTTGTATTCACCTGCTCAGCCCCAACTTGATCAAGAACAAGTTGTTTAGCCTGAGATGGGGGGGGAATTAGAAGGGGAAGTCAACTCTGTCAGTCATCCTATGATGATTAATAGAGAATCATTCATATGACTCCAAGATGATGATTCTATCCTTTCTAAAATCCTGAAAAAATCAGTATAATCTGGAGCAGCAGTCGCAAGAGTTAACATCAAGTATTATAGGATCGGATTTTCCTATAGCCACTGACATATTGCATACCTTGTTGCCATTGGAAGTCTCCACTTCTTATCTTTCTAAAATAGCTAAGGTCAATCTTACTATCAAGGTGGAAGTTGATCCAAATAAATGTTTGAATATCAATAATCAACTCACAGAAACTCAAAGGTTAACACTAGTTGAATTGCTCAAATGTCATCAACACGCTTTTGTGTGGGATTAAAAGGTTATGAAAGGAATAGATCCTACAATTTGTACACACCATATTTATATCAAAGAAAATTGTAGACCACTCAGACAACCACAGAGAAGAATCAATCCTGCAATAAGGGAGATAGTTAAAGAGGAACTACAAAAATTGTTAAATGTTGGATTTATCTATCCTATATCAGATAGTTAGTGGGTGTTGCCTCTAGTCATAGTTCTAAAGAAAGGAGGTAAATGGTGGGTATGTGTAGATTACAAAGGTTTGGACTCGACAACTAGAAAGGATCATTTTCTAGTTTCATTTGTGGATCAAGTATTCGATTCCTTGGTAGGGAAGCGGTAATTTTCATTCTTGGATGGATTCAGTGGCTACAACCATATTCAAATTGCTCCCGAGGATCATGAAAAAGACTACATTTACTTTCCCTTAGGGAATGTATGCATATTATGTTCTTCCCTTTGGGTTGTTTAATGATCCAACTACTTTTCAAAGAGAAGTCATAAGCACATTTTGAGATATTTCCTAGGATAGAATGGAGATCTATATGGATGATTTTACCACTTATTGTTCAGAATTTGAAGAAGAATTGGAGAATTTAAAGAAATTTTTACAGAGGTGTGAAGATTACAATTTATCCTTGAACAGTGAAAAATACTTTATGATGATGTCAGAAGGCATAGTTCTTGGTCATCATATTTCTATAACTAGAATATAGTTTGACCCAACCAAAATTAAAGTCATTCAAAACCTTCATGTTCCCACAAAGCAAAAGGATGTCTAAAGTTTCCCTAGTCATACTAGATATTATTGAAGATTTATTAAGGACTTTAGTAAAACTCCAGGACCTTTATACTATCTTTTGACTAAAGATATGGACTTTGATTGGACTCCCGCATGCCATGAAGCTTTCTTGAAGCTCAAACATGCATTGAATCAAGAACTAGTGCTTAAAGGTCCTAATTGGTCATTGCCTTTTCATATTCATAAAAATGAATCAGATTATGCTATAGGAGTAGTTTTCGGATAGAAGATGGACAATTTAGAGAATGCAATTTATTTCATCAGCAAAAACATGTAGGGACCTAAGCTAAACTATACTGTCACAGAAAAGGAGATGTTAACAGTAATATATGCACTTAAGAAATCCAGGCATTATATCATAGGATATCAAATATATGTACATACTGATCACACAACAATTAGATATCTCATGAACAAGCCTTCAATTATAGGAAGATTGGCTCGATGGTTACTATTGATGCAGGAATTTGATATTATAATTGTTGATAAACGAGGTAAAGCTAATGTAGTTGCAGATTTTATTTCTAGGCTTCAATTGTAGGATAATCCTGAAGCTATAGATGATGCTTTCCCCAGATGAACATTTGTTCTTGATAAAAGCTAACACTCCCTGGTATATTGAAATTGCAAATTATCTGGCTGCTAATAAGATGCCTTCTCATTTTTCTCCTAAAGAAAGAAGGTTGCTACTTGAGAAAAGCTTTAATTTCTCTTCGATTGCTAATTGTTTATTTTATACTGGATCTGACCAAGTCTTAAGAAGGTGCATTAGAGAGGATGAAATGTATGCTATTCTTCATGTATCTTATAATGATCCATGTGGAGGACATTTTGTTGCTAAAAGAACAACACTTAAAATCCTTAACACAAGGTATTATTGGCTAGCTTTGCATAAAGATGCAGCTCAAGATACTAGAAAATGTGATAGATGCCAATGAATGGATAGGCCCACCAGATCTGATGAAATACCATTGTAACCCCAAATATTGGTTGCACCATTTGACAAATGGGGATTGGATTTTGTTGGACCAATTGATCCTCCTTCCAATGGGAAATCCTATATTCTAGTATGCACTGATTATGTTACAAAATGGGCGGAAGCAAGAGCAATGGTGCATGCAAGAGAAAATAAGGTAGCTAAATTTCTCTATGAGGAAATATTTACCAAATATGGAGTAACAGGAGAGATTTTTTCAGATCAAGGACCACAATTTACTTCCACATTAATTGCAGCACTGGTTAATAAATATAATATCCGACATAGGAAGTCTACTCCATACCATCCTCAGGCAAATGGTCAAGTAGAGGTTACAAATGTTAGGTCCTGGAGACAACTGAGAGGGGGGGGGGGTGAATCAGTTGTCAAGTAAATTTAAACCAAAAACAACTTAACCAACCTTAATGCTTAATACCAATAAACCAAACTTTATGTCAGTAGATAGTTTATCTGTTAATTACAGTACCGCTAAAGATTAATGCATGAAACAGAAAGACAACAACACATAACACCAATATTTGTACATGTAAACCCTGTAAGGGGAAAAACCACAGTGGGAAACCTTACCCACAATCAGATGATACTATTGTAGATAGTATGTGTATACAAATGGGGTCAGCACATGCAGAAAGGCCAAGCACCTAGAGCTCACTACTCAAACACAAATAGGATTCACACTGACTACAATTGGATGGTTAAATCCAATAATGATGTACTGCTCAAAATATCATCTTCATATGCTAGATTCAGTACCAGTGTAGTTCTGATTGCCTTCACAAAAACCTTGCTTCACCTTCAAATGATGTATGTGTGTATAGCTCTACTTATTCTCGCATATACCTTATTATAATTTTTTTTTTTCCAATCACTTATCAATCTTACAAATAAGATCTTACATATATACCATAACCTAAGACCAATTTTAGTAGGTCGGCTCTAAAAGATATTACAATAAAATAATTACAAGTAAATCAATAACTAATGCAATATCCGATTCAACATGTCGGCTTAATGCATTTACAATAACAACAAAATCATCTCCAAAGTGTGTCATGCTGATCTAGAATAGATAAGCCTATCGGTGCTTATTCTGGACCTATTTGTTGGTAACAAAAAATATGCAAATACAAATATACCAATGAACAAATCTCCAAGACAAAGTGTCCAAATGATGTCTTCAACATAACCAATTGTTTTCCATGTTATTTCAAGTGCCGATGAACAATATAGCATGCCAGTGAAGCAGATACCGGTGACTATGCATAGAGTCACTTGCTTGCCGGTGAACATTGTCAATCCTCCAAAGTGCCAGAGTTGATAAGTGTTAAAGGTGTCGACATCAATGACAAAACCATATCAATATAACCAAAAAACCAACAACAAATAGGGATTTAGAAGCTATTCTTACCAAGATGGTAACTCTTCATAAGAAAGATTGGTTAAATAGACTTCTTGAAGCCATTTGGGCTTACAGAACAACATGGAAGACAACAACTGGTTTTACACATTTTGAAATGGTGTATGGAAAAAAAAAATGATGCCCATTGAGTTTGAGCATAAAACTCCTAGGACAGCTCTGGAATTGAATATGACTCTGTCAGAAGCACAAAAAGACCAACAATCTCCCCCTTTGGCATTGATGGCAACACAAGATGGAAAAACCATCAAAGTGCCAAAATAGAAATGCCAAATACCAATAAACCAACAAACTCCCAAAAGAGATCATAACCAGAAATCAAAATTCAAATATAGAGAGTAATCAGCCTCTCCCAAAGTAACAATCTCTCCTCCTGAGAGTAACATGTATTTTCCTTATGTTTTTCCATATCAATCTCTCCCCCTTTGACATCAAATGCCAAAGCCAATACAAAAGCCAGGTTCAAATACAAAATACCAACCAATTCAGTATGCCAACTACTCCACCTGAGAAGTAGCTCTCCTCATCAAAGCCGAAGTAAAAGATTTCTCTGTTAATTCTGCCAGTTGCTGAAAAACATCAACTGTCTAAGTCTCTACTGGTGGGGGTATGACCCCAAGCTGATCTTTGAGATATTCAAAAGTCTCCTTAGGCAAAGGCTTGGTGAAAATATCTACAATCTACTCTTTAGTATTCACATAAACCAGTTTTACTTCTTTTGCTTCAACATTCTCTTTCAAAAAATTTAGTTTGATAGAAACATGTTTAGTTTTAGAATGTAGTACCTGATTCTTAGATATATCAATTGCTGCAGTGTTATCACAATAGATAGTTATAGGTTCCTTGCATTTTTACCTTTATATCCTTCAACATTTGCTTAAGCCATAATACCTGTGTACAATTAGTTGATGCTGCAACATATTTTGATTCTACTATAGATAAAGATGTACAACTTTATTTTTTACTCAACCAAGAAATTAATCTACTTCCAAGAAAAAATGCTCTGCCAGTGGTGCTTTTTCTGTCATCCATATCTCCTGCCCAATTTGCATCTGTGTATGCACATAATTCAAAGTTTTCATCTCTAGGATACCATAAACCAAGATTTGTAGTGCCTTGTAAGTACTAGAAAATCCTTTTTACTGCTGATTCATGATTTTCTCTAGGATTACTTTGAAATCTTGAAACAATACATACTGCATTCATAATATCAGGTCTTGTTTGTGTTAAATACAGTAAACCTCCTATTATAGATTTGTACCTAGTTGGATTAACAGGTGTAGATTCATCCCTTAGTGATAATTTGTCATTTGTAGTCCTAGGTGTTCTTACCGGTTTAGAGTTCTCCATCCCAAATTTATTTAGTAACTCCTTCAAGTACTTGGATTGACTCAAGAATATACCTTTATCAGTCTGTGAAATCTGCAATCCTAAAAAGAATTTTATCTCTCCAATCATAAACATTTCAAATTCTTGCTGCATTTCAATAGAAAATTCTTTACATAATCCATCTTCTCCTCCAAAGATTATATCATCAACGAAAGCTTCTATAACCAAGATGTCATCATTAGTCACTTTATAGTATAAATTGTTGTCAGCATTACCTTTAGAAAATTCAATCTTCAAAAGATATTTATCCAATTTAGCATACCAAGCTCTTGGAGCTGCTTCAACCCATACAAAGCTTTCCTTAACCTGCAAACCATATCTTTGTTATCTGTTAAATAAATTCCATTAGGTTGCTCAATGTAAACTTCTTCTTCAAGATCTCCATTCAAAAATGCACATTTAATATCCATTTGATATACTTTGTAGTTCTTGTGTGCTGCAAAAGCCAAGAATAATCTGACTGTCTCAATTCTAACTACCATTGCAAAGATTTCATTATAATCAATTCCTTCTTTCTAAGAATAACCCTTACACACTAGTCTTCTTTATTTATGATTACCTTACCATCTTCATTAAGTTTGTTTCTGACTACCCATTTTTTTCCAATCACATTTTTGTCTTTAGGTCGGGGAACTAATGTCCATGTGTTATTCTTCTCAATTTGTTCTTGTTCCTCTTCCATAGCTTTAATATAGTGTTTATCTTCACATTCCACATTAATTGATGATGGTTCAATTTGAGAAATAAGACATACCTCTTCATTTGTCACTCTTCCTCTTGTCATAACTCCTTGATACTTGTTCCCAATTATCTGATTTTCTGAGTGATTCAGTCTTACATATCGTGGTGTCTTCATTTGTTGTTGTTCCTCAATTAAAGTGGTATTTTCAGATGATACCGGGGTAACTGGGTCTTCATTCTATACTGGTGGGTTCAATGTAGGCTCATTTGTCAGTATCTCTGTTGCCGGTTCAGAGTCTATATACCTTGAAGTTCCTCTAAATTGTTCATCAATCTTCACATTTGTACTCTCAATAACTTTCTGCAATCTCTTGTTAAAACATCTATATGCCTTGCTCTTAGATGAATAACCAAGAAATATTCCTTCATCACTTCTAGGATCGAATTTGCC
Organism: Cryptomeria japonica; assembly: GCF_030272615.1. Classification (NCBI taxonomy): domain Eukaryota; kingdom Viridiplantae; phylum Streptophyta; class Pinopsida; order Cupressales; family Cupressaceae; genus Cryptomeria; species Cryptomeria japonica. The sequence goes on along the minus strand of NC_081406.1, from coordinate 490,075,873 downwards.
AATATACTTATCTCTTCTAATATAGCATTTACTTCAAAATATTCTGAAATATTTAAGAGTAGGAGTAATACCAAACCATAGTTCATGAGGGTTCTTACCAGTCTCACCTTTGATGTGAACTTTGTTGAATGTATAGACCGTTGTGCTTACTACCTCTCTCCAATATACATGTGGTAGATTTGCTTCTGATAACATACTTCTAGCTGCATACAAGATAGTTATGTTCTTCCTTTCTACAACTCCATTTTACTGTGGTGTCCAGGGTGCTGATAACTGTCTTCTGATTCCATTCACTTCACAGAATGTATTAAATTCCTTAGATGTGAATTCACCTCCTTGATCCGATCTCAGACATTTGATTTTCTTACTGGTTTCATTTTCTACCATTGCCTTGAATAGTTTGAATTTCCCAAGTGCTTCTGATTTTTCTCTGAGAAAAGTAACCCAACATATTCTAGAATAGTCATCAATGATTAGCATGAAATATCTATCACCTTCTAAGCTTTTAGTTTTAGCTAGACCACATAAATCAATGTGAATTAAGTCAAGAGCATTATTGGATTTTTCTAGAATACTTTTAAAAGATGCTCTAACTTGTTTTCCAAATTGACATTCCTTACATACCAGATTGTGAGGTTTAACAATATTAGGTAAATCTCTAACTGCCTTAGTGGTACTGATTCTTACCATGCAATCAAAATTTACATGATAGAGTCTCTTATGCCATAGCCAACTTTCATCAATATGTGCAAGCAAGCATGTCTTTTCATTGTTATTCAAATGAAAGATATTACCTCTAGTTTGATTACCGGTTGCAATTTCCAAACCAGTTCTGTTCATAATTTTGCATTTTCCATTCTTCAATTGTAACTAAAATCCTTTCTCAACTAATTGACCAACACTCAAAAGATTATGCTTTAAACCTTCTACATAGTAAACATTGTTAGTATTATGCTTAACATCAAGAGATATAGTACCTTTTCCTTTGATCAAACAAGCTTTATCATCTCCAAATCTTACCAGACCTCCATTATACTCGTGAAAGTTCAAAAATTTACCTTTATCACCAATCATATGATGTGAACATCTTGAATCAATGATCCATTCATCCTTATCTTCAACTTTAGCTGTCAGGGCCTGCTCTACCAGTTGAACAGTAGGTGTCAGTTGATATTTTGTTATAGCAACAAAAACCCATCCATTGTCTGTTGGATCCTCATCAAAATCGTCAGTGACTCCTTTGCCAGCAAGCTAACAAGATTTATCTTTATTCTTCTTAAATTTGTATCTCTGATATTCAGGGTTAGGCTTGTATGTTTTTCTAGCTTCTTCTCTTAATCTAGAATGTCTATCAGGGCATCTTGAAGCCATATGACCAATCTTATTACATTTAAAACATTTGAAGGGTGCTTTACCTTCATACTTACTTCCAACTGGACCTTTAGGTATTTTCCATGCAAATAGTGCTTCAAATTCTTCAAGTTCTTCATTTTCTCTCCTACTTTCCTCAAGTTCTCTTGCATAAAAAGCTTTCCAATCAGATTTGTCAAATGATGGTGCAGATGATGTTGATGCCTTAAAAGCTAAAACTATCTTTATAGTAGCAATAGGACCAAATTCCTCAATTTCAAAAGCTAAAAGTTTTCCAATCAATGTATCCCTAGTTACTGATGTATTAGGCATTGTTCTCAACTCATTTATAGTAGTAACTTTCATTTTATATGCTGGTGGAAATCCTCTTAAAATTTTTGAAATAATTTCATCTTCACTTAAGGTTCCTCCACAAAATTTAATACCCAAAACAATTTCATTTACTCTTTCCATAAAAGCAGAAATCCTTTCATCTTCTTCCATTTTCAGATTTTCATACCTGACCTGGAAGCTTTCAAGTTTTGCAATTTTGACTGTGTAATCTCCTTCATTCAATGTTTCCAAATGATCCCAAATAGCTTTAGCAGTAGACCTATCTGATAATCCCATGATTTGTTGATCCGATAATATGCTCAAAAGTGCTTCCCTTGCTTTGCAATCATTTTCTTCATCTTTTCCTAAGGTAGGTGGATTAGGCTTGTTAGGCCCAATATGGAAAGCTAATGTATTGAGAGGGGAGGGGTGAATCAGTACTTCAAAACTTTTCTTCAATAATAACTTTACTGTTATGCATAAACCGAATAGTGCAGTAACATAATATAAAGCTTAAACAAATAGATAACAATCATACATGATTCACTCCATAACACATATATTTTGGTTACGCCGAAAATCTTGGTTAGAGAGAAAAACTGCGGTGGGGATGGCACCCACAACTTCACTACTGCAATAATAAAGAGTGCTTGGTTAGAGCTACATGTTTAGCTATTTCTGATAGCTTACCCTGTTAGGAGTAACATGATCTATTAGATTTACCTTGCTAAAGGATTTTACAACACTTTATCTAAATGTTGCACTTGGTTAGAGGCTTTACAATTTATAGACTTGATTAGAGTCTTTTACCCTGTTAAAGGTTTCTCTTACAACTTCAAAATATTACAATAAATCATTACAAATATCTACAACTTTACATTTGGAATGTTATAGCAGATTCTATGTGCTCAGAATAGATTACCTTGCTTATAGCATACCTCGGTAACCCATATAGTAACTCAGTAAACCCTTCTATTTACTCTGTTCTTTGACTCTTCTCTGAAAACCTTCTCGGTGACGTTTATGTCTCTATAACAGTCTTCTTACACTCATGCACACACCTTTTTAATTCTTAACTCATGTTGTATAAATAGATCTCTTATGTTGGTGATCCATTCATTGCTTCGATCTTACAAAAATGTTTTTATCGAATGAATAACCATGAAAGATATTTCATTGGTTAGATGACCTCAAAATCATACACAATCTTTAAGTGCAATTTCCAATGTGATAACAGTTATATGTGCCTTGATCTTGTAACACATGTATGTCTAGGTTCAATGAATCTGGTAACACGTTTCACTCGATGTATATCAACTCGGTGTGTCATTTTTGCTACTTGGTAGACATGGAATGGTACTCGGTAGATAGCTCGGTGTAAACTACGCTCTGAGACTACTTTCTTCTGTAACCGACTAGACTGTGCATACCGACTAAATATCTCGGTAGTAGTAACCGCCTAAAGTATATAGAATAACTTTGAACATAAAACTAATGGCAACTTGATAAGTAGTAACAATCTCCCCTTTTGACATTAGTTGAGATGTTTGACAAAAAATACTTTCAAAGTTATAACTCAATAATCTATATACTTGCAAAATTTGACTATACTGACAGTATATACAATAGTCAATGAAACAATATATCCAGATGTACTCCCCTTATCAATATACTATACAAAACTCTGATTTTGCATGCTCGGTGATCTATTCTATGTGTTGCTCTTGATCTTTGTTTACTATCCTGTTCACTGCTTGATTCACTGCTCTTGGATACTCAGCTTGCTCTACTCAGTATACTCCCCCTGCATACTATATGATAACTCAATGATGAACCACTAGTACCAAACCGGTACTGAGAGGGGGGGGTGAATTAGTACAGACACAAATACAGTCCAAAACCGGTTTGACAGCAAACACTCACAATGACTGATAAACAGAGATACCGGTAAAACAGAGTGCAACCGGTAGTATCCAATATAGCTCAATCAGTCATGAACCAGTCACTCACTAAGCTTTTCTCTTAGCTCAATACCACATTATCATAATATTCACATGCATGAACTAGTAGACTTTACCATCAAATCTTCACAACAGTGAGTTCAATATGTTTTATAGACAGGCATAAAACATAGAAACTTTCATGTGCATAATAGATAAAACAAAGCATCACAAGACAAAAGCATTTCACATGACACACATATTTTTCACGTGGAAACCCAACTGGGAAAAACCATGGTGGGAATGAATACCCACAAGCTTCTTTTTGAACTCTTTAGAAGTCCGCTCTGTTAGGAGCCTTGTCCGATTAAGAACATTACAATAGGTTCTAGTAGGAACCGATCCTATTAGGGATCACCCGGTTAAGGGATACCCAGTTAAGGGTTAAACCTGGTAGGGTCACCTTGTTAGAGGATTTTAAGAACTCAATAGTTGAAAGGATCTCCTAAGCTTCTCCAGCTTCTCAGAACTCATTAGCTTCAAGTTACTCGGTTAAGGGATTTACAGCAAGCCAGTTAAGACCACCCGATTTAAGGGATTTTGAATCAAGCCAGTTAAGGCTACCCTGTTAGGGGATTTTACAACTGTTGAAGTGGTTAGAGATCAATAGGTATTACAATGATCTGTTAACAATGCTTAATACTAATACAGATCCGTTTAGGCTCATCTTTTCCTTCTGCACATACACTTTGTAGGTATCTCTTCTCTCCTATGGTCTGGCAATAATTTTGTATCACTTTCATTGGATACACACTCACAACTTTTTCTAGCTACTTCAGACAGAAACCTAACATCGATCTTATAGGGAACATATAGGTCGGTAGCAAAAACCTTAAACCCTAAACCTATTAGGTTGATAAATTCAAATGGTTTGATCCTGACCATTGAAACATACTACATTAAATGCACCAGTCTTGAGTCGATCTCAAGACATTCTCCATCGTCCATTATCCACCGTTTTCATGGCGGCTGATAACCCATCATGTGCTATCACCATCTGACAAACTTTGCACATTCTCGAGGTAGATAGGAATAGTCTTCTTTATGCAAGATCCTTCACGTGCACAGAGCTTACATGGCAACATAATCTGTCCTCCATCATACTGCTAACTCATCACACAAAGATCACCGATTGAGTCACATAGACTTGAGATACTCCAACCGGAAACCCTGAAGTGGAAGCTGCCTTACCAACCGGTAGTCATACAATGCTTCCATGTGCGAGTTCCCATAACTGCATGTTGGTTCACTTTGAACAAATGTGTCGCTTCACTTTGGCATATATCGGTTCACACATATGCCGGTACCTCTTTCTTCACTTATCTCATGTGCCAGTTCACACTATGTCTCATATTGACATCAATGACAACATACAATATCATTATGTCTTCATGCCAGTTTACACAAGGCTCATGCCGGTTCAAATAATGCCAACACTATACTCCTTTTGTTTGATACTATACTTTGAATACTATATCACTCCCCCAATACTGTATTACTCCCCCTTTTTGACAAACATCAAAACATAATTAACATTCAGGGGTGGTAACTGATCAAAAATGGATTTGTACTTGGTCTATGCTTTGGTGAGAGTGACAGAGAGTGCATTCTTTACACTGTTCATTAAAGAATTATGTGCTTAAATATCAGCCAATAATGATATTAAGCCATTTAGAGTGCTTCCCTCTTGTGTAGTAGATAGGGAGGTGGCTTGGTTGATCTGGGTTTAGACAGATGAAAGATGAGGAAGGAATAATGTCTGAAGTGTCATTATGTCCATCCTGATCTTGTGTTCTTCATTTCTTAGGTCCAATTGTTGAGCCATGAGCTGTCGTAGCTTTGTATAAAAATTCTGAATTGAATTTGGCTCTGTGGTCAACTTATTTGAGAGATCAGTGATCTCTTTCTCAATTACCTCTGTTTTATTTTTAATGTCTTTAATGAATAAAGAAAATGTGCAGAGTTTCTAAAATAAATAAAGAATGTGCTTGAGTTGAGGAGTCAACTCAACAATAAATTTGACAAGTTTAACTTTTCCAATAGCTATAGCTTTCTATACCTCTTCTATCATTTTTGTAGTGAGCTCTTTGTCTTTTAGCTTTCTCAAATACTCTGATGCATCGACTCCAGATGTCTCTATCTTTGTTAGGAGTTCATCTAGTTGAGTGTGGATGGCTGCATCAGTTGACATTGTAGCTTTAGGTAGCATATCTATTAAGAGTGCTTTCACCTTCTAAAGTACCTTATTTTTCTTTTGAATGGCCATTTTCTTCTCTTGTTCAGCCTTTGCTTTGCATAGTTCACCAAAATCAATGAGTGCTTGCCCCTTTAATTTTGATATGTCTATATTGGGCAACACTATTGGTTCTGACAAATCAACTTTAAAACTATGCTTTTTCATCTTCTTTTCTTTACCTTTCACTGATGGAACTAAGATAATGGCTTGTGAGGCTTGATGACCCTCGGTAGGTTTCTCGATAGAGGAAACACTTTGATCAGTTTCTTTAGCCTTTGTAGAGTCCTTTGGTGTCTCGGTACTCAGTGTCTCAGTTGCAACATTCTCAATGCTAGAAGGTGCTTGAGATGTCTGTTCTTGAGTAGTACCTTCTCCTATTGTATACTTGTGACCTTTGGTGCCTTGATCCATGTCATGAGGGGTTTCAGTTGAGATAGGTTGCTTGACCGGTGGATAAGGCTGAACTTGTTCCCAGACTGATTCACTAGATACAATTTTTCCATATGCATTTCCTTCTATCATTTCCTGTTCTAGTACCTCTGTAACCATGACATCTTCATCTATTTGAATGGTGTTAGTAGGGTCTTGCTCAGTAACATCAGGATCTTGCTCAGTGACATCAACAATTTCAATTTCAGCTTGCTCACTGACATCCTTGATTTTAAATATTTCCTACCACTTTGCTTTTGTCTCATTTTCAACTTCAATATACAGCCCATTCATTAGTTTTTAGGCTCTCTATTTGACAAGAAACTTTGAGTTGTAGTTTGTCAGATGTTCTTTTATTTCAGCTACAGACATGTTAGGAAATAGATGAACCAGACTTCTTACTCAAGTCCATTGCATACTCCCACCTATTATCAATATGCAAGTAAAGTTCATTCGCAAGTGACTTAGCTAGTTCCAATGGAGCTAAGCGGAATTTTAGAAGTGTGCAGATGACAGCTTCTTCAATTTGTCTCTTCTCATCATTATTTCTGGTTTCATACTTTACATATCTAAATGAACCAAATCCTCCATATTCTTTCAGATTAGCACAGAAGTTTTCAACACTATGTACATTTACCTTCTTGCTTTTGACAATCTGAAATTTGCTTGCATCCTCTGATTTGGTATCACTAGACTCTTTTACCAGAATGAGTCTCCGAGTAGATTTCTTGTAGGTCTTTGTTATCTTGGGAGTAGTAACACTCTTTTTTTTCTTACTCGGTGAAGCTGTAGATGCTCTAGTGTTAGATCTCTTTGGAGGTGGAGTCGGTGAGGCCTTTGATGTGTCTTGTTTCTTTCTCTTCAACACTTTTCCCTTAGGCAATTCAGTGCTTAGTGTTATTGCTACCCCTTGGGCTTCAGATTCCTCTTTGGTAATGGCAATGGTGCTTTTGACAAGTGTAGAGGAAGAGTCTTCTCTGAATTTCTCCGACAATGCCTTTATTATCTTTGTTGCCTTTCTTGTAGCTTTGGGTACTACAATGCTCATCTTTACCTTTTCCTTCACTTCCTCATAGGTTCCATACCTTAGCTCAGTAGCATGCCTCGATAATGTAATAAATGCATCAATTTGTTGTTGTGTGATGTCAAGATCAATCTCGTAACCCATAGGTGACAAGGATTGAGTTCTCCATTCCATAGCATTCACATAACAGTAATCAATGTCAACTTCAAAACGTATGTCATTTTTGTATTTCTCCACTACCTGGGGTGGAATCTAGTACCTATTATACATTTTCTCTTGAAATTTACTGAAGTAGTCATCCATAATATCATTGAAATTATCACCTAACTTCTTGATGAAGTCATTAATCTGATGGGTGATTGGTCGGTGTAGTTCCCAAACAACTTTACCGACTAATGGAAAGAATTTTTCAAAATAGAAAAACATGCATACAAGTAATGATCCAAACTTAAGTGTATTAGCCGATTTGTTCTTCTTCAGCTTCCTAATGGTGTTTAGATTCTCAAACAGGTTCTTCAGCAACACCTCACATAGATCAATTTTCATTCCCTTTTTCACAATTTTGTATGCCAAGTCTACTGTTGCATAGGGTACACTATTTTCCCTTACTGATTGGAAGAAACAGTAACCTATAACTCTAATGGCAAATTTTAGTTCTTCATCTATGACATTATTCAATTTCAATCCTCTGCAATCTAATTCCACTATGGTTAAACTGATCAATTCTTTCTATGATATCATCTTTTAGGCTTGGGCATGATCATAAATAGGGTAACCAGTAATTAGATGAATGATTTCCTTGGTAATCTTAAATGGTTTCTCTTCTAGCCACATGAAATCATCATGAACTCTTCTTAGAACAAACTTGACCCACTAGGGTTTGAATACACGAGGATAGGTTAGGGCTTCAGTCAATCCCTTGATCTTGATGTGTTCATACTTTCTATTCAATTTACCATCAGTACACAACTCATCATAGGTGTCTTTGATTTCAACATGACCGAGTTCTTCAACATGACATTTGGTGAAGAATCTCACGTCCTCGACTAACAACACTCTATCTGGGATGAGTAAAAAAGTAGTTTTGTCATCCAGTTTAGATGCAACTTTGGGAGTCAAAGAGTATTTTAGTGAGGTCTTCTCTACATTCTTAACAACAATGGGATCTTGGATCTTAGGTGGCATTTTAAATTTCAGATAAAAGCTAACAAAGGATCCTTAGGGTTTCAAGATTTCAAATGACTGACGCTTTATACTTAGTAGATAATGGCAACTAGATACGATCAGTAAATCAGCTTAACAATGTGTTGAGATTGATGTAAATACCTTGAATTTACTTTGTAGGAGGTTTTGATCACCTTAGATTCACTTTGCTATGCTCTCTCGAAAACTTGGTAAGTGAAAGTGACTGCAAAAATGCTTTTAAGTACACAATATGCCTTATTGGGCTCTGTGTAGGTTAGGTCAAAAACATTAAATGCTCTCAGTTTCAATTTAGCTTTCTTTCCTTTTTCTGCTTTAATTGAGTAACCAAACTTCCTTCATTCACCAACTAGACAGGTTTCCTGTATTCACCGACTTGACAGTTTTCCTGTATAGTGATTTAAAAGACTTTGATAGAGTTTCAAACTTACTATTAAATCTTAGTTATGCAGATTTTGAATTAAGTACATAATAAAATAGGAACTATTAGGATTTAGCCTTGAGAGAATGTAGTCCCTTCATACCTTTACCGATTAATTTGGAATAGGAGCACCTAACTCGGTAGGTAAGGTGCTTTCTTCATTTGACACAATTTCCTTCATTTTCCAAATCATCTTTAATTTTTCTTTTATTTCCTCAGTGTCTTTTCTAAGTTGATCTCTGCAATCTCCAGCCAAGTGTCCAATTTTGTGACAATGAAAACATGCCATACCAGGATTTCTCCATGATCTTCGGTTGTTCATTCCAAACCTTATAAAATAGTTGGCACTTATATGTCCATATCTTCCACAACATTCACACCATATCCTTGTATTCTAATCTCATGGTACTGCAAAATACTGTTGGTAAGGATCCGTGTGAGTTTGGTAACCTCTAGCATTTGCTTGGTGTGCATACCACATATAGTTCTTTTGCTTAAACCAACACTTCTCGATACTATGTCCATATCTATTGCATTTTTTACAAAACCCTTTGAATTTTGCCTTCTGATAATTGTTTACAAACTTTGTCCTACATTGATTAGATGTGTGACCATATTTATTGCAATTGTAACAATAACCTTTGGACTTAGTGACATTTGGTTGCTTACCTTTTCTGATTTGGCACATGTTGGCAGTGTGACCTTGATTTCCATAGTAGTTGCAAATAGGCTTCTTTCTTTTGATGTTGTTCTTGTTTCCAGCTTGCTTTGATGATTCTCCTCTCTCGGTAGTATGAATTCCCTTTTCGGTAGAGTCTTTTCCTTTGTAACCGAGTTCTGCATCCTTGTTGGGTCTTCTTGTATTTAGTTGCTCATTCAACATCTTTGATGCTTCATAACTCTTCTTCAGTGTTTCTTTGGATTTCTTCTCTATTTTAAGTTCATCGGTCAACCTTGACACTTCAAGTTTCAATGCTTGATTCTCATCATCCTTCAGAATTGCTTCATGATGTGCATAACCTAGTTGATCTGACAGATTTTGTTGAATTCCAGTCATCCTTGTGATTTCATCATTCTTATCAGATACTAAAGCTTCAAGTTGTTGTTTCTCTCTTTCTAGATCTCTTACTTTATCCTCGGCTATCCTTAATGCATCAAGATTTTCAGTAATCTATGTGCTGAAATGTTCATGTTCTCTTTTCATTGCTTTCAGTTGATCAGCTAATGCTTTGTTCTTTTCCCTCAATACACCAATCATTTCTTCAGTTTCTTCAGATATACTGTTCTCAGATGATGTCTCAATTTGTTCCACTAACTCTTGAGAGTCCTACAAATCATCAGATAATCTTCTTCTCACTTTCAGAGATTTTTGCATTTGCCTTTGCATGTCTGCAATCACTTGATTAGCATGATCCAGTTCTTCTTGCAAATACACAATCCTCCAAGATTGTTTATAGCCTTCCATTGATAAGATCTTTCTCTTTAGGCAGTTAAACCTTTTTTCAAGATTCATGCTCTGATACCATTTGTTAGGCCCAATATGGAAAGATAATGTACTGAGAGGGGAGGGGTGAATCAGTACTTCAAAACTTTTCTTCAATAATAACTTTACTGTTATGCATAAACCGAATAGTGCAGTAACATAATACAAAGCTAAAACAAATAGATAACAATCATACATGATTCACTCCATAACACATATATTTTGGTTATGCAGAAACTCTTGGTTAGAGAGAAAAACTATGGTGGGGATGGCACCCACAACTTCACTACTGCAATAATAAAGAGTGCTCCGTTAGAGCTACATGTTTAGCTATTTCTGATAGCTTATCCTGTTAGGAGTAACAAGATTTGTTAGATCTACCTTGCTAAAGGATTTTACAACACTTAATCTAAATGATGCACCTGGTTAGAGGCTTTACAATTTATAGACTTGATTAGAGTCTTTTACCCTGTTAAAGGTTTCTCTTACAACTTCAAAATATTACAATAAATAATTACAAATATCTGCAACTTTACATATAGAATTTTATAACAGATTCTATGTGCTTAGAATAGATTACCTTGCTTATAGCATACCTTGGTAACCCATATAGTAACTCGGTAAACACTTTTGTTTACTCTGTTCTTTGACTGTTCTCTGAAAACCTTCTCAATGACCTCTGTGTCTCTGTAACAGTCTTCTTATACTCATGCACACACCTTTTTAATTCTTAACTCATGTTGTATAAATAGATCTCTTATGTCGGTGATCCATTCATTGCTTCGATCTTACAAAAATGTTTTTATCAAATGAATAACCATGCAAGATATTTCATTGGCTAGATGACCTCAAAATCATACACAATCTTTAAGTGCAATTTCCAATGTGATAACAGTTCTATGTGCCTCAATCTTCTAACATGTTTTCATATGTATGTCCAGGTTCAATGAATCTGGTAACATGTTTTACTCGATGTATATCAACTCAATGTGTCATCTTTGTTGCTTGGTAGACATGGAATGATAATCAGTAGATAGCTCGGTGTAAACTACGCTCTGAGACTACTTTCTTCTGTAACCGACTAGACTATGCATACTGACTGAATATCTCGGTAGTAGCAATCGACTAGAGTATATAGAATAGCTTTGAACATAAAACTAATGGCAACTTGATAAGTAGTAACAAGGCTGACTTTGAGTAGGAGCAATATAGCCATTCTTTGTAACATCCCAGATGTCCTTTCCAATGCAATTTAGATGTGTCTCCATTTTGATCTTCCATATGCCATAGTTGGTTCCATCAAGTTTAGGACTGTCCTTCCTAAAATAGTTAGTAGACATTGGATCTCCTCAACTTTTTAAACTTTTGAAAAAGAGGACTAAGCTCTGATACCAATTGTTAGGTCCCAGAGACAACTGAGAGGGGGGGTGAATTAGTTGTCAAGTAAATTTAAACCAAAAACAACTTAACCAACCTTAATGCTTAATACCGATAAACCAAAATTTATGTTGGTAGATAGTTTATCAGTTAATTACAATACCGGCAAAGATTAATGCATGAAACAGAAAGACAATAACACATAACACCAATATTTGTACATGGAAACCCTGTAAGGGGGAAAACCATGGTGGGAAACCTTACCCACAATTAGATGATACTACTACAGATAGTACGTGTATACAAATGGGGTCTTCACATGCAGAAAGGCCAAGCACCTAGAGCTCAGTGCTCAAACACAAATAGGATTCACACTGACTACAATTGGATGGTTAAATCCAATAATGATATACTCCTCAAAATAACATCTTCATATGCTTGATTCAGTACCGGTGTAGTTCTGATCGCCTCCACAAAAACCTTGCTTCACCTTCAAATGATGTTTGTGTGTATAGCTCTTCTTATTCTCACATATACCTTCTTACAATTCCCTTTTTTCCAATCACTTATTGATCTTACAAATAAGATCTTACATATATACCATAACCTAAGACCAATTTTAGTAGGTCGGCTCTAGAAGATATTACAATAAAATAATTACAAGTAAATTAATAACTAATGCAATATCCAATTCAACATGTTGGCTTAATGCATTTACAATAACAACAAAATCATCTCCAAAGTGTACCGTGCTGATCTGGAATAGATAAGCCTACTAGTGCTTATTCCGGACCTATTTGTCAGTAACAAAAAATATGCAAATACAAATATACCAACGAACAAATCTCCAAGACAAAGTGTCCAAATGATGTCTTCAACATAACCAATTGTTTTCCATGTTATTCCAAGTGTCGATGAACAATATATCGTGCCGGTGAAGTAGATACTGGTGACTGTGCATAAAGTCACTTGCTTGCCGGTGAACATTGCCAATCCTCCAAAGTGCCAGAGTTGATAAGTGTTAAAGGTGTTGACATAAATGACAAAACCATATCAATATAACCAAAATACCAACAACAAATAGGGATTTAGAAGCTATTCTTACCAAGATGGTAACTCTTCATAAGAAAGATTGGTTAAATAGACTTCCTAAAGCCATTTGGGCTTACAGAACAACATGGAAGACAACAACTGGTTTTACACCTTTTGAAATAGTGTATGGAAAAACAACCATGATGCCCATTGAGTTTGAGCATAAAACTCTTAGGACAGCTCTGGAATTGAATATGACTCTGTCAGAAGCACAAAAAGACCACATCATGTAATTGAATGCCCTAGATGGACTGAGAAATATGGTTGCCCAACATACAAAAATTATTCAACATCAATGTGCTAAATGGTATGCTAAATATATTAAGGAGAGAAAGTTTAAATCTGGAGATTGGGCATTGATATATGATTCCAGATATAAGGATACAATGGGGAAGCTACAGACACGTTGGTTGGGCCCATATGAGGTTGATGAATTTTTTCAAAATGGAACAGTTCGGTTGGAAACAATAGAGTCAGATTCAAACTTTTGGTCAATGGTCATCGACTACACCTTTATCATAAGCTTGCAACAAAAGAAGACTTCCTGCAGCAATTTGGCAACCAAGTGCAAACCATAGTTCCTGTAGCCTCTGCAGGGGGCCTTCTTGGTCCAGAGTCTTAAAATTCCTTTTGCATGCATTCATAATAAACATTTCCATATTTTATGGAAATACCATTCTCTCTAATAATTTTCTCATCCACCTCATCTCATTTCATTTCTATTTCTACGACATCATCCACTTCATGTCACCACATCACATATCATGAATAACTAATCATTTGATTACAACATTAATTAGAACGACTACAAGTATGTATATTAATTATTTTTCTTTAATTATGCGTTTATACTTTTTATTATGATTATTATCTGATATGATTCGAATAATCTGCATTCCCTTCCCTCTATCCTTTTTCACATGTGTGGACATGTGTCATCTTAAGCTGGGGGGGTGTTTTATGGTTTGTGACTGCATAGTTATGTGTCCTTGTCCATGATTTGTTTTAATTATTCTTGACATCATTTTTGAATTAGTTAGTACTGATGTGAAATCATTTAATACGAGTGAGTATACCTTTCCTGCCGCCATAGTTTATGAAAGGTACTGAAGAATAAATAAAAGGTTATGGGGCACTAAGTTTCAAATCTCAAAGAATATTTCAGTCTTTCATTTTGTTGTGATGATATTCATTTTATTGTGGTGATTGTTTTTGAATGTCAAGTTAGCCATGGGAGGTGCCCCTATCCGTCATGAGCCTGTGATTCATGACGCTTTGCTACAAGACAACCAATGTGAACACTATTTCCAGACCTATGGGTGGATTAATTATATTTTAAAATTGATAAATTTTAATGAGGAGATTGCGCAAGAATTTATGCACACATTCAATGAAGGGCAGGCTTCCATCAAAGGGTTATGGGTCATAGCCATAGAGAAGAGAATAGCCGAACTCACTGAGTTGTCGCAGGATGGAGAACTATTTTCTGAGGCAAAAGATGCAAGAAGTGAAAGGGAAGAGTTTACTCACCCAGGTGATGGACCTTTGAGCATGGACAAGCAAGGAACTAAGCGAATATCTCTTCTAGGAGAATGGCCGCAAGCTGCATTTCATGTAATGAAGTATTTAACATTTAATGGTAAGTACTCCAATCTCTATTATGTCCATTTCAAATTATTGAGTCATCTGAGGCATGGCCAAATGATGAATATTCCAAATGTCTTGTATCATCTTATCTTTATTAGTGCAAAGGAGACATAGAAGGGTAGTACCCGTTCTGTAAGTCGTCATAGATTAATTAAATTATTGGTAGAATGGTCTCTTAGAGATGTCTCGCAGATGTCATGGGGAGAGTTTGAGGATATCAGGTAATTTGGGGAATAAAATGTTCCTTTTGCAAAAGAAATTGCAGTTCAAGCAGAAAATATTGTAGAAGCCTCATCTCCTAGGGTTTCTACAGTAGTCAAACCTTTTATTGCTGAGGAAGCTTTGTCTAGCGCGGAAGGAATAGTAGTTGAGCCAAGTGTTGAGCAACCCTCCACTCAAACTCAAAGTGGGGCTGCATTTTATAAAAGAAAGGGTAAAAAAAGGGGCGATGCAGGGGCAGAAATCGTGGAACAGCATCAAGAAGCACAAGTTCTTCCTACAACTAAAAAGCAAAAAATGAAGGAGGATTTTCCTATAGCAGAACCTCCTACAACCACACAATAATTTCCATTAAGAAGAAGTCACCGGGTTAATTAAATAACTTAGGCAATAGGAGGTGTGCGTGAGGTTATTTCTGTGGAAACATCAGAATCAAGGCACAGAAGTCAGAAAGAGGGTAAGCCATAGGAAGGACATGAAGCCGAAAGACTATCAAATTTAGCCCAAATAGTAGAGTAGTTTGAAGAACCAGGTGATAAGATCTTGGGCCCTTAGGTAACTACTCACAGGCTCCCTTCATGTCTCACTAGCTTATCTGTTGCACTCACATTTTATAGACGGTGGGAAATAGAAAAGGCTAGGCTACAAGGGATAATTAACAAGCAACAAAAATAAATTGAAAAGAGGGACAACCAAATTGTTGAGTTAGAAACTAAAGTAGATACTGTAGTGTTTCCCTCCCCATTTTCTTGAGGCATTTTGTTATTACATTATTAAAAGATAAGGAGTGTTTTATTTAGTTTGGCCTTGTGTAAGTCTTGGTTTTTGTTTTGTTGAATTTTTTCTTGAGCTGAACCTCTCACTTGAACCTCATCTAAGTTCAAGGTTCAATTTCAAGTGGAGTATGTTGTATCACAACCTTTTTTTTTTTTAGACAAAAAAAAGTTAAAGTTCATTGTAACAATTGTCATTGAACTTGAACTATTGAACCTTTTCAAAAAGTTCAAAGTTTGAGTTGAAAGTCTGTGTTCAAAGTTCAAGTTCAAAGTTGGGGTTCAAATTTTGAGTTCAAAGTTTGGGTTCAAAGTTTGAGTTCAAAGTTGGGGTTCAAAGTTTGGGTTCAAAGTTTGGGTTCAAAGTTTGAGTTCAAAGTTCGGGTTCAAAGTTGGGATTCAAAGTTTGAGTTCGAAGTTCGAGTTCAAAGTTCAAGGTTCAAAGGTTCAACACGCAACTAAATGTGAAGACAAAGTGATTAATGAAGCATATTGTGGGAAAAGTCTCTAAATTTGAACCTTCAACCTTCAACCTGTGAGGTTCAATCAGAAGGTTCAAAATAATAAACTTTTCCCACAATATGCTTCATTAATCACTTTGTCTTCACATTTAGTTGCGTGTTGAACCTTTGAACCTTAAACTTTGAGCTTGAACTTTGAACTCAAACTTTGAACCCCAACTTTGAACTCAAACTTTGAACCTGAACTTTGAACCTGAACTTTGAACCCGAACTTTGAACTCGAACTTTGAACTTTTTGAAAAGGTTCAATAGTTCAAGTTCAATGAAAATTGTTACAAAGGACTTTAAATTTTAAAAAAAACAAAAAACAAGGTCGTGATACAACATACTCTACTTGAACTTGAACCTTGAACTTAGATGACGTTCAAGTGAGAGGTTCAGTTCAAGAAAACCTTCAACAAAACAAAAACCGAGACTTAAACAAGGCCAGACTAAATAAAACACTCCTTATTTTTTAATAATGTGAGAACAAAATGCCTTAGGAAAATGAGGAGGGTAACATTGGCTCTGACTAGGGGACTAGGACTACAAGGACAAAGAGAATCCAGAACATCTCTGGGTGAGACCAGTGCCTTATCCATTGGGTAATAAAATCAAATAAATTGTAGAAATAAAGGACATTTTGTTTTACAGAAGGGTGGAGGGAACAGGGCAAGAGATGAAGACTAACAAGCCAAAACTGCTAAAGTCTACAACAAACCAAAACTTCATTTGCAAGTATGTATAGGGGTGGGAAATCCCTTTACCTCAGGGAAACTCCAGGCTGCTCATGCAAAACTGTTAACTGGCTGGTAAAAATAATGACCCTTTGGCGATTGCTTCATTGGTAACTCTTAGATTAATTATGTGCAAGAAAAACCTGTATATGTTCTCACCTTCAAAAAGATACCTTTCATCATAAATTTTTGAATTTTCTTGAACTCCTTTCATGGTACTATTCAAGCATTTTTCTATTTTTTATTGCAAATAATAATAGTCAGATATTTCTGAAAGAATGGCTGCATCATCTTTAAAATTTCTACTATTAAAACCATCTCTCTTAAAAGGACTTTCAACATTTATACCGAGCTTGGAATAAAGAAAGACTTCATCAAGCATAGGATCTACACTAGTTGAAAAAACTTCATCTTTCTTTACTGCAATCAAATCTAAAAACTCCCTATCCACAACCAAAGTATGAAATGCATCAATACCTATGCTTACTGTAGAAGAGCCTTCTCCTTCAATGGATGACAAAAACTAACATATGATTTCCTCTTCACAGAAAGAAATGTCTTTCAAAACCTCCAAAAATTTTGGAAACTGCAACGCTTTAACAACTTGGCTGCTTTCTTGCTCTAGATTCATTTCAAAAGCTTTTTTTTCTTTCATATTTTCAGAAAAATCTTCAATAGAGCAAGATTTTGTTTTATTTTGAACACAAGCCTCAATAGATAAAACTTCAAATAACATCATTGTATCTTCAAAGTGAAATGACTCCATAATAGATTCATTAAAATCTTGAAAAGAATCATTCTTACCATCTTCTTCTATAAAATTGAAGGCTGCATATTCTAGCTGTGTGTTAATCTGAAAATTTTCATCTTTAAAACTTGTTGGGACAAGCTGATTTTCAATAATTTTAAAACTGAAACTTTCTACTTTTGGAGAGGAAAAAGATTTCAACGAATCTTTATCATTCAAGCTCACAAGTCCTCCAATGTTGTCTTGTTCATTCTTGCTTAATAATGTTAAATCTTCATGAGGCTGAATCGTTACTCCTTGGACTTCTTGCTCACTCAAGATTGGAAAGTTGCAAGAATGAAAAGAAAATGAAATAGCTGGAGCATCCTCATCATCAACTCTTAATTCATCTTTAAGTTGTGATATTATCTCTTCGTGTGCATGCAGCAAATTTGTTCTTTCTTCCAGCTCTTTCAACTTGTGAAACCGAGTGCATGGGCTCATCCACAAGAGTGTAGATACATGGTCATCCTCCATACTTTTATTTGTTTTTACAGCTTCAGTAATATTTTCTTTGTAGCGATCCCAAAAGTCATGCAACACTTTATCATCCATCTCAAGAATTTCCAAGATGGTGGGATTTGGTCTTTTCCCCATTCTTGCAACCTTTTGATTTTGTATGATGATTTAACAGAGTCACCAATCCTACATACACAAAGATATTTAATAGAGTTGAAGAAAGAAAGCACTAATCTCTCATTTCTGAGTCTCCAGCAAAGTCGCCAAAAATTTGTTGGTTAACATATTTTTCCTTCTTAAATACCTTTCAAAAATGACTCCCAAATGCCCAAATTGAAAGACAAAAAAGAAAAACCAACAGTTGAGTCACTTGCAATGGTGAGTGCAAGTGCTCTCTAAATTTTTATATGAAGGTACAACTCCCTTCATTGAATAAAAATATATATTTTCTGAATATGCTTTTAACCAGAAAGCAATAAAGGCAGCTAACATCTGCTCATAGCCATGACACAGATGCGAATAGCAAATTTATAATGAAGTGAATGAAGATAAGTAAATCATAGTTTAATTACCCTCACCCATGAAAAATACCCTTTCCAATAGAATCAAAATGCATTGGACTCTGATCGAGTCTCTCTCATGCCTCAAAGGACAAGGGGGATCAGAATACCCAGGCAAAGAGCTAACAACAAATTTCTTTACAACATACAAATTATTTCTGAAATCAAAGTTTCAGAATCAAATGCATATATAAAATTTGATGTAACAAAAAAGGAAATGAAAGATAATTACAAGAGAAACAAAGCTCATGGTAACTAAAAAAAAATATTGACAGATACGCAGATCACCAAAATCTTCTTTATTTCATCAATACCAAAATGTGTGCTCACAGACTCAACACTTTTGAAAAATAAAACTGTGTAGTCCAGAAAACTATACTGCCCTCTCTTTTTTTACAACCACAAAAAAAAAATCCTTTCTCTTTCCTTTCATTACATATATATAGCCTCTTTTTTCTTAAGAGACTTTTAGTTATCAATAACTGGTTCTTGAAAAGATTATTTATTTCCTTCTCACTTAGCATTCCTATGAATACAATTCTCAACCTTAGGGAAATAAAGCTCAAATATTTTAATACATAATTGTCTTTGCTAGCCTCGGTGAATACGTTTTCACTTATAGGTGAAAATAATTGCCCACTTTCCTTAGTGTTTGAGTTTATATGAGTAAAAACCCAAGTATCTCTCAATTAATGTGACTGTCATTGATAGTTTTGACAGTTTTGTTCTCTATTATCTATATCTTATGAACCAGACATAATTTTGGAAATTGCTCCAGTGAGGATTTAGAAAGTGAGATTTTCTAAAATATATTAGAAATCCATTAAGATCCAATGGTTGAATTGAGAGTTATGCCCCTTGCAAAGATACTGAATTTTTTGTCTCAAAAAATTCATGGTTACAGGCTGCATTGAAAACTACAAACAGTATACAAGCCAAAACTTACACATGGATCACCACTTTGAGATTCCATTTGAAGAAATTAGCTCTATTTTAAGACAAATCTCTCTTTATAATAGAGGAGGATTGTAACTCTTTAGATTGTTTGTAATACCGTGCTGCTAAAACAATTCTTTGAAAATGTTATCAACTGCTATACTTTGTTATCAACATATGGATTAATAACCAAAATCAATTTTCAAGAAGTTGAATCTTCCTTTATAACATGAAGGTTGGAATTTGTATGTATTAGTTTGGCTATCTTGAAAGTCATCCAAACACTTTTACTCTCAGCTCGATGATCATTTTTTTTAAAACACCCCTACCATTAAAACTGACATTAATCAGCTCTAGGAGCACCTCCGAAATACATCGAGCCTTAGACAAATAACCATTATCATCTTGTTTGGTAAATCACCATTATCAGCTTGTTTGATTAATGTCAGTTTTAATGGCAGGGGTGTTTTTAAAAAAAATGATCACCGAGTTGAGAGTAAAAGTGTTTGGATGACTTTCGAGATAGCCAAACTAACACATACAAAGTCTAACCTTCATGTTACAAAGGAACATTCAGCTTCCTAAAAGATGAATTTGTTTATTAATCCATATGTTGATACCAAAGGAGAGCGGTTGATAACATTTTCAAAGAATTGTTTCTGCAACATGGTATTACAAACAATCTAAAGAGTTACAATCCTCCTCTATTCTAAAGAGACCTTTGTCTTAAAATAGAGCTCATTCCTTCATATGGCAGTTCAAAGAGGTGATCTATGTGTAAGTTTTGGCATGTATATTGTTTGTAGTTTTCAATGCAACCTATAACCATGAATTTTCTGAGACAGAAAAATAAGTCTCTGTGCGGGGGGCATAACTCTCAATTCAACCGTTGGATCTCCAATAAGTTATGATATGTTTTAGAAAACCTAGATTTCTAAATCCTCACCAGAGAGATTTCTCAAATTATGTCTTTTTCCTAAGATATGGATAACAAAGCATAGGACTATCAAAACTGTCAATCACAGTCACATTAATTGGGAGATACTTGGGTTTTTACTCATATAAACTCAAACACTAAGGAATGTGAGCAATTATTTTCACCTATAAGTGAAAAATTATTCACCGAGGCTAGCCAAGGCAATTATGTATTAAAATATTTGAGCTTTATTTCCCTAAAGGTGAGAATTGTATTCACGAGAATGCTAAGTGAGACGGAAATAAATAATATTTTCAAGAATCAGTTATTGATAACTGAAAGTCTCTTAAAAAAAAAGAGGCTATATATATGTAATGAAAGGAAAGAGCAAGGATTTTCTTCTTTTTTTGGCTATAAAAAAAGAGAGGGCAACGTTGAGTCTGTGAGCATACATTTTGGCATTGATGAAATAAAGAAGATTTTGATGATTCGTGTATCTATCAATATTTTCTTTTGGTTACCATGAGCTTTGTTTCTCTTGCAATATCTTTCATTTCCTTTTTTGTTACATCAAACTATGTGTATGCATTTGATTCTGAAACTTTGATTTCAGAAATAATTTGTATGTTGGAAAGAAATTTGTTGTTAGCTCTTTGCCTGGGTATTTTGATCCCCCTTGTCCTTTGAGGCATGAGAGAGACTCGGTCAGAGTCCAGAGCATTTTGATTCTATTGGAAAGGGTACTTTCATAGGTGTGGGTAATTAAACTATGTTTAACTTATCTTCATTCACTTCATTATAAATCTGTTATTTGCATCCGTGTCATGGCTAGGAGTAGATGTTAGTTGCCTTTATTTCTTTTTGGTTAAAAGCATATTTAGAAAATACATTTTTATCCAATGAAGGGAATTGTACCTTCCTATCAAAATTCAGAGAGCTCTTGCACTCTAATGGTATGATGAAAGAATAAGTATCCAGTCAACTACTGAGAGGGGGGGGTGAATCAGTAGATAGAAAAACTAATAATAAACTTCACCAATCAGTCTCTCAAAGTAAACCTAGAATAATAACTCTGTCAAGATAAAAACTCATAAGATAAACCAGTTGTCTATTACAACAAATTAATAGTAAACAACTTCTTCATATCTCAATACTTCTGGTTATCATGACTTATAAAAAATAGTTAAGTAGTTAAGTATATTGACCATGAAAACATAACCACAAAAACATTCACCACTTGACACAGATATTTTTGACGTGGAAACCCAAATAGGTAAAAACCACGGCAAGATGAGACTCACAAGATAATATTTGAACTCTTCTAAAGTTTGCCCTATTAGGAGCCTAGCCTGTTAAAGCTTTACAAAAAGTCCTATTAAGAACTGATCCTGTTAGGAATCACCCAGTTAAGGGATTGACTACAAATGCCTTGTTAGAAGAAATACCCTGTAAGGAGCAACCTTGGTAGACGATTTGAAAATCCAATCTAATGGGACAACTTGTTAGAGGATTTGAATAGCACCAAGCTTGTTAGAGCTTACCCAATTAGGGGATTTCAATTATACTATAATTGTTAGAAAACAACAGGAGTTTGCTAATCTATCTAAATAACACTACACTTGCTTGATTAGATCCATTTCATGTTCCTATCTACCTTTACTCAAACTACAGATACATCATCTAGTTCGGCAACCACACACTCAACTGAATTGTGTCTATCTCCTTGTCAACTCTCTTAAAACTAAACAACTTCATTGACCTTAAATACAAATCAATACGTCGGTAACACAACAAAAACCTAACTCTCATCGAGATTACAAACAAATTTGGTTCAAGTATGACTGTTGGATTACATAGCAATCTCTGCACATCAATCAAGAAAACCTTGATCGCTCCTTGATCACTGCTTCATTGAACTTACTAACTCATCACGCGCTTTGCATTAGATGCAATACATTTTCTCATTCCCTAGACAAAAACCATTACTACAACTCACCAAAATCTCTTAGAATTGTCTTCATACAATAATCATGCATGTCATCATCATTACAGCTTATCATCAGATCATAAACCATTATAACCAATTCACCAAACTTAATCGATTAGGGTTTATCAAAAACAAAAGGTGGGGTTTACCGATTACAACAATAGATAAGGTTTACACCTTTACACTGGTTACCAGTTCTCCTCACAAATTCTTCCTACCAGTTACAGTAACAATATTACAACAATATCATTACCAATTTAACTGACATCAATGACAACATAACATATCATTAATGCAATCTTCATGCAAATGCCAACAATTTCCCCCTTTGGCATTGATGGCAATACAATCATCAACACCATTGATTGTTGCATGATTGTGAATAGGAATCCTGGTTTACATTACCAAGTATTCACCATGCTCACTATGTCTTCAACTTGTCACTAGTTCTCCTTCCCATAATCACATAATTCTTTTCCCCCTTTGACAACAATGCCAAATTGAAAGTAAAACATGTAATGTCAAATCTCACTATGCACAATCAACAATCTATAACTTGATGCTCCCCCTGTGAAATACATCTACTTCTACACCAATCCTCTTGTAAAATTCTGCAAGTACCTCCAGGACCGATGTAATCTACATCATACCTAGCTGACTTCATGAAGAGGGACAACCCCTAACTGACTTCTAAGATATTCAAATGTATTCTTAGGCAGAGGTTTAGTAAAAATATCTGCAAGCTACTCCTTGGTAGAAACATGCTCCAAGATAACATCTTTACACTGAACTTTTTCTCTCAATAAATGATACTTCAATTCAATATGCTTGGTTCATGCATGCAAAACAGGGTTCTTGGAAATATTTATAGCACTTGTATTATCACATAAAATCTTTATAGGTTCTGAAATCTTCATCTTAAAACCTTCCAAAATGTGCCTCATCCATATAGCCTATGTGCAATTCATGTAAGCTGCAACATACTCAGCTTTAGCAATAGATTGTGAAGTACAACTTTGTTTCTTACTACTCCATGAAACAAGCCTTCCTCTAAGAAAAATGTAAGGAAGTTAAGTAGCGGAAACAACTTCCTACACTAACCTTGAGAGGAGGGTAATGCAAAACTTTTTCAGATCATTACAACAGTTACAGAAAACAGAAATAGATATAATAGCAATCATACCACAACACAATGATTTACGTGGGGAAAACCCTTTCGGGAGAAAAACCCCACCCTCCAAAAGCAGCTCAATATTTTATTCAGCAATCAAAACAGATTACAAAATACTTGCAGAGCAAGCTCTTCACAGGAGTACCACTAATCAGAGATTCAGAGACAACTCAATAGCCATAAGACTCTTACACACAACCTCTATCTCACACACCTCATAAATAGGAGATACAATACAAGAAACCGTCAAACGGTATTACAAAACCATGGGCTAAAACCACCCAATAAGGTGTAGCCGACCTTATCTCCCTTCTATGACATGTTAAAGCACACATCAACACGTGTCGCTCCCTTTTACAGCTCATTTATGTATTCGATACAAATTATTTTTCCTATTTCAGGAGTACAAACTTCCGGAGGCCATAACTTGAGAACCGGGTGTCCGATTGACGAACCGTTTGAAGCGCCGGAAAGCTCACGAAGTGCTCTATCACCTCGTAACCCGCTTCGCCGGTTACGGCAACTTTTCAGGGCGTTTCGGAGCCTCCAAAGTCCCCAAAATTAAGTTTAAACATTTTATTGCACCCCTCCAAGACGAAAACTTTAATATCTTCAAAACTAGCTGTGACCTTGCGACGCAACTTTACCGGAATGCTTATCTAGCCAACCAGAAGCTTCAGGGAGAGTTTCGCACCATTTCGTGCTCAAATAAAAACTTACTATAAATAGTAACCTCGCATAAATGCAAGGTTGAGACACCATTTTTCCCAACAAATCTCCCACTTGTCGAACACCTTGCATGAGCGGAAGGGAATGTCAACACAATGAATCAATTGCTAGGGGCCATAAGGCCCATAGACTCTGAACACCATCTGAACTTCTCTGTGCTCACAGCCTTAGTTAAAGCATCAGCAACATTCATCAAAGTGTCCACCTTAACCAGCTTCACCCTACCATCTTCGACCATATCTCTAACAAAATGATACTGAACATCAATATGTTTGGTCCGGGCATGAAATGTCGGGTTCTTAGCTAGGCTAATTGCACTCTGACTGTCACAGTAAATTGTCACTGTACCTTGTTTTATTCCAATATCCGAACACAGTCTCTTAAGCCAAATGGCCTCTTTACAAGCATGAGTAGCTGCCATATACTCTGCTTCAGTAGTGGATAAAGCAACCACAGCCTGTCGCTTACTCATCCAACTAATTGCACCACCAAACAAAGTAAACACATAAGCACTGGTGGATCTTCTGCTATCAATATCACCTGCCCAATCTGAATCCACATAACCATGGATATCAAGGGAAGTCATGTCTCCAACTGAATTACCATGATAACACAAAGAATACTCTGAAGTACCCTTCAAATATCTGAAGACTCTTTTGACTGCATCCCAATGAACTCTACCAGGATTAGACATATATCTAGAAAGTACTCCCACTGCTTGGGCAATGTCTGGTCTAGTACAGACCATAGCATACATCAAGCTTCCAACCGCACTCTGGTAAGGCACTCTGCTCATGTCTTCCATCTCCAATGGGGATGTAGGACAATCTGAAACAGATAGTTTCGTTCCAACTGTAAAAGGAACACTCAATGGTCTACAATTCTGCATGTTGAACCTCTGTAACACTGAATTCACATACTTACTCTGGCCTAGCCATAGCTTTCTGTTCACTCTATCTCTTCTAATTTCCATCCCAAGAATGTGCTTTGCTGCACCAAGATCTTTCATTTCAAATTTAGCAGCGAGCTGAGACTTCAGTTCTGAAATCATACCTTTCCCTTTACCAATGAATAACATATCATCAACATACAATGCAATGAATAAGAAATGATCACCATAAGATTTATAATAAACACAGTGATCTGATTTAGAACGTTCAAATCCCAAACTCAACACATATGTATCAAATTTCTGGTACCACATCCTAGGACTTTGTTTGAGGCCATACAAAGATTTCTTCAATTTACAGACCAAATTTCTTTTGCCTTTCACCACATAGTGCTCTGGCTGTGTCATATAAATATCTTCCTCCAAATCACCATGAAGGAAAGCAGTTTTCACATCCATTTGCTCAACCTCTAAATCATAAGCAGTAGCAATAGAAAGCAAAAATCTAATGGACGTCATTTTTGCAACAGGAGAAAATATCTCACCGTAATCAACACCCTCAACCTGAGAGTAGCCTTTTGCAACCAACCTTGCTTTATACTTCTCAATGCTTCCATCTGAACCAATCTTTTTCTTGAACACCCATTTACAACCAATAGGTTTTCGTCCTTCAGGCAATGGTACAAGATCCCATGTATCATTCTTTTTCAAAGCTGCCATTTCTTCCTCCATAGCAATCTTCCAGGATTCTGCATCATTCATACCTAATGCCTCTTCTACAGATTTCGGTTCATCCACACTAGTATTCAGAGCAAAAATACATCTCCAATCATCAGGTGAATACCTTTCAGGTGGTTGTCTATGTCTTGTAGACCTTCGAACAAGCTGAGTTGGAGGTTCTTCCTCTTCTTCTGAAGATTCAGAGCTAGACGAGCTCTCCTCAAATTCTTGCCTATCTAGGGGTCTCGATTCAACTCTTTCAGGTGTAGAAGGAAGTTGAATCACATCTTCCTTTTTAGTCTGTTCTGGCTGTAGTGTCACAGAAGGAGACTTAATTTCTCTAAAAATAACACTTCTACTGTGAATTACCTTTTGTGCAACAGGGTCCCAAAGCTTGTATCCTTTCACACCATAACTATACCCGATGAAGATACATTTCACAGCCTTGTTCTCCAACTTTGTTCGCTTCTCCTTTGGCACATGTGCATATGCCTCGCAACCAAAAACTCTAAGATGTCTCAATGAAGGCTTGTGACCTGACCATGCTTCCATAGGCGTTTTATCAACAAGAGCTGATGTAGGAGACCTGTTAATCAGGTAGCAAGCAGTGGCAACAGCTTCAGCCCAAAACTTTTGTTCAAGACCAGCACCACTCAACATACTCCTAGCCTTTTCCATCAGTGTCCTGTTCATTCTTTCTGCAACTCCATTCTGCTGTGGAGAATATGGAGTTGTCTTCTGCCTGTTAATTCCACAGTCTTTACAGAATCTATCAAAATCATTAGAGCAAAATTCACCGCCATTATCAGTTCTCAAACATTTTATTTTCTTTCCAGTCTGCAACTCAACCATTGCTTTAAATTCTTTAAAACGACTAAAAACTTCAGATTTACTCTTTAGAAAATAAACCCATGTCCTTCTACTAAAATCATCAATAAATGAAACATAATATGTGGATTTTCCAATCGAAGAGACATCTACTGGACCAAACACATCAGAATGGATAAGATCCAAAACACCACAAGTTTTATGAGAACTCGAGTAAAACTGAACGCGGTTTTGTTTTCCATAAATGCAATGCTCACAGAAATCAAAGTCAAGATTACAGTCATTCAAACCTTCAACAAGGTTTTTATTTTTCAAGGTCCTTAGACCCTTTTCTCCAATGTGGCCAAGTCTCTCGTGCCATAACATAGTCTTCTCTGCAGGTAACTTTGCTTCAGATGAAAGTGCACCCTTAGGTACCCAAAAACCATTTCCATCTGCTGAAGGTGAAACCTTCAAATCTTCTAGTGAGGTATCCACAGATTTACTTTTTACAGAAGTGCTATTACACTCAACAGTGTATGCTTCAAGCTTATACAAAGTGCCAAACCTGACACCTCTAGCAACTACCATAGCACCCTTAATCATCTTACATCCTGTTTCAGAAAAGACTACCTGCACACCTGCATCTATTAGTTTGCTCACAGATAACAGGTTTCGTTTTAATCCAGGGATATGCAACACACCATTAATCCTTTTTATTCTACCATCAGAAAACCTGATTCTAACTTTACCTCGACCAACAATGTCTAAATGTGAATCATCACCCAAGTACACCTTACCTCCATTAAATCCTTCATATTCAGAAAACCAATCTCTATTGGAAGTCATATGAAAAGATGCACCTGAGTCAATTAGCCAGGCATCATTACCTGCATGAGTTGCCAAAGCCGCAATAAATGCATCGCCATCTTCCTTGTCGGACTCAGAATCAGAATCGAACTTTTTCTTTTTCTTCTTCTTTTCTTCTTTGCAGTCCTTACGGATGTGACCCGGTTTACCGCAATTCCAGCAAATGACTTTGGACTTTCCAGGAGATTTCGATCTCCCTTTGGATTTGGACTTGCCGCGCTTCTCATTCTTCTTGCCTTTCTCCTTAGGTCTTCCACGAACGGTTAGGGCTTCCTTTGAACTGATGGATACCTTCCTTCGCATCTCTTCACCGAGTAGGGCACCCACCACATCTTCAGATTTCAAAACAACAGAAGTACTACCGATAGCCATAACAAGAGAATCCCACGAATCAGGCAAAGAACAAAGCAAGATCTGACATTTCTCCTCCTCATCCATCTTAACACCGACGGATACTAATTGAGCCACAATCATATTGAATGCTTCTAGGTGGTCTGCAATTCGTCCACCCTCTTCCATCTTCAAGGAATACAATTTCTTTCTTAAGAAAATTTGATTTAATAAAGATTTCACTTGATACATCTCACCAAGCTTAGTCCATAGCTTCTTTGCAGAGTTCTCTTCATGGACATTGATTAGAACAGAGTCTGCCAGGCACAGTCTGATTAGACCCTTGGCTTTTCGGTCCATAACATCATACTGAGCTGCCGCAGTAGGATCTGAGGGCCTTTGGACATTCGCATCAACAGCATCCCAAAGATCTCGATCTATTAGCAGATCTTCCATCTTCAGCTTCCACATCTCAAAATTACTTCCATTAAATTTCTCCACCTCTATTCTCCCTGACGAACTCGCCATTTGAATATTCCTGCAACAAGATCAAAAAGTGTCTTCTGCACAAGCTCCCACTCAAATCTGGATTAGTTCAAAAAACCCAACTGCCCACAATTGAAACCAAAGGTGATCAGGCTCTGATACCACTTGTAAGGAAGTTAAGTAGCGGAAACAACTTCCTACACTAACCTTGAGAGGAGGGTAATGCAAAACTTTTTCAGATCATTACAACAGTTACAGAAAACAGAAATAGATATAATAGCAATCATACCACAACACAATGATTTACGTGGGGAAAACCCTTTCGGGAGAAAAACCCCACCCTCCAAAAGCAGCTCAATATTTTATTCAGCAATCAAAACAGATTACAAAATACTTGCAGAGCAAGCTCTTCACAGGAGTACCACTAATCAGAGATTCAGAGACAACTCAATAGCCATAAGACTCTTACACACAACCTCTATCTCACACACCTCATAAATAGGAGATACAATACAAGAAACCGTCAAACGGTATTACAAAACCATGGGCTAAAACCACCCAATAAGGTGTAGCCGACCTTATCTCCCTTCTATGACATGTTAAAGCACACATCAACACGTGTCGCTCCCTTTTACAGCTCATTTATGTATTCGATACAAATTATTTTTCCTATTTCAGGAGTACAAACTTCCGGAGGCCATAACTTGAGAACCGGGTGTCCGATTGACGAACCGTTTGAAGCGCCGGAAAGCTCACGAAGTGCTCTATCACCTCGTAACCCGCTTCGCCGGTTACGGCAACTTTTCAGGGCGTTTCGGAGCCTCCAAAGTCCCCAAAATTAAGTTTAAACATTTTATTGCACCCCTCCAAGACGAAAACTTTAATATCTTCAAAACTAGCTGTGACCTTGCGACGCAACTTTACCGGAATGCTTATCTAGCCAACCAGAAGCTTCAGGGAGAGTTTCGCACCATTTCGTGCTCAAATAAAAACTTACTATAAATAGTAACCTCGCATAAATGCAAGGTTGAGACACCATTTTTCCCAACAAAAAAATGCTCCACTGGTTGTGATTTTCCGGTCATCAACATTTCCTATCCAATCTGCATCTATGTACACCTTCAAGTCAAAATTTCCTCCATATGGATACCATAACCCATAATCAAAAGTACCTTTCAAGTATCTAAAAATTCTTTTGGTTGCTATCAGATGTGTTTCCTTAGGATTCTTCTGAAATCTATCAACTATGCCAACTGCATGTGCTATGTCTGGTCTGTTGTGAACAACATAGTGCAATTTTCCAATCATTGACCTATGTTCCTTCTTATCAACAAATTTGGACTCATCTTCCTTAGACAACTTACAACCTGTAACCATAGGTGTGCCAACTGGTTTACAGTCACTTATGCCAAATGTCTTCAAGACCTCTTTCACATACTTAGACTATGTGATGAAAATACCATTCTTCATTTGTTGTATTTGTAAGCCTATGAAAAATTTTATTTCCCCCATTAAAGACATTTCAAACTCATTTTTCATTTCATTTGCAAAACTATTGCTCATGTCATCATTACCTCCAAATATGATATCATCAACAAATACTTCGCTGACTAGTATATTATCTCCTTCAGATTTGAGATATATGTTACTATCATCACTAGTTCTTAGAAAGCCTATCTTCATCAGATGTGTATGAATCCTTCCATACCATGCTCTAAGTTCCTTCTTTAACCCATACAACGGTTCATCCAATTTGCATACCATGTCTTCCTTATCAGTCAAAGCATAGCCATCTGGCTCTTCAATGTATACTTCTTCTTCAAGTATCCCATTCAAAAATGTTGACTTAACATCCATCTGGTATACCTTGAATTTCTTGTGTGCTGCAAATGTAAGTAAAGTTATGAAACCTTCCAGTCTTTCCACTGGTGCAAAAGTTTCACCATAGTCTTTTCCTTCCTCTTGTTCATAACCTTTGCAAACCAACCTAGCTTTATTGCGAACCACAACACCATCTTCATTCAACTTATTCCTAAAAAACCCACTTAGTTCCTATCACATTTTTATTTATTGGTCAGGGTATTAGGGTCCATGTGTTGTTCTTCTCAATTTGATCTAATCCCTCCTCCATATCTTTAACCCAATGATCATCACCAAATGCTTCCTTAGCAGTTCTTGGTTCAATAGTGGAGATCATGCAAGAATTTTCTTTGATTCTTCTTCTAGTTAGTACTCCAACATCCTTATCCCCAATAATCTATTTAGGATTGTGATTCAATCTCCCATATCTTGGAATAACATGAACATTATCTTTAGGATCATCTTTTTCATTATCATCATCATCTTCTTCTGAATTTATCTATTCCGGTTGGACTGGTTCATCAATATTTGCTTTGTTGGTTTCAGATTTCACAGTTTCTCGTTCCAAAAACAAAATGCAAGGATCTTCATCCTTTTTCTCTGAACTGGTTTCCTCTGAGACTTCAAGAAATTCATCCACTCAAATATCAGCACTCTCAACAATTCTCTGTGTCTAGTTGTTAAAACACTTGTAGGCCTTATTCTTGGTGGAATAGCCAAGAAATATACCTTCATCACTTTTAGCCTCAAATTTGTTAAAATAATCACCTCCCTTAATAAAATGTTTGCTTCCAAATATTCTGAAATAACTAACATTAGGTGATCTACCATACCAATATTCATAAGGAGTCTTGTCCTTACCTCTCTTTACCAGAATCCAGTTCATAGTGAGACAACTATGCTAACAACTTCTCTCTAGAAAGTTTTCGCTACACCTCCTTGTATCAACATCATCCTAGCATCTTCAACAACTGACCGGTTGTTTCTCTCTGTGATACCATTCTAATGTAGTGTCCTTGGTGCATAAAGTTGTCGCTTGATACCATTTCCTTCACAATACCTAGGGAATTCCTCAGAAATAAATTCATCGCCTTAATTTGTCCTCAGACACTTTATCTTCTTACCGCTCTCTTTCTTAGCTAAGGCCCCGAATGCCTTGAACTTACCAAAAGCTTCATTCTTATCCTTCAATAATGTGACCCACATCATCCTTGAGCAATCATCAATGAAGATCATGAAATATCTGTCACCTTGAATACTTTTTGTTCTTATTGGTCCACAAAGATTTGTATGAACCAAATCTAACAAATGTTTCGCTGAAAAAGATTTTCTCTTGAAAGTTGAGGATATCATCTTTCCCAACTGACATTCTTTGCATAAAGCATTAACCGGTTTGTCTAACTAGGGCAAACCTCTCACTATCTTGGACTTACTCACTTTAACAATGTTATCAAAGTTTATATGACAAAATCTCCTATGCCAAAGGCAACTATCATCTATCTTTGCAATTAAACAGTTGCTAACTTTAGGATTAAGATGAAACAAGTTACCTTTAGTTTGCTTCCCGGTTGCAATCAGTTCACCTTTATTATCATAGATCTTGTACATACCATTTTTAAATTCCAATGGGTATCCTTTATCATTGAGTTATGCCACACTCAAAATATTGTGCTTTAGACCTTCAACCTAGTAGACATCATCTGCACTACTCTTTCCATTAAGAGAAATAGTTCCCTTACCTTTAACCATGTAGGGTGAGTCATTACCAAATCTTACAACTCCGCTGTCAAATTCCTTTAAAGAAAGAAATTTTCTTCGATCACCGGTCATGTGATGTGAACAATTACTATCAATGATCCAATCATCATAGTTATCCATCCTAGATACTAATCCCTTCTAGTCTGACATCTCTTCTTTAATGGCTACAAACACAATGTCTTCATTAGCATCACCATTAGATTCCTCATTAGTGATACCACCATCAACAACAATAAGACAATCTCTTTTTCCTTTACCCTTGTACTTCTTGAATTTCTCTCATTTGTGCTCATTATCACCATTCAGACAATTAGCAGCAATGTGTCCAATCTTGTTGCATGCAAAACATTTCAAAGGTAATTTGACTCTATATTTACCTATACCTCTTAGCAACCGCCTGGCCAACAATGCTTCAAGATCAACTAAACTGTCTTCATCATTAGCTTCTCTACTAGATCTTGATTCATAACTGTGACTGGCATCTCTACTTTTCCTCACAGATGGGTTAGAAATAGAAGCTCTAAATGCAGTCTCGGATTTCTATACACTACCATTATAACCATTTAATTCAAAAGTAGTAAGCTTGCCAATGATGGAGTCAAGAGTTACCTTAGTTTTGTCAATGTGCTTCATCTCCTGAATAGCTGCAACTCTAATAGTGTAGACCGATAGCAAGGTTCTCAGTACCTTACTGATCACTGTGGAATTTTCCACTTTACCTCCTACACTCTTAATTTCACCAACTATCTCTTTCATCCTTGGACCATACTGTTGGATTTTATCACCTTCAGCCATCTGCATGTCATCAAACTTTCCTCTTAGACTCTCCTCTTTAGAAATATTAACATGTTCATCACCGCCATAAATCTCTTCAATTTTTTTCCATACCTCATATGTAGTTTCAAGATCATGAACATCTACATACTCTGCATCAGACAAAGAACTAATAATAGCTCCAATGCTTGATGATTTTCTTGTTTCTCTTTCTTTTGATTATCAGTCAACATCCCAGTAGGTGCAACATACTTAGTATCGACATGTTCCTAATACTAATTTCCCAAACTCTTGATATAATTTTTCATTCTGTCACTCAATATCCTATAGTTCTCTCTACTAAGATTCGGACCTTCCTTCTTCATCATGATCACTAGATCTTTACCTCAAGTTGTTAGGCTTAGACCTTAGAGGACCTAAAATGCTCTGATTCCAATTGATGGTATGATAAAAGAATAAGTATATGGTCAACTACTGAGAGGGGGGGTGAATCAATAGATAGAAAAACTGATAATAAACTTCACCAATCAATCTCTCAAAGTAAACTTAGAATAATAACTCTATCAAGATAAAAACTCATAAGATAAACCGGTTGTCTGTTACAACAAATTAACAGTAAACAACTTCTTCATATCTCAATACTTTTGGTTATCATGACTTATCAAAAATAGTTAAGTAGTTAAGTAAATCAACCATAAAAACATTCACCACTTGACACAAATATTTTTGACGTGGAAACCCTAATAGGTAAAAACTACGGTGAGATGAGACTCACAAGATAATATCTGAACTCTTATGAAGTTCGCCCTATTAGGAGCCTAGCCTGTTAAAGCATTACAAAAAGTCCTGTTAAGAACTGATCCTGTTAGGAATCACCCTGTTAAGGGATTGACTACAAATGCCTTGTTAGAAGTGTATACACCTAAAAATGGTTTGAAGATAATTAATTAAATAAGCAATTATTTAATTAATCTCCCTCCCTAAGTTAATTAAATTCACCAAGAAATTTGATTAAATTCCCCCTTTCATCTACTTATTAATAAATCTAAGGATTTGTTTAATAGGTTCATTTCAATAAACCCCTTTAATTAATTAATTCAAATTAATTAATTTCCCCCCATCAAAATCATTAATTCTAAAATCCTTTAATTAATTAAAACAAATAAATTATGAGTTGTTGAAATTAATTAGCCTTTTCCTATTATTTGAATTTTTAAATTCAAATTCTCCTAACTTCTACCACTCCTAAACCTAACCATTCCTAACCCTAACTCATCCTACCTACCACCATGTCCCCTTTCATCCAACATCTTCTAGAACCTTGTGACACTTGTCAATAAGTGTTCCCTTTCATCTAACCTCTTCTAGAATCCTCTTGACACTTGTCACCATAGAGATGACAGATGTTCCCTTTAATCCAACCCCTTTTGCCATCCTCCTCCAATTTAACCATTGATATCTTTAGATCAATCTTGACCATTAATTCTTGCCACATCACCCCTAGCCTTGGAAAATCCTATAAATAGATCTCATTTTGGAGCTCAAAGGGTCCTAATTTCATGTCCCAATTTCATATCATTCTTGCATATCATTTGATCCCATCTCATTCTCACCTTATGCATTATTACTATAGGCATCTAGCTTCTAGTTTATCATTCTTTAGCAATGTTATCATGCTTAATCTTAGCTTAATTGCATCTTAATCTTAGTTCATTTTCTAGATCAATCATGAACTCATATAGCTTAATCATGATATTCTTTCTAGGTCATGCATTTTCATCCATCAAATCCTCCATCTAAGTGTACTCAAGTCACTGGAGTATGCATAATCAGATTTGAGAGCATTTTTCATACTCACATTTACAAGGAGGCAATAAGTCGATTAGCTATGGTTTTGTCTTTCATTGTTTCAATTTACTAACCATTGCTTGTAATGATTTATTGAGTGCATTGTGGTTGCAAGTACAAGTACACTTCACAGAGCACGACATTTTGGTACCCACCATGGGGCAGAAATCATCATTTTTGGCCTCTCAATCTTCAACAAACATCTATCTTTGCCGAACCTGAATCAGAATGTCGTACGAATTGATTTTCCAACTCATACGAACTAACTTTTAGTCAAGTATGAAACTTCATCCTGACTTGTACGAACCTCTTTTCCTTGTCATACTAGAGCTAAATGCATGTCATACGAGTTTCTATGTTGCAAATTCTTTACTCATACTAGCTCATCCCAACTTGTACGAGCTTCATTTCATTGTCGTACGAGAGCTAATTTGTGTCGTACAAATTTTTGGCTGCAAAATCCTATGTCGTATGAGTTCATTTTGGTCTCTATGCGAAATCTAAAGTTTTGTCATACTAACTGGAAATCTATGTCGTATGACTCTTTGCCTCTGTGTTTTTCCACAAACTATAAGTTAGAATTTTCAATTTTATCTATACGTTAAACGGCTCCTAATTTCGAGTCCCGAACAAAAAGTTATGCCTATTTGAAGTTTGGATAAAATTTCATATAGTTTTTTTTGAAAATTTCATAGTTCAGATCACTAATGCTAATCTTGTTCTGTCTGTGAGATTTTTGGTAGCCTAATTATTTTCTGCAGGATGATTTATGAAGATACGCTTGTCAAAGACATAATTCAAAACACAATCATGACTACTAACGAATTTATTGTAGGTTGCCTATAAATTCAACTAAACTTGGTGTATTCATTTAAATTTCTAGGCACACTTCAATTTGGGCTTAAAGAAATGAACTATCATGTCTTGTGTGTCTTTGATGATAGGTGAGTATGCTCTCACCTTTCTTAGGTGATCAGAAAGGTAGACTCATCTTTTTCTTTCATTAGTGCATCTCTTTAGCAGGCCTGCCCTCCTGAGAAGTTATTAACTCTTAGCCCTTAAGACCAGTGAGAGGGGAATGACCTAAGTGGGAATGGCTAATGCCAAGTAATCCAACCCACTATAAAATAAATGTATTTTTGATGAAAATCAAAGCAACAGTAGTGCTCAGGAATAGCTCTCCTCTGTACCTTTGGGTATATCAAACCTTGGTTTTCAAGGCTGGGAGACCTTTTAATTGAGTTTATACCCCGACGTGCCGAACGGATCCCTTACTAGTGTTCGTTAAAATAGAACCTACCTGATTCACCTCTGAAAGGGTGATAATATTTGAACAAGAGAGATAGTAACTCTCCCAAGACACTTGTCATATCGTACCCCCATTAGCGTTTAGAGTCGGATAATACAACATTGATAATCCATTGCGTGAGACTCAACGGCCGTATTCTGATTAGCTATTGGATGTGTACCTAAGTCAACAAGCAAAGGTTTTCATTCTCAACCAACTTCCTTAGGGTTTAGCTTGATTGGAGTCATTTATCACATCATGTGTTTGATGTGTATTCATCCCTAAATGAGAAAATCAGACACCTAAAAAACTGGAAAACATCAGCAAAACATCATCAGAATTCATAGATCAAAATCAGCAAAACAAACACTTTTTACCATTCTCTGCAACTTGTCGTATGAGCTTTAATTCTCTGTAGCATGAGTCATAATCTCTGTCAGACGAGTTAACATGCATAAAATCATTTGTCATACTATCTACTATCCTCTATCGTACGATTCATTTGTTTTGTCGTATGGTCTATAATCCCAAGTCGTATGAGTTGCTGTTGTTTATATGAAAAACTCTATTCTGTCATACAAACTCTATATCTTGTGTCGTCCGAAGCTGAATATTATGTCATACAAAACTCTGCATCTATCAGTCCAAAGTTGTATCCTGCATGCATGTTTGAGATTTATCATTTCTGCCTGATCAATTTGCAGTAAGCATAAACACTTGTTATCTGTCAATATGTGCTTAGATTGTCATCTTGGTTTCACTTGGTCAAGTATCATCCATCAAAATCAGACTTTAGAAAATATACACTTTAAGATTGGTTCAAATGACAACACACTCACCATTGCAAGTGACTCAACTGTTGGTTCTTTTTTTTTGTCTTTCAATTTGGGCTTTTGGGAGTCATTTTTGAAAGGTATTTAAGAAGGACAATTCTTTTAACCAACATGTAGCAAACATGGTTCTCAAGTTAATGCAGTGCAGGGCTTTGCCAAGAGTTTATGATTTATATGTGAA
Source organism: Cryptomeria japonica (assembly GCF_030272615.1). Classification (NCBI taxonomy): domain Eukaryota; kingdom Viridiplantae; phylum Streptophyta; class Pinopsida; order Cupressales; family Cupressaceae; genus Cryptomeria; species Cryptomeria japonica. The sequence goes on along the minus strand of NC_081406.1, from coordinate 490,038,860 downwards.
GGAAGAGTATATATGTTTTAAACTTAACCACATTGTTAGGGATCTAAGCCCTTCTTTTAAGACTCTCTTGGAATTTTATAGTGCTTACCAAAGCTCTCCTACAACCATTAAGAATTTTCTATGTGAATTTTATTTGTATAATTATGAGGCCTCTTCTGACAATGAATGGAATCCCTTGTTGTATATTGGTGATATTCAGTTAAAAGCATTGATGTCGTGGATACAGAATGAAATTAGTATGGGAGTACAATCTAGAATCTATAGGAACTTGTAGCTTGATTGTCCACTACCACTCAGAGCTGAAGCTAAAAACCCACAGTAGATGTACTATGACTACCAAAAGTTGTTGACTAGACCTGATGTCAGAAGCCAAGTTTTACCATTGAGAGAGGAAGTATTTTAGGAGTATGAAAATATGGTTGGAACTGAGAATCAAGTTGCAGTTGAATGTCTGGCTCAGCATTGGAACATCCTTCCAGAGGACCTAAAGCAGGGTGAACGCCATTCATTGCCCAATTATCATGCAGCCACAAAAAGAGCTCCCAAGTATATCCGCTTGGGCAGGACAAAAGGCAATAGTTGGCTACCTTTGATATTTCAGCCACCTATCCTTATGTTGCCATTGACGGGATGCAAAGCTACAAATAAACCGTATGATGAGACCACGAAGGAAGACAGGTGGGCTAGGCTAGAAAAGATGAAAGAATTTTATTGGAAACTGGCTACAGGAGGCATAGGACAAGGTACCATAGGTGATTTTCGAGTCAGTGTTAGACTAAGGAATTTTCCTCCTATTGGAGGACCAGCAAGACATTAAGTTGGTGGGAAATGATGAGATAAAATAATAGCTCTTTTATTTCTATGATACATAAGTTTTTCCTATGTTTTAATTTGCATATTGGGACAATGTTTAGGTCAGGTGATGTATCAGAGTTTTGATTATGTGCATTTTGAATGATACCCAAACCCGTTGAATCCTGTATTGTTCTGACTTAATACTCCTATATCTATGCGGATTATTATGGTAATATTATGCATGGATGTATAAATGTTGTGATTAATGAATATATATATATATATATATGCTTGTATGTTCTAACCTTTAATGCAGGAGTAAATAAGTTGTTGCAGAAACAGTTGTGTTAAGTCAGATGGAGAATCACACCATGCAAACAATTGGAGACATTTCGGGGCCGTTGAGCATTTAAAATAGTGGAGAAGATGGTGTTCGATTGGATTGGCAAAGGAATAGTGAGGTGATACCAGACTCATTTATGCTTGTCTCCAGGAAGCATCAATCTAGTAACCACCGCCATGCTATATTGTTGGTTGCAGTTTAGTAAAGTCTCATGTTCTTTGTGGATTAACTTCTTCTCCTTGTTGTAATAAATGTTTCTGCCTAATTTAATGGGCATGATCTAAGTAGTTGAAAGTTTTTTATAACTTTCTTATAAATAAAGACCTGCATCTCTTCATAGAAGATAGATAACATTTTCCAGAATTAGAAGCATTTCTCTTATTTTATGCAATGTATCGACTTTTGGAAATAATGAATAAAATCTATGTTATTCTGAGTATATAGAATCATTTTGAAGTATGGATACACTCATCCAAGAGGGTCCACTTGGTGAGTATTCATGTGTGATTCTTAGATTAAGTTTCCTTTTTGCTGCAGTAGATGTTCTAGCAATTGATTATTCCTGCAACCATTGGAACTAGATCATGTGACTATTCCAGCAGCCAAAGTAGACAGAGCAATTTTTGTTTGTCAGCTCTTAACTTAGTTAATAGCTATTTAATTAGAATCTTCTGTTAATGTTAAGATTTCTTATAGCCATTCAGTTTGTTGGGACTCATTAAATTTGAGTCAAGTTTAGAGGCCCATTTCAAAATTTTTCTCTGTATGTCAGAAAGGCACCTAAATGAATTAGTTTGAATGACCTAGTTTGTGAGAGGTCAAAATGGAGCCGGTTGATTTTCAGGGGGTAAGGCTCAGGATTCATGTCCTACACCTTTCATTTGGACTATGCAATGATGTGAAACTTTCAAAATTCAGTTTGGTTAAGTTTATGAGGTACCCATTTCGAGGGATGAGCTGAAAGTGCATTTTAGGCACAAATGCAGATTTTATTGAGTAGCTTAATTTGAGCGATTACATCTTTTTCCTTGTTGATTTTCATGAATAAATTCAAAATGGATTCAATTGTATACATAAATGTGAGTTAGCCTAAAAAATTTCAAGTCTTAACGAATCCATTTGCTCAGTTTACCAAGTCAAATCCATTTGTAGTTTCTATGGTTTGACTAGTCCCTGTTTCGACAGCTAGTCAGAGCCCTATTTTGCACAAATGTAAAAGTTGCCTCAATAAGTGTTATGACATATGGTTTGCTCCGGGTTATTACTGGTATAAATTATGAGCTACGTTTCAAATTTCAAGCCTCCGTCAACCCGTTTGATTGGTTTTCAGAAGGGTTCATTTAGCCATCGTTTTCAGTTATCCGTACTTTCAGTGCTATATCAATTAAAGTAGCTATTTTTATGAGTGCGCCATTTGCATCCAGTCAGGATTTTGGTCGAAATAAGAGTTCAAAGATTTGGTATGTACTTCAAGGTACCTATGTTTCAAATTTGAGGGTCTACGGAGGCCGTTTGATATTTTTGAGAAAGGTGTCATATGTTGCTAGAACATTTACTTCATCAGGTCCGCAATGCCGACAAAGCCAATTGGCCATTTTCGCCAATTAATATCTCTTCACTCGGGACTCCTCTTGAGAAACTACTTGGCAGTCTTCATGCTTGTATATCAGAGTACACGCCTGTCAGATGGCGAGCTCCAGAAAGGTGATTTGACCGGATTCAAAAATATGTCTTCGCGATTAAATGCGAAAATGTGGCGTAATCGCCTGAAGGTTGCAAAATTCAGTCCGATTATCCAAAAATGATGTTGATCATTTCCAGAGGTATGGGTAAGGTTCCTAAAGCTTTTCAGAGGTCAGTTGTATGAAAACGAATTTTTTTTTAATCGGACCCACTTTGGGGCCCGACCTGGCTCATGCTCGCGTGTTATTTTTATTGGCGAAGTGATTCTGCTAAGAGGTGTTATTGCATGGCTCATTGTGAAATCGAGATTTGGTTTTCTTAATGCTTGTTACTATGATGTCAAAGAGAGTATCAGGTGTAAACCGTGGTAGTCATCAAAACCTCCAATAGCAATTTCAATTGGCAGGCATAAGGCCCATGATAATTTTATTTTGTCTTCATTGTTGTGGTGTGAAAAGGGCATTAAACTCCAGAAAGATTGCATTATGCCTTCTATGTTTTCCCTTTTGTGTATAGTTGTCCTTTGGCATTGAAATTTATTTTCAAAGCTATCAAATGTGACTTTGCCATTCTCCAAAAGCTCTACATGGTGTTTAGCAAAGGGGCTGCATTTTAATGTTGTGGAAAATCACGTGTTCAGAGAAGGGGCTGCAAAAAGTTTCAAATGCTCCAAGCAAACTGCAGACAAGACAAACTCTCCCACGTTTTTCCTCATCTTTGCCAAGGATTGATATGGTGTTTGGAGGAACTTGCAAAGCTAATGCCCACGTAATAATGAAGAAGGCTGCCACAAAACAAATGAATGCTAGCCAAAGACCTTTTTCTATGTGGTGGTAGAAAGGCTGACAAAATTTCAATTAAATGCACATTGGCATGGTCTCCCCAATTCTCCTTGTTGTGAGTGGTTTGTAAAAAAAAAACAGCAGCAAATTAGACATTAAAACAAAAACTATAGCAAATGCCAAGGTTTGAAATTGTTTCCTACCTGTGAGTGGCGTTATGGTTTGTGAAGAGGCCATTAAAATTCCTTCAAGCAAATGCACATTGGCAGCATTGAAAACCCCAGCGTCCTCCCTCTTTTTTATAGCTTGGCCCATTGGAGTTTGTAGACTGCAGTAAGAGCATGTGAAACCCTAGCTAAAGTTTTGGAGTGGCAACGTGGCATAAAGGGGGCCATGGAAACTTCCATCAAAATGAAACCAATTTATCCACTGCATGGCATGGTAAGAGGGCAGCATTGAGATTCAAAAGCAAGGTGCAATGTCATCAACCTTTCCCAAATGTGGCTTTAGCAAAGGCTACAGAAGTTTTCAAAGCAAATGTAAATAGTCCAAAACCCCCCCCACGTGTTGCACAGGAACAGTAAATGAATGTTAATCAAGGAGTTGCAAAAGGTTTGAAATACCAACTCTCCCACGTGGAACACCAAATGTGAACAGCAACATCCTCCATCCTACTGTGAGGTGTAATGGCCTGTAGCAAATGCATTTAGCAATAGGAACCCCCTCTGTGTGGCTATTTGGAGGCCATATTAATCATATAGCAAATGCATTTGGCAGGTGTAAAGCTAATGTTCATGACCTTGCCAACATTTTCCCTCCCCTACGTGGTGCTTGGGCATCAACATTTTAATCAAATGCAAAAAATCGCCATTAAAACCCAGGAGGAAAGCTTCAAAAATGCAGTTACAGGAAAAGGCTTTAATCCCACATTGGCTAGGCGAGCATGTTTTTTGATATTTATATGTAAATCTCTACCAATACATAATGTCAAAGCCTCTGGGCTTTTGACAGACGGTGTTGTTGGGCACCCAAAGTGGGCCCACATGTGGGCATGGATCCCAAGGTGACTGAGGAGGTTGATTGAGCGACGATAGGTGGACCCCACGCATGCATGCTTCTCGAGGTAGATGGGCAAAATTTTGCAAAGAAAGGCCGACTTAACTAGCGAGCATTTCTGAGATGGATCGACAGTCAGCGTGACTTTGTGAAGGCAAGATGCACATGAATTAAGCCCTGCGAAATGGCAAAATGGTTTGGCAAAAATGCAACAATGGTAAAGATCGAGCAAGTTCGGGTTGATCCAACGGTCTGCACGATTTCAGAGATTGAAGATGCACAAACATTAGAGGCCACGAAATGGTGAAAGGCGAAATGCAAAATGGCGAAGTCCAGGTGGTGATGACATGGTAGGTAGGTCATGTCTCAATGGTGATGATGTGGCACAGAGGTGGCACCTAGGTGGCAATGATGTGGTGCTAAGGTGGTGTACATGTGGTGGTCAAGTGGTAGTGACAAAGTGGATGACATGGCAGTGATGAGGTGTCATCCTAGGTGGCACCAAGTGGACCCCATCAACCAACTAGGTCCTGCCATGTGGCAAAGCGTTAGGACCAAAAGGGAGGCAAAAATTAAAATTAAAATCAGATTAATGATATAGTTTCAACTATATGAATAATTCAAAAATTTAAATGATGGTGCACATTTGAAGGATTAATTCGCCCAAGGCTGTATTTTTGGCCAAAATATGAAGGATTATATGTTTCCGAAAAGCTCTCGGAATGGGGAATTCAATTATGGGGTTTGTTTTGACAAAGATCAGATATTTTGGGAGCAGTTTTGACAAGAATGAAATTTAGTTAGAGAGGAGACACTTGGCAATTTCAGTTGCAGATTTGATTTTCTTCCCTCTCCTTCTTATTCTCAATTCTTCTCATTTGTAAGGGTTCTAGAAATTTGGAGGATGGCTCCATTTTTTCATGGTTTCCAATTTTGAGTATTCTTGAAGATTGTACAGAGCAGGGCTTTCCTTTCAGTAATGGAGTTCAATTCTTTGCTATAGGTGTTCTTAGTTGGAGGTTCTTGTGTATGTAAGGCATGCACAAATTCACATAGAATTTGTCTCTAGATTTGTATTTTCATTATATTCAAATCAAATCCTCAAGGAGGCTGAAATTTGTTATCTCAAGGAGGTAGTTGTGATTGTTTGTAGGGATTCTTCAAGGAAGAATTTAAATTTTGTAATAAATCATGAATAATGGAATATATTTTCTAGATTTGATATTTTATGTGAGTGAGTTGAGTAATGCATTTATGCAAGGCATTAAATGCAAGAATACTTAAGATTGAAGAAGAATCTGCAGTATAAGTTTTCATCTATAGTTTGATGTGTGACTCTGTTGCCCTTGGATAAGGCACTAATTCTGCAATTAAGGGGATTCTCAAATAATTTAAAATCCAATCAGAATACCTTTATTTTATGTTATGTTTTGGAATGTTTCATCTATCTCATGCTCAAGCATAGTTGAGTTTTATGTGTAGATCTAGCCCATCTGCAGTAACCCACTTGTTATTGAGCCTTGATGAGATCTATCTATTTATGTTGATGTTGTCATAGGTGTGTAATAGGTTTAATTCTAAGCATCAAAGGTATACCCACCTAGGTTTTGTAGAGCCTGAAGAGTAGAAGGATTCAAATCCTTGTCATGTTTTCCAAGCCCTGAGGTTCTTCATAGATTGAATTGGCTACTTAATAGATTAATTGCAGGTGTACTTGGGTTATCACTTTTGGTGAACAACACAGTTGTCATAGTTTCTCTTGTTTATTTTAGATAGACTTAGTTGTTGCAGTAGTGCAAAATTATTTTCACCGGAACTTAGTGCATATACAACGCAGACCCATTTCAAGTAATACGTCCCTAGGTTGACAAGTAAATGAACCCCAGTCGTGGAAATGATAGCTACTTGGAATGAATGACCAATCTTTGAGTTAAGACTTTAAATCTAGTTATTGTTCTTATTGGCTAGGCAAACAGGAATGATTTGAAATAAAAAGAGTTCTATTGAAATTTTGCACATTAAGCTCATCCATTATGAATATAAATATCCATTTTGCATATCATACAATATCATCTCATCCTGCATACATCATAGGTTAGACATAATCATATTACATAAACACACATACCACATATGTCATATACATCCACCTTGCATCCACAACATGTTAGGAACATCACATTAGTAAAATCATAAGCATACATATCACATAGGAATCCATCTTGCATCACAAACATGTTAGGACATATGCATAATCATAAATTCAAAATCATCAATCATCATCACACATCCATAATAAAGTCCATAATAAGAGTATACATGAATGTCATCACCAAAATCATGACTCACATTTATCCCAAAAATCAAAATGTGTCCAGTCATAATACAATGGTAGCTCCTAGGGGTGAAAATGTCACACATATACATAATGGAGCACTATCTTGTTCTCTCCCTATCTGCTACACCAAAGGATACTCTTGGAGGTGGTTTTAGTGCTCTCACCTCTACGGACCCACCTAACTAGTGACTCTGGGCCTTGTGTGACTTGGTACTCTCTATATAGGAGGGAGCTCTCTGATCTCCCGGCACTACCTAATGATATAAATCTCTATAATATTGAACCTCTCATGCCAATATATCAATATGTTGCCAAGAACTTGAGACCTCTATGAAAATGGGACCTAGACCTCCTGGAACCAATAGCTGCCATGCCATATCCCTCTCTCCCCATAGTCTAACTGCCTCTACCTCTGCCCTGCTCAACCTAGCCCAAAGGGTATCTAACTCCTCATCCATCCTCTGCATCTCCTCCTCCATCTTCCTAACAACTCCCCCACCCTCGTTGCCTCAAGAATCTCTAATGTGGTCTCAGCCTCTGTCCTAAAACTATCTCGCTCAAAGATAGCGGCCTCCAGGTCCCTGCGGAGAGCATCCCCTCCTCCATGATCTAACCTAATTCTATCTAGAGGCTATCTTCCTTGAGACTCTCTTACTCAAACCTCTTTCTCTTAACTGCTAGGTAATCCTACAAACTCTGTGCTTAGGTCCTCTCAATATCTCTCTCCAAAGTGGCCTGGCCCAAAATGGTCTGAGGTACCTTACCTACTGCCTGCTCTACCTCTTGTCCCCCCTCCTATCCTCCCTCTCCTATGGGGATTCCCATCAGCTCTGCCCCTCCTTCTGTCTCCTCCTGATGAGATTCCCCAATATACCCTACGAGTGCTTGGACATGCAAAGGTACCTCTACCCATGGTACATGTCTCCTCCTCCCTCCTCTCTACACCTGTGGTCGAATCCTAGCTCCTCCCACCGCTTGCCCCTCTTTGACTCCATACCCCTCTCCCTCAACTATCTCATCCACTAAGGGTGCAAGATCATCCTCCTCTAAGATCCTTGGTGTGTTGAGTCAAACTAGCCTGTGAGCCTCCCACCATGCTGCATAAGCTTTGGTGAATTTGGTGTAATCTATCTCTATCTTCTCATCCTAGACCACCATCACTTCCCCTACCCAGTTGAGGCACACATCAAATTGTCCAATCATATCCCCCCAAGTGGCTGCCTCTCAAGTAATATGGGGATGTGTCCGCTCATGCTCCACTATATCTTGTCATTGCCCTAATTGTCTCATCACCCGATGTGGGAGAAACTGATCAATGACATGTGCAATCCTATTGAACAACCAACACTCACTTTGTACCTAGGCTAGCATGTAATCTCTCCACCATCACTCTATGTCTCTGAATGAGTGCCAGGTAAAATCCGTCGTCTCATAAAAAATCCTCCTCTAGAACTATGTAGTACCAACCCAGGTATAATGCAATAATCCCCTTCATTTGTCCATATAGGGGTATCTCATTCATTGGTCTTGTCCTCCGATCGGTCATGTGATTGCAATATGCTCCCATGCCCATATGTGTAGGAGCATCACATCGATCGCGAGGTTCTTATAACCTCAATATATGGCCATGTGCATATCATGGTAAAGCTAGCCCAACATGGCTGCACTCCACACATCCTAGATCCCATCCTTGAGCATACAATACATGAATTTGCTCCACTTGATCGAGAACCCATGCCTACTGAGATTAGGCATCATCCTCCTATTGATCAATCTGTAGATTAACAAAAACAACTGAGGGATCCTCTGTTGCCACTCCATTGCTCTCCACAACCTCATCCATGTACAGTATATTGGTAACTTTTGTGCCAAATCTTGCAGAGATCACTTATGAGATTTCAATGTGACTAACTTGTTATTTTATCATACTCAATAGAGTTAGTTGCTTCTTTACTTTTTAGAAATTGCATAACATGAAGGTTATGTGAAGGTGCATAACATGAGGGTTAGTGAGAAGAGACAACAATTACATTAGCATGTTGTGTGAATAACACATTGTGTTATTTTCCACCTCGGGTTAGTCATCGTGTGTTATTCGGCATCGAGGTAGAAACAATGGGCTAAGGTTTTGGTAAGCTCAAGTTTTACCCACGCTGGATGGTGGGGAAGGTAACGAAGTCAGTCCTTTCTTTCCCTCGCATGGGAATAAGTTAATAAATGATACTTGTGGGGTAAGAAAGAATGATCCAAGTGATGCTCCTTGCCACCCCACAAGATTAAAAGAGACAAGCAAATGGTGTCGCGGGGTAACCAAAACATAGAGGGTTTGATGCTCCCTACTATCCTGCAAGGTGAGTGCAGCAGGTTAAAGGGTGTTGTGGGGAAACAAATAAAGTAAGCAAGTGGCTTACCCACCATCCAGTAGTGAAATTCAAAGCACAATGGGAATGTGGCTCTTGCTACCCCACAAGGAAACAAGAAGATATCAAGGATTTGTACAAGATAGCAAGAAGTAATGCCAATGTGATTACTAGTTATCCTGCACCAATCAAAAGAGCAAGGAGATGACCATGCAGGATAAAAAAATGTTGAGGTGTTGTTTCTCCTTGCCATCCCACACAGAGAGTACAACCACTCGATAGTCACTCAGCAAAGAAAAATGTGGACCTATCCCACCACGTCAGACATCGACGATCGTCAGATCTTCATAATGGCCCAATCAGATGGTCATGTTTTAAACTTTTGTTTCCCCTGTGGAGGGTTACATGGCGACATTACGCGTGTCCATCTTTGTACATCCTCCATATGATCAAGCGGCCATAATTCAATTTTACAGAGTAGTTAAAAATTTAAACCATGCATGCAGTAGGTCACTGACCAAGTGGTCAAATATGAGTTTTGCTTTGGTCGACACCCGAAATCCAATCCGATCTTCAGTCCAGCTACCGGATTTGATTGCCATTACTCCAAAGGTGACCCTGTAGGTCTATTTCATATGTCATCATAGTGCATTCAATCACAGAGATATCTTCTTTGCAAGGATATTTTTGCTTCTTCCCAGATAGAGGACATTTTCAGAGATTGCATTCAACACGCAATTAGATTATTCGATTTGATCTTCTTCTCCTCTTTGATATTTTGTAACCTCGCCCTGGCTATAGTTATGTTCACTTAACTCCATCTCAACTTGAGTTATGCTTGAGCTTTAAAGGAAATTTTGTATCCACATGCAAGGATCTTCTTTCTTTTGCAGAAGACTTATGTTTCCCTACACTTGTAAATTTTACCTCCCCCTTTCATTAATAAAATTAGCCTTCTCGCCTTTATTCAGTTTGAATAGATTGTGTAAGTGTTTACCTTCCTATTTGAATGCATTCTCTCTTATTTTCCTTAGTTGTAGGTGACTGTGTTGATCCCTTTGTGGATGTTGATTGTGAACTAAGATCAGTTCCTCATCTCATTTCATAAAGTTTCAACCTTCACTCACACTTAGGTTATTGATTAGGATAAACTTTTGTGCATATTTGGGGTAATGTTATTCATTTTTTGTGCAAATATAGGCAGGGAAGATCACCATTTCAGTCTAGGTGCAAACCTTATTTCCCTCTCTTTCAAGCATCCCCCTCTTTCTCCCTTTTCCCTGTCAGATCAGTAGATTAGGATATATTTGTGTTAGGTTGGTCCAACACTTGCATCTTAGATTGGAAAGAAATTTGGCCTTCTCCGAAGACTCAACCTCAACAATGCAAGGTCCCACACTTGACAGGTTGTTTCCATGTTGCATAAGGTTGATGATCGAGGTTGTTCATCAAGCAGGTTCGAATTTTATGACAACATTTTTTGGTACACCCAGTGGGACACACATTCGAATTCATTTGCTAAGAGTTTAGTGTTCCTCTTAGAAATATTTTCTTTAGAGGTAGTTGCATTCAGCACTTGGCAACCCTAAGGATCAAATCCAGGCTCTTGTTTAGGATCAATTGTCGATTCACATCAAGTTTTCAATAGGAGCATCTTCCAGAGGTATTTTTCTTTGATAGTATGAACTTTCAGATTGTAGAAGAAGAGGGAATTGCTATTTCTCATGGAAGTCTCTAGAATACATTCATTTGTCACATTTAATGGTGCTAGCCCCTTAAATCTAGCTCAAAAAATCAACATCCCAGTTGTGGCCCTTAAGGTTATACCATTTTTTACTGGGGAAACCTTTGTCACCCCAGTTGAATATATACATGATGTGTCAAGCATCTTTTGGGTGTTTGATACATCACTGAGGCTAATGTTGTGGTAAGGCTTCTTACCTCTTCATTCAAGGGAAAGGCCCTAAAGTGGTATAGGGGTCTACCCTCTAGTTCAATCCATAATGGGGATGAATTAGGGCAAAGATTATGCAAGAACTTTGAAGACAAGAGTGACCCCTTGTCACTAGTTGAACAACTAACAACCATAAAGAGAGCCCCATGTGAGTTTATGATAGACTTTAACTACAGGATTCAAAAGACTTGGGATAGAATCCCTGCTTTGGTCAAATCATTTGCCAATTGTGCCTTCTTATACTTCCTTGGGGCTCTAAATAGTGTCATATCTATAATGATACAATCAATGGGTGGGGATAACCTTCTAGGAGCTTATGACACTACCATCAAGGCAAAAAGATGTTTAATACAGGTTGGAAAGTTAGCTCCTAGGCCTCCAATGCCCTTGTTCCTAGAGGCTCTTACACAACAGCCTAGTTTGGCACCCATGCTAATAGCACCAGGAGGCTAACTACTCACACCTACACCTCTTCAACTATCCACAAAGATTCAAGAGCTCAAGGCTTCACAAAAGGATATGCAATCCTCTTTGGAGACCTCCATACAAAAGATGTTGCAAGGATTTAACAATGAATTGGTCTCAATCAAGAGGCAACAGTCTCAGGACAGTAAGCCCTGGCAGCCTCAAAATCAAATTATCAGCTATAAAGGGCCAACTTTAAAGGAAAAAACCAATGAAGATTGGCATAACCAGTACAATTAGGCCTTAGTGGCGCAGGGAGATTTTGCTTTTACAAACTAGCAGGATATATATTTTTGTGGTGTTAGACAATCAAGCAACGCCCTTGTGGCTAGAAACATTGAGCAAGAGGAGGTTGTTTTATCATTATGGGATGAGATTCCTTCCTTCTTTGGAGAAGAGGATATGCCTATAGCTGAGTTGTAGCATGAGACCAAACTAGGGATAGAGGAGGATAAGGACACTCTTTTCCTTGATAATGAAGAGAAGTTGGGGGATGATTCCTTTTGGGATTATCTTGAGGGTTTTTGTTAAAGTTTTGACACCAAGCTGACATCTTCTTGTCAATTGAATCAAGAGGAGCAAGAGGAATATACTAAATTGCTAGCAGAGGTAATAAATTTTGAGGAGAAGGGGAATAACTCAAATGTGCATGTTTTGTCGCCACATCAACAGAGCAAGGGGGAGGCCAATAGTGATGGCCTGAATCTATCTCCTTCAAGGGGATGCCCTATCAGACATTTGGCTCAGACATGCAATTTACCCCTTTTCATGCTTATTTCTAAGAATGAAATTGAACATCATGAAGGAGAGAAAGTTTTTTTCACCCATCCACTTCAGAAGGATAAAATTAAAACATGGGTGAGTTTATTTGCTCTCAGGTTTTGGGAGACATTCCAATAGTCTGTTGGATGCTTGTTAATTTTATTTCGTTGGCTGGTTTCCAACAGGCATGAAGAGCATCAGAGCTTGGTCAAGAAGGCAGTTACTTCGACAAGCCAGTCAATGGCTTTGTTTAATTTCTTCCATTGTAAAGCATGTACATAGTTAGTTAGGTTTTTTGTTTTCAGTTATGTCCCTTCTAAGAAGTGCTTGTGCACACTCTGCTCTTTCGTGGAATAGCAAAAAAATTTGTTTCCAAGTTATAGGGGAAAAAAGCATCTATTTTTTGTTCAGGCCTTGACTTTATGGCTAATAGATATCTAAGACTTCTGGTCTTTCCCTAAGCAGGCTTAGGGCCCCTTTTGAGTTTCCATACAATGTTGGTAATTTTTGTGCCAACCCTTGTAGTGATCAGTTCTGAGATTTCAGTGTGACTAACACATCATGTTATCATACTCAATAGAGTTATTTGCTTCTTTATTTCAAAAATTGCATAACACGAAGGTTATGTGAAGGTGCATAACATGAGGGTTAATGATCAGAGCCAACAGTTACACCAACATCTTGTGAGAATAATAGGTCATGTTATTTTCTGTCTCGGGTTAGTCATCACATGTTATTTAACGTCCAAGCAACAACAACGGGCTAAGGTTTTGGAAAGCTCAAGTTTCACCCATACAAAATGGTAGGTAAGGTAAGGAAGTTAGTCCTTTCTTTCCCCCACGTGGGCATAAGTTAAAACAAATGATGTTTGCAAGGTAAGAAAAAATGATGTGGGTGATGCTCCCTGCCACCCCACGAGACAAAAAGAGAAGCAAATGGTGTCATGGGGAAACCAAAACATAGAGGGTTTAATGCTCCCCGCTATCCTGTGAGGTGAGCGCAATAGACCAGAGGGTGTCATGGGGAAACAAATAAAGTAAGTTGGTGGCTTCCCCACCATCCCATGGTGAAATTTAGAATGCAATGGGAATGTGGCTCTTGCTACCCTGCAAGGCAAAAAGAAGAGATCAAGAGTTCATGCAGGATAGAAAGAAGTAATGCCAATGTGATTCCTGGTTATCATGCACCGAGCAAAAGAATGAGCAAATAACCATGCGGGATAACAAATGTTGAGGTATTTTTTCTCCACACCATCCCACATATAGAGGATGACCACTCGAGGGTCACTCAGCAAAGAAAAATATGGACCCGGCCAGCCACATCGGACATCGATAATCGTCAGATCTTCATAATGGCCCAATCAGACGATCATGTTTTAAATTTGTGTTGGCCCCCATGCAAGTTTACATGGTGACATCATGTGCATCCATCTATGCACATCCTCCATGATCAAGCAACCATAATTCAATTTTGCGGAGCAGTTAAAAATTTAAACCCTGCATACAGTAGGTCACCAACCAAGTGGTCAAATCCAATTTTTTCCTTGGTCAGCCCCCCAAATCCAATCTGATCTTTAGTGTAGCTACCAGATTCGATTTTTATTATTCTAGAGGTGACTCTGCACGCCAATTTCAAACACCATCCCAGTGCATTCAATCGCAAAGATATCTTCTTTGCATGGATATTCTTGCTTCTTCTCAGATAGAGGACATTTTCAGAGATTGCATTCAACAGGCCATTATATTATTTGATCTGATCTTCTTCTCCTCTCTAATATTTTATAAGTTTCTTAACTTTAGCTTGACTTGAGTTATTCTTGAGCTTTAAAGGCAATTTTGTAGCCCTGTTTAGGGATCTTCTTTCTTTCTTTTGTAGAAGACTTATGTTTCTCTGCACTTGTAAATTTTGCCTTGCCCTTTCATTAATAAAATTAGCCTTCTTTCCTTTATTCAATTTGAACAGATTGTGTAAGTGTTTACCTTCCCATTTGAATGCATTCTTATTTGTTTTCCTTAGCTGTAGGTGACTGTGTTGATCCTTTTGTGGATGTTGATCGTGAACCGATCTCAGTTCCTCTCCTTATTTATTATAATTCCAACCTTCACTCACACTTAGGTGATTGATTAGGATAGAATTTTGTTCATTTTTGGGGGTAGTTTTATTGATGGTTTGTGTAGCTATAGGTAGGGAAAATCACCATTTTAGTCTAGGTACAAACCTTATTTCCCCCTCTTTCTCCCTTTTCCCTATCGAATCAGTAGATTAGGATTTATCTATGTTGGATTGGTCCAACACTTGCATCTTAGATTGGAAAGGAAGTCATCTTTTTCTGGAGACTCAACCTCAACAGTGCAATGTCCCACACTTGAGAGGTTGTTTCCATGTTGCACAAGGTTGATGATCAATGGTGTTCATCAAGTGGGTTCAACTTTTGTGAAAACATGGTCCATAGGTAGATCATTTGTGAGGCACACTCTCCAGAGATAATCCTCCAAAGTGCTCCAAATTGTACTCTAGAATCACCCCTTTAAATGGCACCTTTAGGATCCACCACACATCAAGAAGAGTGATAGTGGCCTCACTTGTAGGTAGGTGAAATGTGCATGTCTCACTCTCCCACCTCTTCACTAGTGTCATCATCATAGCTGCATGAAAACAAATCCACAACTATCATGTAGCATACCCTAATCCTGGCCAGGCTAGTGTGGCCCGCTCTGCGTGACCTAGTTGTCTGTACAATACCATCATGGGAGGTCAATTCTCCCATGAAGTCAAAATATCTAGATCCTCCTACACTCAATCAAACTGCTCCATTAGCCCTCCCTTCTAGCCTATTCTAGCCTACTACCCCTAGGGCATCTTTTTTGACACCTTGAAACCCAACCTTGTTTCTTCTTTTTTCCCCTTTTCCCTTCTGAGCAAAGACATCGAAACCATAGGCATGTGTTGATCTGTAGGGGGAAAACATTGATCTACAATCCGCCCTTATTTTCCTCCTTCCCACAGAGGAGATTTTGATCTACCAATCAACATCCGTGCAAATAATATCTCATCTGCATGGATGAGGATCAGTTGTGCATGCATTGATCCCCTATGCAGATGCCAAAATCGCGACCGACGTTTGTGCCTTGCAATCTTTTTACCCCATTTATTACCCCCTAATAAAAACTATTCTACTAAATCACAAAGATAGGGTTGGCATACATACCGATGGGCCATACTTGAATAAATGTTGGTTCCTATGGACCCTCTCAGTGTAGTGCTCATGATGTGGAATAAGGGCCATAGCTCCCAGTTGCTCTGCTCTCTAGGATCTTTGAACTGTGTGTGTGACAATGACCCCTCCTTAGGCCCCGTGTGGCTTATATAGGGCATCCCTTCGCTCTTTTTCTCGCCTCTTCTCTGACCCTTCTCCTTCTCTTCCTAATTCTTCCCTTTCTTCCACATTTTCTCCTTTCATTTATGTTCTCCTTATGTCATTTTCTTCTTTTTCTAGATTTTTCTTGAAAATTTTTAAAAATTTTGGTTAAAATCTTGAGTGGGCATGTACCACCCATGTCTTCATGTTGGGGCATATTTTTTTGTCTTTTACCCACCATCAATTTTGTTGTTGAGGGGCACAATGTGGGCGTCTAAAATTAATTAAATTAAATATTTAATTAAGCCTTTTTACATAATTAATTAATTTAGTTATGTCATCTTTGTCCCTCTCAAAATTAATTAAATCAAATTTAATTAATTTTGTCACTATAGCCTAATAATTAATTTATCAATGAATTAGTTATTTATCCATTCTTCTAAAATCATTAATTCTCTTGAAATCTTCTTAGTTAATTAATTCTAATTAATTAACTCAATCATGCGATTCCTACAAATCACTTCTGCTAATCCCCACTTAGCCTAATTAATTCTTCTAGAATCTTGATTATCATTATTCTTCAATTTTGTATTCTTCCACTCATTCTCTCTCCTCTTGTCACATCCTCCTAACTTTTTGAGTTGCACTCTAATTCTACATTATCTCATTTAATCATCCCTCTTAATCATTTGCACATTCCTAATCCTCATGATTAGGAATAAGTCAATTACTTGCCATAAATGGCTTGTCCCCTTTCATCCTCCAACCTTAAATGCACCTAATTTGGTCATGTCAAAGGATTTCAAATCCTTTGCACATTCCCATGCCCTCTCTTCCCAAGAAATTTTTAATTCCTTTTCTCTTTTCTTTTTCCCATGTAGTCCTTTTTTTGGGAATTTTTAATTCCTTTTATTCTTCCAATGTGCCTAGGGATCTCTTCCCCATGCACCTTGAGGAGTATGGAGACAAGAAATGCCTTTATTGGAAAATCTCTTGGTCTCGACACCATGTCCTCTCAATCCTTTCCATCACTTTCATTCAATCTCCACCCTCCATTTCAAAGTGATCTTGGCTCTCCATTTTCGCCTCCATAAATCTATAAATTGGGGTCTCCTCCTCTTGTTTTCATATCTCTTTCATGTAATCTTATGCAGCTACTTTGATCCTAGGATATTCCTCATAGAACCCACACTATATTCAAATTCCCCCACACTTAGCCACTTTGCAAGCCTCATCCATCCATCATGCCATCAAATCCCATTGTTGTTGTGTAGTGGAGAGCATTCCACATTGATATCAAGGACCAATCAAATCAAGCAAAGGAGGGGCGCATCCTTGGCTTCATCAAAGGTCCAATCTGAGGAGAAAGAGAGTCTCTTATGAAGGTATAATGGTTCATTTTTTATTTAATTGCATGTTTTATGCTTATTATGATTGAAACTAACCATTGACCTTTGTACTGATTTTCCCTTGGTTTAGAAAGTATAAATGTGAAAGTATGTCAACCATGGGATCAGATTGCTCCTAAACCTGTACAAGAGACTACTTTTCAAATTATTCTAGTTGCTATAAAAGAAAAGAAAGATTTATAAGACAATAAAGAGAAAGATGAAGAAGAAGAAGAGGAGGAGGAACAACCAGAGCAAGTTACAAAAACCCCAGCCAAATATGTACAAAATAATCATTTAGAAGATCAGATAATTGGAGACAAAAATAAAGGAGTTAAAAAAAATAAAAATAAAAAAGAGTTGCAAAACCAAATGAGCATGAAAAGTACTATTTTCTTTCATTGGTAGAACGTAAATCATTTGAGGAAGAAAGCAAAGAAGAGAGTTGGGTAAAAGCAATAGAAGAAGAAGTAAATCAGATATAGAAGAATCAGACATGGGAACTAGTACCTAGACCATTGGATAAAAATGTGATGGGAAATAAGTGGGTGTTCCAGAACAAGTTAAATGAACAAGGACAGGTTACAAGGAACAAAGTGAGATTGGTATGTGTATACACATAAAAATGGCTATGAGAGATTAAATAAATATTTTATATTTATTTAATAATTATTCTTCTATTAAATAGTTAATTTGAAAAGATTAATTTATTTAATTCATTTCATGTCCTTCTATTAATTAATTTAATTGAAATATTTTATTAATTAATTCATTTCTCCTTTTCAATTAATTAAATATCTAATATTTAATTATTCCTCAATCAATTAAATATCTAATATTTAATGGTTATTCTTCTATCCTATAGTCTCAATTATTAAATGATTTCTAAATTATTTAATTTCATTTCCAACTCATCCTTCCATCTCCACTTCATCTTTCCTTTGCCAACTCATCCATCATATGGCTAAATTAATTCTACAAAATTAAAATAAATAAAATATTTATTAGCCACTTATCTTCAACTTCCAAAATAAATGAAATATTATGTACGTACACATATTTCCTAACCTTCTTCTATATTCTCTCCAACATCCCTACATCTTAGGAAGGACTTGAGTCCACTTATCCTCTCATGCCTAAATCTTCTCCAACCATCCCTAGATTCCCTCAGTCAACAACCCAGTCAAGGTGAGATGAGTGACACATGTCTTCTCCTTCCCCCTTTCACTCAACCTTCACCTTTGCTCACAGCCATCCACATTTGCAGATTTGATCATGATCGTTGATCTAGGCTACATCATCTTATCCTCTCAAAGTCTATAAATGTGGGAGTTTGAGTTGAGAAAGAGTTAGTCTTCAAGTTAGTTTTCAAGTTAACCATTTGTGAGAACTTATGCATCCGTGAGTTTTAATCTTGAAGCAATTAGCATTTCTCATTTAGCATAATCATTTAGCCTTAAATCATTTACATTGCATATCATATTAGTTAACTATAAGTTATCAGTCCATTCTTCATATGCCATCTTGGAAGCTACCAGTGCTTGTCTGAGAGCAAATCATCTGCAACCAAGAATAGTGGAGTTTGGACACAATGAGACTTAAATCATGAAGGTAATAATATGGTTTTTATTTTAATATCAGTTTCATCTAGTTTCATTGGTTGAGTTTGGATTTCCTGTAGCATTTTCTTTGTATTTTGTGAAACTAACATGTTGTAGGTAGTAATTTGATGATGAAATTCAAGTCAAAACATTTTGGCACCCACTGTGGGGCTGGAGCCTCGCATATATCTTTCTAATATCCTGTCTGGTTCTCGCAAAAACAAATTTAACGCATTTGTAATCCAGATTCATGCCTGTGTGAGTTCTGATAACACTTTTATTTAATAGGTTAGTGCATTTGTCTTTAAGGTTAGCATTTTTGTCTACAAATCAACACATTTAATCCTTAGAGCAGCGCATCTGCCTCACAGGTTAACGCATGTGTCATTTTGGTTAGTGCTTTTGTCAGTGAATTCTCGCTTCTTAGTCCACACAGCAACGCTTTTGTATTGCAAGTTCACGCTTTTGTCCTCTAGGTTGGTGCTTTTGAGGTGAAAGACATCGCCTTTGTTAGGACAACATTTTTATTTGCAACTAACAAACTTTTCCTGCAGGTCTGAATGTCCAAGAACTAAAATTTTTCAAACTACTGACATATCTATGTGCGGGGTCATTTTTAAGCAAATTTCATGCATTTCCTCACATAGTTAATTAAGAGTTTTATTTTGGAAAGTAACACATCATATCTTGCTCATTTAGTTTAACTAAGGGGATAAATTGACAACATGCAACTTGCATTTTGAGTGACTTCTTTAAAGTAGTTGCACATAGATTTTAGAAGGCTAAAATAAACTTGTGTTTTCCATGCTTGATGAAGTTGTAGATAAGTATGCTCTCACCCTCATACGGTGATCAGAAAACTAGACGTACTTTCTTTTATGTGTAACCTTTAGAGGGCCTACCTTCCTGAGCTACCTTGAGGGGGCCAGTGAGAAGGGAACGACCCAAAGAGCAAACTGGCTAATACCGAGTCCTTCTAATCCACTCTAAATAAATAGTGTTTGTGACAAAAGTCACAAGCAACATGTGCTAATAAGTTTATACTGACACTATGTTTCCCCATAAAACCTATGGAGCATAACCTCTATAGGTTGGGAGCCTTCTGTATTTAAAGAGCTAAAAGTGCCACATGTATGGCCACATGATCAAAAACCTTTACTAAAAACCACTTGTACTAGTTGCTAAAATCCTTCTAATTATTGGCGCAGGAGTTTGGACCTTTGAAGCGGCTCACACACATACGGTTCTTAGTAGAGATATAAAGTTTGACATGTAGAGTTTTCATAGAAACTAGTGCTTAGCTGCCCTGGAGAAATGAGTGTCGAGGGTGGAGCCAATGGGGTCAATCATCTAAATATTTGCTTTGAATAGCATAGCCTCGAGGGAAACCCCATGTGAGATTCAACAATTATTGTCTCAGCCTGCCATAAGATTTGCACTTGCTTGTGAATTTTGTTCTTCAAACATGGTGTCTTCTATGTCTATAACATGCTTAGAATGGTAAAAAATTAAAGAAATTCATCATCTAAAAATGAACAAAAATCCAATAACTTGCTGAAAAAATTGAAAAGAATCCTTGAAACATAGTCATAGTAGCACTTTCAAGCAACAAAATAGCACTTTTGACCAAAAAAGTTAGCACAAATGCTTTCTCACATATGAGACAAAGCATATCAAACCAAAATTTTCAAAGTCAGTATCAAAACACTTCTTGAGTAGAATTGTCTTTAAACTATCACACGTTTTCAAACTAGTTTGATAACTAGGTCACCAATCCAACAGGATATTTCCAAAAGGTTTCCATAAACGTAAAACATTCAACAAGCTATTGATTCAAACATCTTAAGTGCAAAAATCAACATGATTGTCAGTTTCTCATCAGGATATATCAAATCTTCTATCACGACACTTGTTCAATCCACCTTGTGTTCATTACCTTGGATATATCTTTCCTATTTTGAGCCTAGGTTATATCAAAATCAAAATTGCACTCACATTGGAGTCAAGAAAACTTGTAATCTATCATATGCTTATATTGTTGGCATTTTGATGATGTTCTGATTGTCATTGATGGACACACACTTTCTTGATGATGGACACACATTGTCTTGATGTATGAGTTATGCTCAACCAGTAATTGTTCCAATTGGTATTGTGTATTATTGAATGTATAGTCTTTAGACTATAGATGTTTTGCAGAAAATGCTTTACCGGTCATAGATTGTATGAAGACCACAAGCGGTATGGAGACCCCAAGCGGTATGAGGATCCCAAGCGGTTTGAGGAGCCCAAGCGGTTCAAGGAGCTCAAGTGATATGAAGGAACCAAGTAGTACTTAACTTTTGATCAGAACACTTCGATTTACTAGTCTTCATTTTTTACAACTGGTAATCAGCATATTATATTAACTGGTATTACTTTGTGATGAGTTACCAACCAATATTTCTATAATGTGTGATGAGTTATCATCCACCGACACTTTGGCGGTGATTTTATGTCATGTTACCAAATGTGTCCAAATGCACTAAACCTAGGAACTTGTAGCCTAATCCTATTGGACTGACATGAAATTAGTTTCCTTTATAAGGACATCATGTCTAGGGTTTGTATGTAAGAGATGTGTGACAGAAAAGGTTATGTGCAATCATAGTAGAGAAGATTATGTCTATCTGAAGAGACAAAGTGTGGAGATATTCAAGACTAAAGTAATGGTGAAAAGCATTAACAATGAGCTATCAAGGATCTAACTAAGCATATTATGCTATTATCTAGATCATTAACTTGTTGATTACTAATATCTTTGACAAGTCTGAAAGCCTTATCCAAGTAGGCCTAGCAAAGCCTTTATAAATCCTCTAACAAGGTGGTTCACAACTATGGATCTGAAATCCTTTAACAAGGTCATTTTTAACAGGACTTATCTCTTAACAGAGATCTAGATTCCTAATAGGATCTGTTATGGTTAAGAACATTGTATGACCTTAACTGGTCTGACCTTAACCGGTCTGGTTTCTATTCTGCAGATAGTTACTTGTGAGTTTCTGCTCACTGTGGTTTTTCCCATTTGAGTTTCCACGTCAAATATCTTGTGTTATGGTGATTGTGCTCTTGTGGGTGAATGCTTTGTTGGCTATTTGGTTTACATTTATCTTAACTAGTTTATTAGTGAATCTGTTGCACTGGTTATCTGCTAAACTATTTAAAAGTTTGTTTACAGTATTTTTGGTATACTAATTCACCCCCCCCTCTTAGTATTCATCAAATGGTATCAAAGCCAACCTTTCTATAAGTCTAACCACTTGGAAGGAGATATGGGGGAATACAGTGTGAGGGAGCTTACTCATCATCTCACTCAGACTGAGAGAGCCTATGATGAACTCAAAGTCAAGTATAAAGCCTCTTAGGCCAAAAGAAGAGAGCATGCTGAGAAACTGATGGAACTCACTAAAAATAGCTCTTCTAATGAAGTTGACATGGATGCCCTAGTTGAAGAAGTTGAAAAACTGAATGAATCTAAACCCAATCTAAGAAAAGAGTTGGAAGGACTGACTATCAGAATGTGTCAAGAGCTTGAGAATAGAAGGAAAGCTGAAGATCTGGTAAAAGACAAAGATCATGAGATCTCCAAGCTAAAGCAAGAAATTAGTACCCTTACCACTCATCTCCAAGAGAGTAAAGTGGAAAAAGAAGATATGCAAGGTGAACTAAACATGGATATTTCTGAGAATGCAACCTTGATGGAATCCAATGCTAATATTTCTAAGGAACTTATTGAGTCAAAGGAGATACTTGCCAAATTCAATAAGGGTACTGCTAAGCTAGAGCAAAAGCTAGAATCGGCAAAGCTATTAAAGAATACCACTGGACTTGGTTTCTCTGGGTATGAGGAAGGTGAGACCTCTGAAACAAAAGGTGAAGCATCAAAGAAGAAACCAACATCCAAGGATAAAGGTAAGCAAAAATTTAAAATTGTTTGCTTTAATTGTCTCAAAGAAGGACATACTGCAAATGTGTGTAGAAGCAAGGCCTACAACAATTTTCCTTATTTTCTAAACAATAAGCCTAGATCCAATAGATTCAATGCAAACTGTTATGCATGCAGCAAGTTTGGGAATAAAGCATTTGAATGCAGGTCAATTTTGCACAACACTGCGAGACATCCTCCAAGGACTCAAGGAGCTATCCCGGAACCTTCTGTGAACTAGAATCCCAACTGGTACAATACCTATGACCATCGATCAGGTGGTTATCAAGTGACAACTAGTTGGAGAGCAACCTATTTGATCTATTGCGGTAGCGGTCACACTGCTACAACATGCAGAAGGAAGAATGGAAGTATGAATAATGGATCATGGAGAACACCTGGAATGATATGCTATCATTGCAACAAATTGGGACACGCTGCCAGAACTTGCAAACTGAGAAAGAACCTATCAGATGATATACCAATCACTCCAAAAGGGAAGATTGATGCTAAAACCATTCAAGTGGAAATGAATAAAACTTGGAAAAAGAAATCTAAAGAAGGATCACAAGATGAACCTGTTTCTGCACCTAGTGTGGAAGTCTCTGAACCGGCAAACTGAGCTTCAGAAAAGCTTACGGGGAACAAATCAGTGAAATATTTTGAACCCCCGGTTTATATTGGTAAATACCTTAACTAGTATATGTTACCTATCAATCGAAAGAAGATTTGAAGAGGTAAAAGGAAAATTAGGGTTTGTTCCCTAGCGGCGATGCATTTATTATGGTAGGTGAGAATTTGTTTAAAAGGGATTTTCATCGTCATTATCACTTATCAGTTTTTGAGAGAAGAATTTACAAGAGCAAAGCGACAAAGAGCAATTCGTTTAGTGATTCAAAGTGAATTCAAAAATCTTGCAGAGGAATCTAGTGATCTTTTTCAATCTATCAGTGAAGAACACTTGCATGGTGATTGGTTACCAGATGTTTTATGCCAGCAGAATGAATTTTGTCCCTACTACTGCGGTGAATGCTGCTTACAAGATGATCAAGGAAGACACTACATTTGACCTATGTACCTATCTATAGAAGCAATTGCTGTTGAATTTGAAGTCCATCAAACAAGACAATTCTCTAAGGTTTAGGTTTGGCCAGCTTCTGGTTGGCTTATTCTTTTATTTTCAAGGTTATTTCCATGGAATAGGTGATGTGCAATGGTCTACTGACCTACCAGTCTCCAAACAAATCAAGGAAAGTCTACAAGTAATGGGAACTACATATCCTGAGGTTCTGAACAAATATTTTTATGAATTCAAGTGGAAGATGAGCCAGAGAATAAGGATATCTGGTGATATAGTGAAGAAGTATGAAGATGACATCTTCTTCACAATAAGGATAGATGACTGCTTAATGGAAGCGGTGGAACCAAGAAAGGAAGTAGTTGGCCCTACTAGGTATGAAGTGATGTATGACATGTTGATCGGGTATGCCTCTACCCTACTTGCCTCTCCACTAGATGCTAAGAAAAAGAGAACCAGTACCTACTTAGAAAGGGTCACATCGGTTGAAGAACCAAAATAGAAAAAGGACAAAGCAGTGCCATCGGTATCTGCACCAGTTACCTCTGCAGTCCGAAAATGACCAAGCGGTCACTAGCTAAGAAGAAACTTGAGAAGGTATTTGAGAGGAAGTGGAAAACCAAAACCAACTCACCGGAGTCAGAGGACACTTAACCGGAAATTCAAAAAAAGAAGACAAGGCAATCAAGCAAGAAGGCAAAGCCTATTGGTAATGTTCTTGCAACTTCAACACTGGTAAATATAGATATTTCCTCTTATAAGCCAATGATGCATTGTCAGAGGACTCTAAAGAATATTAAGAGGAAAGTGCTTGATGATTCAAAGGAATATTTTGATGATTTTACTAATAGTGAGAAAGAAGAAGTAGAACAGAAAGTCATCAAATATTTATGTGTTAATGATCAGTCGCCATCTAAGATTAGATCGATTACACCAAATTATTTGTACAATTCTTTGGATAATAAATGGCACATTGCCATTGAGAAAGAACAGGAGATCAGAGAGAGAAAATTTGTACGATACTTTCTTGATGCTTCTAATTCAGAATTATTTGAGATAATGGATAAGAACAAAGGAATCTTCTTCATGAGAAGGAGAAGACTCGGGCTACTAGAAGGAAAAGCTTCCAAAGTGGAAAAGGACACACATATACATGCGAAAGTTGTTGTCAGAATATACCAAGTATCTAAAGCCAATAAGAAGGCTGAACAAGAACCTGACCTATCATTAGGCCAATTGGATGAAGTATTTGACAGTGAAGGTGATAGAGTGACTGAGCAAGTTGATCCTATTGATGAGGATGCATTAGATAATGAGGATGTCACTCCCGACAAAGAGAAAGAGAAACAGGATAAAGAAAAAGTAGAGAAAGAGAAATAGGACAAAGTAGAGAAAGATAACCAAGACAAGGAAAAAGATGAAAAAGAGAAACATGACAAAGAGAAAGCAGAGAAAGAACAAGAGAAAAAAGCAAGGCAGGAAGAAAACAAGAGAAAAGAGGTAGAGAAAAAGAAAGAGGAAGATAAGAGAAAAGAGGAGAAGAGGAAAGAAGAGGAGAAGAGGAAAGAAGAGGAGAAGAGGAAAGAAGAGGAGAAGAAGAAAGAAGAAGATAAGAGGAAGGAAGAAGAAAGGAAGAAGGAGGAAGAGAAGAAAAAGAAGGAAGAGGACAAGAAGAAAGAATAAATGGAGAAGAAACAAGAAGAGGAGCAAAAGAAGAAAAAAGAGGATAAGAAAAAAGAAGAAGAGGAGAAGGAAGCAGAGAAGAACAAACAAGCGAAGACTCCTACGGCAACCAGTGATCAAACCAAATAGGTTGATACCACCAGTCCTATTGATCTTCAATCAGCAAATGAGTTTGAGCTGCTTCGAAGCATCAAACTTGCACATGAGAGACTGGAAGAGTTGCGAAGGAAGAAAGAACAAGATGTCATACAAACTGTAGTTGACACCCTTACCAGTCTGATTCCTAGTACCAACCTCCCCAATACCAATTCATCTCTATCCAAGCTTAAACTTCTTTGTACTGTAGTGGAGGACCAGGTATAATGCTTGGAAGATGTTGTTGAAGCCACTGCAAAGAAGAACCATGAAAAGGCACTCAATACTACCTTAGTCAAGAAAATGAATGAACTGAGGACACAACTATTGAAACAATAGAATGATATCAATGTTTCTATGGGTGAAGGTAAATTATTGTTGAGTAAAATCTGCCAACCCTATCTAGTTTGTGACGATGTGCTTAACTAGAAAGGTAAACTCCAATCGGAGTTACATGCATATATCAACAATTTCAAGATGTCATATGATTCATTCACTACCTATGGGCAAACTATTCATCATTATCAACATTAGACTGCCAAAATGGACTCAGAGATCAGCAACTGGACTAAAGATTTACAGGAGCTTCAACTGCTCCTATTGCCAAGACTGTAGATTCTTCATAAATGTTTTCTCAATCTGGAAGCTATCACGCTAACTCAAGAAATGAGTACCATTGATGCAATGGAAGAATTGGTATTCTAGATGAAGACTGAAAGTGAGGTTCCTACCTCATTACTTGAGTCATGGACATTGGCCATGAAAACTTTTATGCAGAACTTTAAATCTGTTTTTGATAAATTTCATTCCTTATTGTCATGAACATCTACTCTATTTTATTATATATGCAAAAAGGGGTTACTTTGCATTACTTTGTCATTGTTGGCAAAGGGGGAGTAGTGTACATTAAAATTTTGGTGATTGTTACCATTTCATGTACTGTCATGTTACCAGTTTGGGGAGTAGTGTATATGCTTAGGGGGAGTAATTTTGATTAAAGCATTTTTGTTGTAAAAACACTTAGATGTCAAAATTTTCCTAAGTGTTGCCATCAATGCCAAAGGGGGAGATTGTTGGCATTTTGATGATGTTTTGATTGTCATTGATGGACACACACTTTCTTGATGATGGACACACATTGTCTTGATGTATGAGTTATGCTCAACTGGTAATTGTTAAAACCGGTATTGTGTATTATTGAATGTATAGTCATTAGACTATCAGTGTTTTGTAGAAAATGCTTTACCAGTCACATATTGTATGAAGACCGCAAGCAGTATGGAGACCCCAAGTGGTATGAGGATCCCAAGTGGTTCGAGGAGCCCAAGCGGTTCAAGGAGCTCAAGCTATATGAAGGAACCAAGTGGTAGTTAACTTTTGATCGGAACACTTCGATCTACCAGTCTTCATTTTTGACAACCGGTAATCGGTATATTGTATTAACTGGTATTACTTTGTGATGAGTTACCAACCGGTATTTCTGTAATGTGTGATGAGTTATTATCCACCAACACTTTGGTGATGATTTTGTTTCGTGTTACCAAATGTGTCCAAATGCACTAAACCTAGGAACTTGTAGTCTAATCCTATTGGACTAATAGGAAATTAGTTTCTTTTATAAGGACATCATGTCTAGAGTTTTTATGTAAGAGATATGTGACAGAAAAGGTTATGTGCGATCATAGTAGAGAAGATTAGGTCTATGTGAAGAGACAGAGTGTGGAGATATTGAAGACTGAAGTAATGGTGAAAAGCATTAACAATGAGCTATCAAGGATCTAACTAAGCATACTGTGCTATTATCTAGATCATTCACTTGTTGATTACTAATATCTTTGACAAGTCTGAAACCCTTAACCGGGTAGGCCCAACAAAGCCTTTGTAAATCCTCTAACAAGGTGGTTCACAACTATGGATCTGAAATCCTTTAACAAGGTCATTTTTAACAGGACTTATCTCCTAACAGAGATCTAGATTCCTAACAGGATCTATTCTGGTGAAGAACATTGTATGACCTTAACCAGTCCGGTTTCTATTCTGCTCACCATGGTTTTTCCCATTTGGGTTTCCACATCAAATATCTTGTGTTATGGTGATTGTTCTCTTGTGGGTGAATTCTTTGTTTTCTATTTGGTTTGCATTTATCTTAACTAGTTTATTAGTGAATCTATTGTACCTGTTATCTGTTAAACTGTTTCAAAGTTTGTTTACAATATTTCTTGGTATACTAATTCACCCTCCCACCCTCTTAGTACTCATCATATATGACTTTAAAGTATCACCTTAAGAAAAGAAAACCCAGTTATAAAGCTACTCAGAAAAGGATAAGATTCTTGTATATCAATCACAAGATCTTATTAAAACATAGGACATTCCTACATAGTTTTCATCACTATTTACGTGGTTGTGGGATAGAATTTGATGGAGAAATTTTGCAAGGATGTGATTTTCAACAAAGAGATGCTTTATCACAATGAACAAACAATAGTGGTAAAATCAACAAAGCATACCTTCCTATATCAATAATCACCTATTAAGTTGTCTTTAGAAAACTTTAAAAATTTTGAAACAATCACATGCTAGTTTGGACTAGAGCTCAATACGAACAACTCAGAAAACAACAAAAACAAATGGAAGAAGAAGATAATTCAATGTTCCACACTTTTGGGTATACGGTTGTTGATGAAGAAGTAGTCAATATTACCATTAGAGACCTTGAGAAAGATTTCGAATTTGATAGACTAATGGAAAAATTATTGGCAACGCAAAAAGAAAAATATATTTTGATGTTGGCAAAATCAAGAGTTAAATTGCCACAAGACTTTAACATAGAAGGCTTGAAACAAGATGCGGAGACAAGTAATACTCAAAACACAAATGATCCAAATAACAAAGATATAAACAAAGAAAGCCATGAAGAAACAAGAAAAGAACATGATGATACAAGAAGAGAGCGTAGTGATAGAAGAACTTACGAAGAGACAAGGAGAAACCGTATGGATAATCCATTGTTAAATCTCACTCAGTAAATGCAAACTCTACAACAGTAGATAAAAGATATGCTGAATGGAACAAGCTCCAAGAAGTATTCATTGGAAGATATCTACCCATATCCTTTTGATAAAAGTTTGAATATGATACCATTCCCAAAGCATTGAGAGATCCCTAAATATGATAAATATGATGGAAAATCTGATCCTCAAGATCACATTAGGGAATTTTGTACTATGAGTATAGAATTTGCACATGACGAAACTTACTTGATGCATCTATTCCCTAGGAGTTTAAATGGACAATCAATGGAATGGTTCTCTAGGTTACCATCTAGAATCAAATCTTTTGAAGAACTCATGAATAAGTTTGTTTCATAATACTCCTACAATGTAAGGAATGGGATAACAATTTTGGATTTATGCAATGTTAAAAAAAAGAATGGTGAATCTTTCATGATCTTCTTGTAGCGATGGAAATGAATGTTTAATAGGTATCCAAGAGATGTACCTTATCAAGAAAAGATGGACATATTCATTGATAATCTTATCAGTGAAACGAGTTATCGTCTAAAAATCCAATGTCTGATGGTATGATGAAAGAATGAGGATTCGGTCAACTACTGAGAGGGGGAGTTGAATCAATAGATACAAAAATTGATAAACTTTCACCTTTCTCAGTAATAACCTCTCAAATAAACTTAGAACTATCAATGCAATATCTCTATCAACATTAAAACTTGTCAAGCTAAATCGGTTGACTGTTACAATAGATAACAGTAAACAACTTGAAACTCACAATCATCCAAATACTTTTACTGATATAAGTAAAACCTTATTTCAGATTGTTATCGGTTAACATAACTTATCAAAGTGAAATAAGTAGCTAAGAAAATCAACCATAGAAACATAACCGCAAAAACATTCACCACTTGACACAATATTTTTTATGTGGAAACCCAAATAGGAAAAACCATGGTGAGATGAAACTCACAAGATAACTATCTGAACTCTTCTGAAGTTTGCCTTGTTAGGAGCCAAGCCTATTAAAACTTTTACAAAAAGTCTTGCTAAGAACAGATCCTGTTAGGGACCACCCAGTTAAGGGATTGACTATAATACCTTGTTAGAAGCAATACCCTATGAGGAGTAACCTTTATAAAGGATTTAGAATCCAAGCTAATGGATCACCTTGTTAGAGGATTTGAATAACACCAAGCTTGTTAGACCTTACCCAGTTAAGGGATTTAATTGTTATAATTGTTAGAAAACAACAGGGGTTTGTTGATCTGTTTGAATAGAACTTCACTTGCTTGTTCAGATCCGTTTCATGCTCCTATCTGCCTTTACTCAAACTATAGATACATCATCTGGTTTGGCAACCACACACTCAATTCAACTTTGCCAACACTTAAACTAAAACAAGTCATTGACCTTATAAATAGATCAATTAGGTCGGTAACATAACAAAAACCTAATTCTCTTATAGAGATTACAAACAAGTCGATTCAAGTATGATCATTGGATTACATAACAATCTCTGCACATCATTCAAGAAAGCCTCGACCGCTCCTTGATCACCGCTTCATCAAGCTTAGTAACTCATCACACACTTTGCATTACATGCAACATAATTTCTCATTCCCTAGACAAAAAAAATTAACTCAATGAGCCAAAAACTCTTTGAAACTCTCTCCATACAATAGGCATACGTGTCATAATCATTACCACTCATCATCAGATCATAAACCAATATAGCCAATTCACTAAACCTAATCAGTTAGGGTTTATCAAAACAACGGGTAGGGTTTACCGGTTCAACTCTCCAATACTTAGCAATACTGGTTCACTCCACAAACTTACCTACCAGTTACAGTTCCTTTCACTTAGCTCTTCCTACCGGTTACAAAACAACATTATCACAATAACATTACCAGTTTAATTGACATCAATGACAACATAAAAGACCATTAATGAAATCTTCGTGCAAATGCCAACAATGTCCTCCTTCTTTTGCCAAAATGATTGAGAATGGTCTAAAAATAGAAGACGCAATGGTAAAGAAAGGAGAGCTAAAACTTTACAATAATTCTTACAATAACAACAACAACAATCACAACAAAAACAATGACAAACCCAAGTTCTGGTCAAAGAATAGGAATGTCATCAATGGAGGAAATGATGACAATAATGCTACAAAATAGCAACCAATCTTTAATCTATCAAGTCAGATCCCAAGCAATAACAATCAAAAAAACAATAAATCCAAGTCTTTCTTCTCCAATCCTCGGAGGAAATTCACAAACATTGGAGAACCCTTGGAATCAGCTTTGAAAACTCTTCTTGCGAACAAACTAATTATTTTACCTGAAGTAAGAAGTTATGAACCAAAAATCAAACCAAATTTGTGGAACGACAATCATTTTTGCAATTACCATTGAAATAAAGGACACCAAACTAATGATTGTCAAATATTGAAACACCTTATCCAAGATTTAATCGATAATGGAACTATCACAGTGGATAGTCATAAGACAAATGAATCACACCTAGCCTTCAAAACTCCTCTTCCAAACTATGAAAAAGGTCAACAATCTAAATCAAAAGATGACAAAGGAAAAACCAAAGTGAACTACACTTATGCATATGATAATTTGGTAAATGTCATCATCGTTAAGGATAACGCACCTTCAGAACCAATCAACGTTATTACGAGAAGAAAAGAGAAGGTCACATTTCCAGGTATAACAAATGAATCAACCTCCAATTCATGATAATATAACTTAGTGGAACAATTGCAAAGAATACCTGCTCAAATATCAATTTTGGAACTTCTCAAAGTTTCACCTATGCATAAGGAAATTTTAGAAAAATCTCTAATGGAAACAATAGTTTCAAAAGACTTGGATGTAGATTAGTTCCAAAACATTGTGGGACACCTTATAGCCCCTCATTGCTTATCATTTTTCTGAAAATGATGACGCATCCTTGCAACATCCTCACAATGCTCCCTTACATGTTCAAGTCATTATTAATAAAACTCATGTCAAATGCGTACTCATAGATGGTGGACTTGGCTTAAACATTTGTGCATTAAGTTTAATAAAAGCTCTGGGATATTCAAAAAATGCAGTAGATCCAAAGAAGAAAATAACCATTAAGGCTTATGATGAAGAGGAGTGTTCTTCTAAAGGAACTGTGGTGTTACCAATCAAAATAGGACATGTGGAAAGGAATACATTATGTCAAGTTATAGATTTGAATCTCTCTTATAACATTCTTCTGGGAAGACCATGGATTCACAACATGCAAGTGGTTCTTTCTACATATCACCAATGTGTAAAGTTTCCTCATGAGGGACAAGAGGTCACTATAATTGCAAACTCAAGCCAATATTGCAATAATATGAAGCCAACATAAGACACAAGAGTTACACATAACAGAGAATCAATATATCCTACCAAAGAAATTTAAGAAAAGTTATGGGAAACTTTCGAGAAAAATCTCAAATTAAATGATGAAGGAATGGGAAAATATTCTTTGCATAATTTTCCACTTTCACCTAAATCATATGGAAAGCCTACAAATATCCCACCACGGATCTTAGAAAAATCAAAAGATGTTTAATGGAGCATTTGTTATAGTTGGAACACTTGCAGAAGAAACTAAAGACAAGGACATTCTTAGTTCGTTGTACAAAGATGAAAATGAAACTATAGCAATAGCTGCAGAAGTCAATATTCCCATAGAGCAATATGGAAATGGTTATAAGATCATGCAAAAAATGGGATATGAAGGAAAAGGACCAATTGGTAAGAGACATCAAGGTATTTCAAAACCTATTTGTCCTCACTCGCAATCTAAAGAAGATAAATCAAGACTTGGATATTCGAAACAAAATCAAAAGCAACATAATTATCAACAACCAAGGTGGAGAAAGAAATCAGTCTCTAAAGAAGAACAATGGAAAGAAAAGTTGCATCAAGCAGCCGAAATAGTAGCCAAAAAGAAAAAACAAGAAAAACATGAGAAACAACAAGAAGAACTTGCAATCAAAAGAGAAGAAGAATCTTGTAAACAAGTTCAAGGAATATGAGCAAATGCAAAATCTGAACAAGATATTCCAGAAGTAGTAAAAGCAGAAATGGTAGAAATCAGAGAACTATTTGTACCATACAATATTCCTGTATGGTACAGTGGTGTAATCCTAAACACCGGTTTAGAGACAGATTCAAATGAATATGAATGGGGTCCAGATGTATCATCTAGTATATCAGGTGAAGAAAAGAATGAAGAGCAAGAAGCTATCACAAATGAAGACTTGTCTTTTACAAAACAAAAGATAGAGTTAGAAATCAGACAAGAAGAACTCAGAATCCAGAGAAAAGAGGCATATACAAGACAACAAAAGAAAGAGGATGAAAAAGACCAAGAAATAATGCCACAAGAAGCACAAACTGATATGGATCAAGCATCAGGAAATATCATATTTCTATCAAATAAGGAGAAAGATATACCAAGGTATGGAAGAACCATAGAATAACTAAGAGATAGTCAAGCAGGATTGATTATTAGTCCAGAAGAAGCTAAGTTCGAGAGAAGATGAAAGCTAGAAAAAGAATCCTCTATATCATGTGCACAAGTATGTCAACTTCAAAATACAAATGAATCTATTGAAATTAATCAAGAAGGAACTTGTAGTACTAAAGATGTGTGTGTTGATATAATCCATTTGTTTAAGGGAAAAACATCAAATGAAGAGTCACTTGAGTGTGAACTACAAAATACCAATACTAATTTCATCAGAACTGATTGGAGAATAATTGGGAGAGATTATCCTCAAGATTGTTCTATCTATGATATTACCTACTCTATGCCAAATTATGACTATTATGTCATGAACCTTGAAGCACCTAACAATGACGATGACTATGACTTAACCCTTCTACATCCAGAACTAATTGATTGGGATAACCTAGAAAACCTTGAATTGGATGTCTTTTCCAATGACCATGACTTAGATGTGTATCTTAATGTTGTCAAACCCATAACACCTAAGATATCTTTCATCACAGAATCAAGTAATGTTTCTTGCAATTAGGAGAATGCCAAACTTTCCAGACACAAAATTGAAATAAAACAAGGAAAAAGACCTAGTGCTGAAAATCATTTCATGGCAACACTAGATCAATCAAGAGGAAAAATAAAGGACGTATCTGACGGTGAAAACCTCTTTGAGGGGCCAGAAGATGGAAAGTTTGACATCCTCCCTACATATTTTTAGGAGAGATTTGTTATTCTAATAGAGCCAACAGAAGCAATAAACATTGGCACACCAAAGGATCCCAAGATACTTCATTTAGTTGCATCATTATCAGATGAAGAGAGGAAAGAATACATAAAATTCTTCAGACAAAGATAGATAAATTTTGCTTGGTCCTATGGAGGCATGCCAGGACTTAATCTAGATCTTATCATGCATCATCTCAATGTGGATCTAAAAGAAAAATTAGTTAAACAAAAGCTAAGGAAGATGCATCCACACATCGATCTCCTTATAAAAGCTGAGCTAAAGAAACTATTAGATGTGGGTTTCATAAGATCTGTTGCCTATCTAGAATGGGTTCAAAGCATTGTGCCAGTGTCAAAGATAGATAAAAGCATAAGAGTCTATATCAATTTCAGAGATTTGAACAAGGCATGTCCCAAAGATGATTTTTGACTACCCAACATTGATACAATTGTGGAATTATCAGTAGGACATGAGATGTTTTCATTAATGGATGGATTCTCAAGATACAATCAAATAAGAATCACTCCTGAAGATCAAGAAAATACAACATTCACCTGTACATGGGGTACTTACTAATGGAATGTTATGCCATTTTGGTTTAACAATGTAGGAGCAACTTATCAAAGATCTCTGACAATAATTTTCCATGATATGATGCATACATTTATGGAAGACTATGTAGATGATATACTTGCAAAATCTCATACAAGAAAAGAACATTTGAGAATCTTGGGCAAGATATTTGATAGGATTGAAATATATCAGTTAAGATTAAATCCAAAGAAATTTTCATTTGGAGTAACCTCTGAAAAACTTCTTGGGTACATTATGTCAACTCGTGGAATTGAAGTAGATCCAAAAAAGGTCAAATCTATCATGGAAATGGAGTCACCTAGGAACATAAGTCAATTGCATTCTTTACAAGGAAGATTGCAATCAATCAGAAGATTTGTCTCTCAACTAGCAGATAGATGTCATCCATTCACTCATCTTTTACATAAGAATGTTCCATTCAAATGGGATCAGAAGTGTGAAGAGGCGTTTATGCAAATCAAAGAATATCTCATGAATCCTCTAGTACTTGTATCACCAATCAAAGGGAAACCATTGTTACTATATATCTTAGTGACAAATGTATCATTAGGAGCTCTCCTAGCACAATGTGATGAAGAAGGAAAAGAAAGAGTATTGTATTACATCAGTAGAACACTTGTTGGCTATGAATTGAATTATACATCAATAGAGAAGACATGCCTAGCAGTTATATTTGCAACTCAGAAGTTGCACCATTATATGTTGACTCATTTTGTGAAACTGATAGCAAAGATAGATCCACTAAAGTATTTGTTGAACAAGTCAACTTTGATAGACAGAATGGCAAAATGGGTTATGCTACTAAGTGAGTTTGATATAGAATATGTTGATCAAAAAGCTATCAAAGGATAGGCCATTGTTGATCAATTAGTTGAAGCACCTTTACAAGATGACATACCATTGCACATTGAATTTATTGATGCAGACATTCTAACAATAAGTACAAAATTTTGGGAGTTTTACTTTGATGGTTCTTATACACAATATGGATCAGGCGCAGGAATTTTGTTCATCACACCTCAAGGACACACAATTCCAAAATCATATAGACTGTGATTTCCATGCACCAACAATACTACAGAATATGAAGCATTGACTATTGGTCTCAAAATGGCTATTGAATAAAATATCAAGGAATTACATGTCTATGGTGATTCACAGCTTATCATCAACCAAATAAATGATGATTATCAAACTAAGGATGACAAGCTCATACCCTACAAACAGTTGGTAGAAGAGTTTAAAGAACACTTTGAAGAAGTATCATTCACTCAGATCCCAAGAAATGAGAATAAAGTAGTAGATGCAATGGCTACAATAGCATCTCTCTTGCAGAATCACGAGAATCAACAATGTTACGAATTCCTGGTGGAAGATATCTTAACCCCTTCCATTCAATCCCAACATACCTACATGATTTGCCATATATTGGGAAACAGTCAATCCTTATACGGCCAAACTTATCAGTACTTAAAAGAGAATATCCCTCCTTCTGACCTATCCTACAATCAGAGAAGAAATTTTATCTGTTAGTCATCCCACTATACTATTATTGTTGATACCTTATACAGGCGAGGTCTAGATAGCACTTTATTGAGATGTCTTAAACAAGAAGAATTTGAGAAAGTTCTTAACAAAGTTCACGCAGGTATTTGTGGCATACACTCAAGTAGATTAACACTGGCTAAGAAAATTCTTCGTATGGGTTACTATTGGCCTACTATGGAGAGAGATTCATTCACATATGCCAAGAAATGCAAACAATTCCAGATTCATGGGAATCTCATCCATGCACCAGCACAAGAACTGTATCCTATGGCAAGATCATGGTCATTTTCTCAATGGGGCCTTGATTTGGTAGGCAAGATAAATCCTTCATCGTCTAATGGACATAAGTTTAATCTTGACCGCTACTAAATATTTCACTAAATGGATTGAAGTAGTACCTTTAACAAAAGTGACAGGAAAACAAATATCATCAATCATCTTGAATTATATATTCTGTTGCTATGCAATTCCTATGACCGTTATCACTGATAATGGATGATCATTTAAGAATCAAGATGTGAAGGAACTATGTGAGCAATTCCATATCCAACATAGGTTTTCTACTTCATATTATCCACAAGGAAATGGTCAAGATGAGGCATCAAGCAAGACTATCCTAAAAATATTGAAGAAAACAGTCAATGAAGCTAGAAATGACTGGCACATTCAGCTAAATCCTGCTCTTTCGACATCCTGAACCAGCATCCACACACCAATGGGAGAAAATCCATATTTCTTAGTCTATGGATTAGAAGCCATATTACCAATAGAAGTAGAGATACCTTCTCTACGAGTTTCCTTGAAAGGTCTTATACCAGAAGAAGAAGAATGATTCTCTAGACTTCAAGAACTTGAGTTGATTTAGGAATGTCACCAAAATGAAACAGATCATTTGAAGGTATATCAACAACAAATGGAAAGAAGTTATAATCACAGAGTCAAGCCACACATTTTTTAGATTGGAGATATAGTTCTAAGGGAGAATCTGAGAAATCAGCAAGACCAAGAAAAGAAGGGTAAATTTGAACCAAATTGGCTAGGTCCTTTTGTCATAGTAGCAACTTATGGCTTAAGAGCATACAGGTATCAACCCCTAAAAGTGATTGGTTTGATGAACCTATCAATTCTATCCATCTAAAGAAATTCTATGCTTGAGATATAAAGTCCGGGAAAAAATCAATAAAAAATCATATAAAGCCCTGAACAAATCAATAAAAATCAGAAAAGCGAAAAATCCCTTAAAAAAAAAATTAAAATATAAAAAGATGCAATAAATTTAGATAGTGAAAACCTAGTAACTAGACGCTATCTAAAAAGTGAGTTCTTCCATCTATGAGATTGCTTTGCGCACCTATCCACTCCATCCTTTCGCATCTATCACTTCCATCTATCTAGCTCATCCATTTTTCATCTTTCGCATCCATTTGCTTTGAACCATTAGCAGAAAGTATGTAGCTTACCAATAGTTATCAATCTTTGGCATACTTGTCATAGTCATTGTCTTATATTTTATCAGAATCAATCAATATGCATTATATCCTGCCATGGTTTGGATCTTGATCAATTTGTACATCCATAATAAATTTTTGTTTCCACTAGGGGAAAAATCCTAATTCCTTTTGCTAAGACGATCTTTTGAATCTTTGAAATCCAAAACATTCGGAAAACTTAAACAAAACCAAAAACATCTAGGATTTTGAGACAAATAATGAGCAACAAAGCAATGAAGATCAAGGCCTTTTATAACAACTGAATCGTGAACCTCGGGATACAAAGATTCAACCAGCAAGTAATAACACATTATCAATGATCATTCATCAAGATGATTATATCAGTTAATGACCATGAGAACATGTGAATGACATACAATATTCAGTGTTTATATCTTGATTTTATTGCTAATCATGTACTCTATGTGACTCAAGGATGTCCATGACTAGAGAAGCTATGATGGGGCATGATTATTTTATTTTATTGTTGTCTATGGTTTATCTCTTATTAAGGTATGTACTTGTCTAAGGATATGATCAGAAAAATATCAATGAGGACGTTTCGAGTCATGCATGAAAGGGGATAATCCTTGTCTGTTCTGCAAGAAATACCCAGGTTGGCTTGATTCATTATATCAATTTGCTTGTATTAACTTTCTATATCAAAATCCATGTAAGAAATACTCAAGTGATCTTGAATCTTTATGTCAAGTTGCTTGTATTTTCTTACAACATTTTAAAATCTCAGTGATGAAATCAAGCACTGTTAGAAGACAACTTATGAAGAATGGAAGTATCATTTTAGTTAGCTCATTATTCGTCTGCATTATAAGCATTCATTATCAGTTGCATTATAAGCATATCATTTCATTCATAAATCAACGGTCATAAATAAAGATTGAGTATACTTGGACAAACAAAAACAATTTACATTTGATCATTGTAGGTTCATTCATCTTTAGAATCATTTCAATCATCATTCATTTTCATTTAGTTGCATTTCAATCATTGCATTAGTTTGCATTCCATTAAGTGCATTTCATTAATCATGTAGTGTGTCATCATTATTTTTCACATTAGGATCATTATCATTGAAGTTCATTAAGATCATTTAGTTGCATTTTTGCACTTAGGTTCATAATCATTGTAAGCATTACATAAAAAAAAAACATTTCATGTAGATCATTTGCATTTACATCATCCTACACATTAAAAATGAAATAAAATAAATCATTCATTTGCATTCCCATATAGATCATTGCATTTGCATCATTTAAGTTAGTAATCATTTTCTTTTGCATCCATGATCATCAAAATTAAAAAAATCAAAATCATTCATCATTGCATCATCATATAGAACATCATCATCATAAAAGAAAAAAAACATCATCCATGTAATCGATGCATATAGATCATCATCATATAGAGTAACATGCATAATAATATATCATAATCATATAGAGTCCATGTTTGCATATAGATCATCATAAAACAATAAAAATTCCAAGTATACAATGATATCGGATCAAAAATACAAGTGCCTCATCAATATAAATCAAGTCAAGGTTGTCTTGTACCACTACCACCTGACTTTGTCCATCTTTGTGGTTGTGGGAGAGAAGATCCTCCATTTTCCTATCTCACATGGTCACCATTCCTCTGAGGAGGTCCCATGACTCCATCACTGCTAGTATCCATCCTCATAGTGGTATGATATCTACCTGTCCTTTGGCTCTTTACGACTAAATCCTCATATAATCGTCGCTAGTGTGATGTCTCCTTCCCTGCCTGAACTAGTGCTCTAATGGTATCAGCTAAGAGAGTGCTCGATCCAACTTGATGAATGTGATCAAGGAGGGCCTAAGTATCTTGTTTTCTCCTAACAACCTTGTCTCTCTCTGTCATTAGTGTCTATACCTATGCTCTAAGCTGATCTATTTGTGCTTTGAGACTCTCCAAGGTCTCCTACTCTGGCACATGACCCTCAATCCCCTCATCTCCACCTTCCTGTCCACCTGCTAGAATCTCAGCCCAAGTAGCTCTTAGAACCCGTCATCTAATAAGAGGAACATGATCCTCTGGATTCTCATCCTCTCCACCATGAGCTGCAATAAGCCTAGGGTCTGGCTGAATCTGACCAAAATCAATGCCTCTCCCACAACCCCCATCCAGTCTCGTAATCCTACCTCCTCCTGTATAGGGTAACCCTCTCACTGATCTCATGCTTTCTTTGCCAGTATCCCTCCCAATCCATCCTGCATCTCTCCCACCCATGGGAAGTGCTCTCCCAATCCTGCCAACAGGTCCAAAAGGTCCTCCACAGACTCTCAATCAACCTCCTCTTCATCTAGGTCTCGTACCGCCTCCGCCTCCATCTCCTCCCTCATCTCCATCACTTCCAGCCTCTTGAGCAACTCTAAGCTCCCATCTCCATCTCCATCTCCTAATGATGGTATCATCTGAATCATCCTCCTCATCTCTTAAGCTAGGAGGAGGGTCGGCTGGATCGGTAATACGAGGAAATGGGTGTGTAAGACTATAATGAGCATAATCTACAATAACCCCAAGATCTAGAATGTGTAATCTCAAATCATAAGCCACCCTAGGAGTCGCCAGAAACTCTCTGCATGATATCTCAAAAGACAAAGATGGTCCCCAATCTCACCTATCCTTGCACCGTCGTGCATATATCGTAACACCAGTAGGCATGTGTTGAATGATACCAAACTATCTCAAAATGTGACTAATCAACTGCCGCTCAATAATGTATGGAGTCCGACCAATGAGATATCTACTCTGCATAATATATGGTAATGTCCATGCATCATCCATCCATGGTTCACAATTGATATAAGGTCTCCAAATAACACTATCCAATGAATCCAGAACCCAATGCCAATACCCCATCTTACCCAGCTTGTGTTAGGTAAGGATACCTACATATAAATAGACATATGGTTGTCTCCCACCATGAACTCTATGATGAATAGGCCAAGTAATAGCAATATGCTCCCAGTACCATATCTGTAAAAGTGTGCATCTTGTTGACAGACTAGCACCTCATTGAAAACAACTTGATGAAGATCATGATACAAATTAGCGAGCATACAAACACTCCATGCATATCAAGTCC
Organism: Cryptomeria japonica; assembly: GCF_030272615.1. NCBI lineage: Eukaryota > Viridiplantae > Streptophyta > Pinopsida > Cupressales > Cupressaceae > Cryptomeria > Cryptomeria japonica. Next base: position 489,998,067 of record NC_081406.1, on the reverse strand, counting down.
GATGTTGCATCATGCTCTAAAAAATCTCACCCCAACCAACAGCAAAACCTCGAGATCTCCTGTCTGGATAGATGAATCCGCCAATCAAACCTGCAAGAATAACTGGGAGAGTCTCGTAATACATGATCATATCCTCCCATCAGATCTCTCCTCTAGAAATGCGCTCATCACCAAATATGACTCTACAAGCCTTTGTCCCTCCACGATCCTGAAAATCATACTGGACTAACTCACCAATCGCAGGGATGTGAAGAATCTTGTAGACATTCTCAATTGTCACACCAATCTCACCAGTGGGCAGGTGGAAAGTGTTATGCTCGCTATGTCATCTCTCTACTAAGGTAGTCAACAATCTCCTATTATGGGTAATATCAGGCATATATAACAAGTGGCGTAATTTGCAGGCATCTATGTGTCTAATCTTAGCTTGTGTAAGCTCTAGCACTAAATGGTGCATGGCTGGGAATTTCTCCCGACACTGGAGAGCATCAAGTTTCTTCTGTTTAATAAGAGAATTTTATTTCTATCAATCATCACTCATCTATCTATCAAATCAAAGAGATCACTAATCTATCACATCAACAATTGGTACATCTCTTCAAATGAAGAAAATCAGGCTATCAAATCAATCTAAAACCTATCAAATCATGGTTTTCTATCAATCTAAGAGTTCAATCAAACTTTGTTATGCTCTTCATGAAACTACATTGGTTTCTTAGAGCTAATCTATCAATTTATCAATTAAATCAAATCAAATCAATCATTTATCCTATCAATCAGCATTATCAAATTTCTATCAATCAAGACATCAATCGAATACCTATCAATCACAATTGCACATCAAAATGCCTAGATCTAATCATCATCTCAATGAATTTTAACATGAAAAACATCAAACAAATTCATCTAAAACAAAAGCGCTATTCTATTAAACACAGGCACTGAAACATACATATGCGTGAACCTTTTTGCAAAAGCGCTAACCCTTGGAACAAAAGCATGAAACAAATGCGCTACCCTTTTTAACATATGTGCAAACACTCAAAGCATAAGTGCTGACTTAACAAAGGCGCTAACATACATCATAAAGGCATGAACAAAATAAATGAATGTGCTAAAACAATCAAAAGCATTAACATCCAATGTAAAAGCACTAACATGCAAAATGAAAGCATTAAAACATAAAGCCAAAAATCAAAAAAAAATCAAAATAGCTTCACACGAGCCGAAAACATGGAAAATCGTATGACAAGTTGACAACAAGCTTGGGATAAGGTAAATACTGGATAATCATAGTCAAGAGGTCGTTGATATCGTCTAACATGCTCAAATCGATGATTCTCGAATGGGATCACTATTTCACCACCTCACCAAAGACAATTCTCTTCAAAAGCTGACAAGGATGCAAATAAAATTAAAATTACCTTTGGTTAATTTTATATTTAATATTTGGAAGGGTAATTAATGTTTTTAAATGGGGCAATTTTATTTATTTTTCACAAATGAATTTAATTGAAGGACCTTTTCAAATATCATGAGATCACTCGCTTATCCAAATGTTTCAACAATTTCACGATCAATCTCCCAAGGGGGCACACAATCAGGATTTTTATCTCCATCAGGTGCACTATAAAGACTTGATTTAATCTTTGAAACAATGTTGTCTCAACATCATTTCAAAGAGGGGCAAAATGTATACACATAAAAATGGCTATGAGCGATTAAATAAATAATTTATATTTATTTAATAATTATTCTTCTATTAAATAGTTAATTTGAAAAAATTTATTTATTTAATTCATTTCATGTCCTTCTATTAATTAATTTAATTGAAATATTTTATTAAATAATTCATTTATCCTTTTCAATTAATTAAATATCTAATATTTAATGGTTATTCTTCTATCCTATAGTCTCAAATATTAAATGATTTCTAAATTATTTAATTTCATTTCCAACTCATCCTTCTATCTCCACTTCATATTTCCTTTGCCAACTCATCCATCATGTGGCTAAATTAATTCAACAAAATTAAAATAAATAAAATATTTATTAGCCACTTATCTTCAACTTCCAAAATAAATGAAATATTGTGTACATACACATATTTCCTAACCTTCTTATATAGTCTCTCCAACATCCCTACATCTTAGGAAGGACTTGAGTCCACTTGTCCTCTCATGCCTAAATTTTCTCCAACCATCCCTAGATTCCCTCAGTCAGCAACCCAGTCAAGGTGAGATGAGTGACACTTGTCTTCTCCTTCCCCCTTTCTCTCAACCTTCACCTGTTCTCACAACCATCCAAATTTGTAGATCTGATCATGACCGTTGATCTAGGCCACATCATCTTATCCTCTCAAAGTCTATAAATGTGGGAGTTTGAGTTGAGAAAGAGTTAGTCTTCAAGTTAGTTTTCAAGTTAACCATTTGTGAAAACTTATGCGTCTATGAGTTTTAATCTTGAAGAAATTAGCATTTCTCATTTAGCATAATCATTTAGCCTTAAATCATTTGCATTGCATATCATAGTATTAGTTAACTATCAGTTATCAGTCCATTCTTCATATGCCATCTTGGAAGCTATCAGTGCTTGTCTAAGAGCAAATCATCTGCAACCAAGAACAGTGGAGTTAGGACACAATGAGACTTAAATCATGAAGGTGATAATATGGTTTTTATTTTAATACCAATTTCATCTAGTTTCATTGGTTGAGTTTGGATTTCCTATAGCATTTCCTTTGTATTTTGTGAAAATAACATGTTGCAGGTAGTATTTTGATGATGAAATTAAAGTCGACACGGTATGTAAAGGCTATTCACAAGTTGAAGGTACTATTTTGAGGAATCTTTTACTCTAGTAGCTAGGATGGAAACTATAAGAATGTTTCTTTCTTTTTTTGCTTATAAGAATTTCAAGGTATATAAATGGATGTTAAGTCAACTTTTATAAATGGACAACTTGAGGAAGAAGTGTATATTGAGTAGCTAGATGGATTCAGATTGTTAGAAGATCTGGATATGATTTACAGGTTAAATAAGGCATTGTATGGACTTAAACAAGCACCTAGAGCTTGGTATGCTAGATTGGAAATATATTTGATACAACAAAACTTCAAGAAAGACAATATTTATTTTAAGGTTGCAGGTAAAAAGTTGTTGATTGTTGTTGTTTATGTTGATGATATCATATTTAGAGCAAGTGATGGTCTATGTAAAGAGTTTGCAGAAGAGATGTAGAAGGAATTTGAGATGTCAATGATTGGTGAGTTTTCATTCTTTCTTAGTCTACAAGTTACTTCATGCAAGGATGGAAATTTTATTTCCCAAGCTAATTATGTCAAAGAGATGTTAAAAAAGTTTGAAACAAAGAATTGTAAACTGATTGCTACCCTTGTACTTCTTGGTTTTAAATTGAGTAAAGATGATGTATCTCTAGAAGTTGATTAGAAGAAGCATAGATATATGATCGGAGGATTTTATACTTAAATACCTCTAGATTGGATATCATGTAGGTGGTCCATTTAGTTCCAAAATTTCAAGCTAATCCGAAGCAGTCGCATGAGAAAAATATAAAGATGATTTTCAGGTATTTGAAAGGGACTCCATATTTTGGTCTTCGGTATAAGAAGAATGTAGATAAATTATGGTGTCACATCTTTCAAAGGAAATATTTGGACAATCTAGAGCCAAGTAGGATTTTGAGTGTAGCCACAAATATAGGAGGATCCTCTATTTGGAAGCTCTTATATGATAGTCTAAGAGTAATTACAAGACATCTGACATGGAAACTAGGAGATGGTAAATCTATAGATTTTTGGTTCAATTCCTGGAATAGGTTAGTCCCTTTGACAGAGGAATTAAAGACATGGGATTGGATCAATAACATTATTTCAGAGATAGGAGGAAAGATGGCAGATTACGTAAGGAAAATTAATTCCATACCAAGACTAGAATTAGAGTGGATTGAATTTGACAAGTTTTGTATTCCTAAACATGAAATATCTATGCTATCTTCCACTTTGGTGGAATGTAAGATAAAGTTGACAAAAGACTTGGACAAAAATCATATGGTGTGGGTCTAAAACTAGGGAGTACATTGTGAAGCTAGGGTATTAAATACAAGGAGTGTAGCGGGATTTAATGGAATGGCCAGAAAATTTGTGTTGGCATAAACTATTTTTTCCTAAAGTAGGAGCTCTCTTGTGGCTCTCCACAAAATGATTCTTACAAGTGATAGGATGTGGAGTATTTGGGTTGCTAGACTAAGTCGATGCATCGTTTGTTTTGAAAATAAAGAGATAGCTAAACATTTACTTTTGAATTGTCCATTAGTAGTGAAGTGTTGGGACTGGATACAAGAAGAAGTAGAATGGGTCTCACCAAGGCAAGATGACTTATAGAATTTCCTTCTTAGTTGGCCGGAGATAAAGGTGAAAGATAATTGGGGTGATTTATGGCTAGTTGCATCTTCAATGATAGTTTGGCATATATGGAAGGAATGGAATAAGAGGATTTTCAATCAATGCCATTTACAAGTAGAAGAGGTAATCAAGAACATTGAGGATGACATCAATGAATTAGTGAATGCAAATAAACCAGACAATGGAAAAAATCATGTATCTAGATGGGATAGAATGATGCACAAGAAATGGGGAAAGCTAAAATAAATCAAAGATAACATCTCAAATAAAGGCAAAGGAAGAGCAAATGCACATTGGTCGGTGGCACCAGAAGGGAGATTAAAGTTGAATTTTATTAGGGTAGCAAAAGGCAATCCAAAACTAGTAGGCATTAGGTGTTATTAGAAACAACAAAGGGGAGTGTGTGTGGTAACTATCCAAATAATTGGGGGAGGCCACAACCAATGTTCAATGGAAATTGAAGCACTTGCCCAAGGTTTAAGACTATGTATCAAAAATGGAATAAATAATGTGGACATAGAGGATGATTAGAAAATATGTCTTAATGCAGTGAGAAAGAACATAGTCCAATTTTGGAAATTGAAGTCTTGGTTAAAAATTATTCATACTAGCATAGAAGAATTTGATAAATATTCTCTCTCTCATGTCTATAGGGAATCTAGTAAGGTGGTAAATTTACTAGAAAATTTAGGAGTCTTGAAGAAAGATGTTGAAACAATTTTGATGCTCATTCTATACAAAAGGAATTGGCAAAGATCATTGATAGAGATAAAATTGGAAGAGAAGGGTAAAGGGGTTCGAACTTAGATTGGCAGAATACCAACATCAGACTTGGTGACAGGCTTGGATGTAATCTCGATAGAAATATTGAAAAAGATATTATTAAATTGATATTAAGACCATCGATTACCTGCAATGCACTAATAATAATGGATCGGGATTCTATTAAGAAGGGTTGTATCTACAACATCATTTCCTTCATCTAGGGAAGGGATACCTTGAGATTTTTTATGGATAAATAAAGCTAACAGATGGACAACAACATACTTGGATTAGAGACCGACAGAGGGAATATTTATGCAATGTACATGATCCTTGTGACAAAGCTATATCAACTTGAAAGATAAGATAAAATTTGCAAAAAATATTTTGCAGATCAAAGTCCAAAAAAGGTGTGCACACAATAGATATATTAGACCAAGCATTGCAGAAAAAAAGATATGTACCTAAAGATATAAGAAACACAATGACAAAATTGTTGTGGGCATGGTATGAAGTGAAAAAGTAAAATTTGGTGTCAATTGTTCCTGTGTGGAAGAGAACAAAGAGAAGTGATGCAAACATTTCTTCATATGAATCACACGGGCTATACGCCAGGTGATTGGCTCAAGAGATTAGGGACACCACATAGGATGTCACCTAAATGGTAGCTAATAATTGGCCTACAGTCTCAACAATATTAAATGAAACCGATGAAGGTGATATTTTTGGTTTACTGGTTGGAACTTTTGATTTGGAGAAGCAAGGGAAGAAGGGGATAATGTTGTCTTTCTGGGCAAAGTTAAAGTTGGGTATGGAAAAGGATGACATAATTGATTTGATCCAACTCATAGAAGCAAATTTAGATTTGTTTTCTCAAGCAGGAGTCAAAAGGGTGTTAGATTTTGGTGTGATGATTAGTTTCTTCTCACATCACTTTTCATAATGTAATCATATTTTACAAATTAATAAAAGGGAGCTACCGCTTTTGGTAGACCATTTAGTTGTTTCACGTGGTTTTATTTATGTAAGAAATATTTTAATATATTAAAAATAGTTAAACATTATAATTACAATTTCTTTTTTTTTCAAACATATTTTAAATGTGTTTGACTTTCATTTTTGGGTCAAGTTTTTAAAAAATAGAGAAATTAACTCAATGAATCTAAAAGCCTACAAAGTTACATTTTTCTTTAATTCATATACAAATGACTTAATCCTTGCAATAGTCTCTTTTCTATCTTTTTTTACCTTATTTAAATGAGAGAATTAAAAAATCCATGTTATAATGAGAAATTGCCCTTTCCTTTTCTAAAAGACAAGTGCCGTTATATTTTATAGTTTCAAATAGTTGTTGCAAATGTTGTATGTAATCACCCAATAGATTTAGGAAAAAATAAATTCATCAATGTAGAATATACAAAATGTTCTTCAGATGTTTTAATGCATTACTAATTTTTACCTAAGAATATGCAAGTGTAGGGCTTATGACAAAAGGCATGAAAATTTACTCATAAAGTCCTTCATGAATACAATTTTTTTATACTTATAGTACTCATCATTTTTTATGCATAAACATTTCCTTTAAAAATACTACCCTCCAATATTTGATTTAAAGTATATGTTACTATCAATGTAACCATTGCACCTTGTTCGGTACAAGTGCTAGTGTATAATTATGTGAATAGTGATTCCTATGATATTGGTTACTTGATTTCGTCTAACCATTGAGAGGTGATGAATGCAATGGGATATTTCATTATTGATTTAATTTTATTTTATTTCATTCAAACCCTAAATAATCTTTTGATCTTTATTTGAATCATATAGTTTAGATTGTTTCAAATTTTGAGGAAGTGATTAAATGTATTGATCTGTATAATTTCCATTGCTTGCATGAGGAAATATTTGTAGATTTTTAATAGAAAGGATTTTCAATGACACATGCAAGTACATATTTAAATATTTCAATTTCATCTAATCTTTCTTTTAGCTTAATCCAAATCATACCAACAAAGGTCACATGGTAAACAAATCACATAGACCACTTAGTTCTTTCACATGGTCAAGGCTTGACTTAAAAGAAACATTGGAGTAAATTTTTTTACTTTTCAAGAGTAAGTGATTTCCATATACTCAAAGTCGGTTGTGTTAAATCTACCATCAACACAACTTCCTCTCCTTTGAATGTTAAAAATGAAGATTATAATACAATGTCATGCAAAAATACCTTAGAATCCTCTTATGAATATGCCAATGAATCTCCTTAAGTTCTAACATGAACCTACATACCAAGCTTAATCATATGTGATATGAAGTATAGTGATGGTCAAATAAAGAAAATAACAAATAAACTACCTATAGAGAGTGATGCTTGCATAAGAAAAAACATCAAAAGTGGACAATAACTTTCATAGGTATAGCCACACTATTGTAAACCTTCATATGGAACATCAAAAAAATAACAAATATACTTTCATTATAATAAAAATATACTATATGTATGTTGCCAAACTTCAACACTAACAAAATAATGCATATGCTCCAAATCAATCATCTCAAAAATTAAAACCATAATTGCTTTAAATTCTACATAAAGGAAATATTCATAATGTATATCAGATTGTCTACATAGAAAAGAAGAATGAATATATCCTCACCAAAATGTCTAATGAAAATATTAGGATCTAGTTGACTCTATACAAAACCTTTATGCTAAAAGTAAGAGTCAATTTTTCAATACAATGGACTAGGTTCTTTTTTATACCACATGAGGTCATTTTCATCCTATAAACACAACATTTTTTGGAAAGTACTTCAAAACTTTGAGGGTAATAATGATAATATGATGAAACAATAAGGATCCAGTCAACTACTAAGAAGGGGGGGTGAATCAATAGATAGAAAACAAAATAAAATTTCACCAAACTTAATCTCAACTTAGAAACAACTTGCTAAACTAACTGGTTTAGTCACTGTATCAAAAACTGCAACTGCACTGTCAAACTTTACTGGATGCCCAAAACATCAAAGATATAATGCAACAGATTTGAAACTCACATACCATTTAACCAAAACATTAAACCACTTTACTAACATCAATTATAGCTCATTTCAAATCACTTCTAATCATCTAAACATATCTAAGTGGCTTTACCAGTTAATCAAATCAACCATATCAAAACACATCCACAAAATCATTCACCACTTGACACAATGATTTTTCATGTGGAAACCAAAATGGGAAAAACCATGGTAGGGATGAATACCCACAAGTATTTTGAACACTTCTTAAGTTCATCATGTTAGGAGCCAAGCCTTGTTAGAAGCTTATACAATAATGTTCTGTTAAGAACAGATCCAGTTAGGGACCACCCGGTTAAGGGATTGACTACAATACCCTGTTAAAGGTAATACCTTGTTAGGAGTAACCTCGGTAAAGGATTTGAAATCCAAGCTAATGGATCACCTGGTTAGAGGATTTAAACAACACCAAGCTTGTTAAAGCTTACCCGGTTAAGGGATTTAACTGTTGTAATGGTTAGAGAACAACAGGTTCTTTGTTGATCTGGTAATAGCACTATCTTTCTTAGTCAAGTCCTTTTCTACTCCTATCTGCCTTCACAACATTTTGTAGACACTCGTTCTGGTTTGACAATAGTCACACTACCACACTTAACCAAATTGCCAACACAATTACAAAACAACTCATCAACCTTATAAGCAAATACAATAGGTCTGTAACACAACACAAAACCTACAAATCTCATAGAGATTACAAACATATCAATTCAATCATAACCGTTGGATTACATAGCAATCAACTACACATTGTTCAAGACAACATTGACCGCTCTTGGATCATTGCACATTGGATCCTGTAGCTCATCACATGTTTTCCACTTCATAATAAGCATTTGAACATTCCCAAGATAAATGGTTATCTTCATGCACCAAAACCACTTTGAACCTCATCAAGTGCATCATGTTTACATGGCATCTTCATCTCCGATCACCATTCTATCAAAGATCATTACAACTGATTCACCAAGCTCCATCGGTTAGGGTTACCAGTTGATCACTCTGCTACAAATACCAATACTGGTTTCCTTCATTTCTTTACTATCTGTTGCATTACTGTGTCACTACCGGTTGCAATACAAATTTATTACCAGCTACTATTGACATCAATGACAATACTATACTTCATCAATGCAATCTTCATGAAATGCCAACAATCTCCCCCTTTAACATTGATGGCAATACAAATATCAATACCCTTTTATTGTGATGATTGAGAGTAATGCACATACACAGGTATAGGAATCCTTGTTTACATTTTTCCATATACTCTTCGTCAACTGTATCTCCATGTCTTCGGTTGGTAACTAGATATTAATCATATACAGTTCTTCTCCCCTTTTGACAATAATGCCAAAGTGAAGGTTAACCATTTTATGCTTCACCGATCTATAACTAGTTTCTCCCTCTATGGAGTAGCTCCACTCTACACAAATCCTTCTTAAAGATTTTTGATAAGCTCCAGGACTGATGTCTTCCACATCTGCTTAATTGACCTCATGTAGGGGCAAAACCCCTAACTTACCTCTAAGATACTCAAATGTAGCCTTAGGTAGAGGTTTAGTAAATATATCCGCTAGATGTTCCCTTGTAGATACATGCTCTAGTGACACATCTTTACTTTGCACTTTCTCTCTCAAGAAATGACACTTCAGCTTAATATTCTTTGTCCTAGCATGCAACATCGGGTTCTTAGAAATGTTTATTGCACTGGTGTTATCACAAAAAATCCTCACCTATGTTTCATCCAGATTGCTTGGGTACAATTCATATAAGTTGCAACATATTCAGCTTCTATGGTCGATTGAGAGATACAACTTTGTTTCTTTCTACTCCAAGACACTATTCTTCCTCCAAGAAAGAATGCTCCTCCAATTGTACTCTTCCTATCATCAACATTGCCTGCCCAGTCTGCATTTGTATAGACTTTTAATTCAAAGTCTCCTATATATGGATACAATAATCCACAATCTATTGTGCCTTTCACATATCTAAAAATTCTTTTGGTTGCCACCATGTGTGTCTCCTTCGGGCTCTTCTAAAATCTGGCAACCAATCCTACTGCATGGGAAATGTCTGGTCTATTATGGACAACATAATGTAGTTTACCTATCATTTACCTATACTCCATTTCATCCACTGATGCAGAATCATCCTCCTTAGACAGTTTACAACCTATAACCATTGGTGTTCCAACTAGTTTACAGTCTCCCATTCCAAAAGTCTTCAAAACTTCTTTCACATATTTGGACTATGTGATGAAAATAACTTCCTTCACCTGTTGGATTTGCAAACCTATGAGAAATTTTATCTCACCTACCAGTGACATATCAAACTCATTCTTCATTTTATCAGCAAAATCATGACACATATCATCATTTCTTCCAAAAATGATATCATCAACAAATACCTTACTTACCAGTATCTTATCTCCTTCTGACTTGAGATATATGTTACTATCTTCACTAGTTCTCTAAAAACCTATCTTCACCAAGTGAGAGTGAAATATTTCATACCATGCTCTAGGTGCTTGCTTCAGTCCATATAATGCCTTATGTAATTTGCACACCATGTCCTTTTCTATAGTTAAAGCATAACCATATGGTTGTTCTATGTAGACTTCCTCTTCCAATATTCCATTTAGGAATGTTGACTTAACATCCATATGATATACTTTGAATCCTCTGTATGTTGCAAATGCAAGTAGAGTCCTTAATCCTACCAATCTTGCAATTGGTGCAAATGTCTCACCATAGTCTTCACCTTCTTCTTGTGCATATCCTTTGCATAACAGTCTGGCTTTCTTTCTGACCAATACTCCATCTTCATTCAGTTTATTTCTGAATACCCATTTTGTACCTATTGCATTCTTGTTCTTCGGTCTGGTTACCAATGACCATGTATTGTTCTTCTCTATTTGGTCAAGTTCTTCTTCCATTTCCTTAATTCAGTCTTCATCTGCAAATTCTTCTTTTGCAGTTCTAGGCTCAATGGTGGAAATCATACATGAGTTATCTCTAAGCCTTGTTTTTGTTAGCACACCTACATTCATGTCTCCAATAATTTGATTGGGGCTATGATTGAGTCTAACATACATTGGAATGGCATGATCTTGATTTCCAGGTTCTTCTTCTTCTTCAATTTCTTCTTCTTCTGCTCGACCTCCTTGTTCTGGTTGAACTAGGGCTACTCTATTCTTCTCTTCATCTTCTAGCTTCACCCGTTCCCGTTCTAAAAATAGTGTGTAAGGTTCTTCTTCTTCCTTCTCTTTATTGGTTACTCATCAACTCACACATTTACACTTTCAATGATCTTCTTGGTCTGATTGTTGTAACACTTGTAAGCTTTTCTCTTGGTGGAGTAACCAAGAAATATGCCTTCATCACTCTTGGCATCAAACTTACAAACATAATCACCTCTTTTGATAAAACATCTACTACCGAAAATCTTAAAGTAACTGGCATTAGGTGATCTACCATACCAGTACTCATAGGGATTTTTATCCTTACCTCTTTTAACCAGTATCGGGTTCATTGTGTAAACAACTATGCTGACAACTTCTCTCTAGAATGTCTTAGCTACACCTCCTTGAATTAGCAAAGTCCTAGCAGCTTCAACAGCTGACTGGTTGTTCCTTTCTGCAATACCATTCTGTTATGGTGTCCTAGGTGTAGAAATTTGCCTCTTAATTCCATTGTCTTCATAGTATCTAGTGAATTCCTCTGAAGTAAATTCACCACCTTGATCAGTTCTTAAGAACTTTATCTTCTTTCCACTTTCATTTTCAACTAAGGCTCTGAATGCCTTAAACTTGCTAAAATATTTTGTCTTGTCCTTCAAGAATGTGACCCACGTCATCCTTGAGCAGTCATCAATAAATATCATGAAATACTAATCACTTTGAATACTAGTAGTCCTTATTGGTCCACAAAGGTCGATATGAACCAAATCTATCAAATGTTCTGCTAAGAAATATTTTCTCTTGAAGGTTGAGGATGTCATTTTCCCTAACTGACATTCCTTGCACAAATCATTCACCGGTTTATCCAACTATGGCAAACCTCTTATTGATTTGGACTTCCTGACTTTTACAATGTTATCAAAATTTACATGACAGAATCTTCGATGCCAAAGCCAACTATCTTCTACTTTTGCAATTAAACAATTGTTGAATTTAGCACTTAAATAAAACAAGTTACCTCTGGTTTGTTTGTCGATTGCAATCAGTTCACATTTGCTTCCATAAATCTTGCAGACTCCATTCTTGAATTCTAGTGGGTAGCCTTTGTCATTGAGTTGAGAAACACTCAAAAGATAGTGTTTCAGTCCTTCAACCCATTAGACACCATCTACATTGCTTTTACCATTCAGAGAGATGGATCCCTTTCCTTTCACCATGTAGTGTGAGTCATTCCCAAATCTCACAACACCTCTTGTGTTATGCTCAAATTCATCATTGCTAAATAGGAAATAAGGAAAATCATGAATCACTTAACTATCTAAGCAATTTGAACACAAACCAATGAAATAATACGATTAAGAAATAGGAATGTAAAATATGTTAATCAAAACTCCCTATTCCATGATCACATATGACTTCCATTGTTCTTCTCTTCTTTGTGGTGTGGTGGCTCTCAGATATTGCACTAGCAACCTGCAAATGACACAAAGGTTCAAAGTTCATGATTGTTGAAAATGGAGATTGAATGCTCAATTTATAGATAATTGGAGAGGATTGATTGAAAGGTAGAACAAATTGATCAAGAGGTGGAACTCAGGTGAGCTCACATGAAGATTAATAGTTGAACTGCTGATTTGGAGGTGAAACATAATAGATTGAATAGATTAAATGAGTTAACTGATTGAGAAAAAGCTAACTGAAGGAAGAAAAAGAATGATTGGAGGATAATTAATTGATGGCAAAGAAAGCTTTATTTAGACAAAGCTAACTAGAAGATGAAAATAGAGATTGGAGAGATAATTGGTTTAATTAATTAATTGATTGAATTAATTAATTTAGCATGTGCTTGCACTTTGACTTAGATTTTCAATTTTAATCTTTGCATGAAATTTATTCAAATAATTGAATTTATTTTTAATTCAATTTAGTATTTGAATATATTTAGAACTTGACTTTGATTTTCAATTTGATTTTTGAAATCATGCACATGTATTTGAATTTAGAAGAAATTAGAAGAATTTGAAATTAAATGAAATTAGAATTTGGGGATTTAGAAATGGAATTAGAAGAATTAATTAGCTAATTAAATAATTTAAAGAAACTATTTAATTATTTTAGAAATGGACTTTAATTAAATAATAAAGATTATTTAAATTAAAGGATTAAATCACAATTAATTAAATAATAAATATTTAATTAATATTTAGAAAAGGGTTAATGATTAATTGATTAGAGAATCGAAATTGAAAAAAGAATTATTTAAATAATAAAGATTATTTAAATTGGGGAATTAATCAGAATTAATTAAATAATAAATATTTAATTAATATTAGAAAATGGTTAAAATGTTTAAATAATGATAGAATAATTATTAAGATGGTGAGGAAATATGAAATTAGAAGAATAAGATTAATTAACTTAATTAAAGAATTAAAGAATTATTTAACTAATTAGACGAATAATTAGTACATGATCAATGAGACATTTTTAGGTGTCTACATTTACCCCTCTTCGAGACAAAGTCGAAACAACATTGTTTCAAAGAAAATGAAAAATTCTACCCCAGTATGCCTTGGTACCACTGTATAGTGTAAATATGCCCCCTTGGAAAAGGTGGTCAAAAAAATTGAAAATTGAGACCATATTTTCGGTATCAGTATAATGAGAAATTGTGTCAAGTTTCATGCAATTTCGAGATCATTTGAGTAGCCTACAAGTTGTTTGAAGCTAGCGGGGACCACAGGCATTGATGTGTCAAAAAACCCTAATTTGAGCTATAAATAGAGATTTTAGGTTTTCATTTGCTCATTTGCATTGTGGTAAGTTCTTGGTTTTCTTTGAGTATTTTGTGTTTTCCTTTGAGTATTTGATCATCATGGCTAGCTATAGACCTCAATTGCATTTGTCTGACCCAGTACATTCTTATCAGAGACCTCCAGGGACTGGCAGCATGGTATTTTTCTAAATTTTTGCCTATTTTTGCTATTTTTCTGAAAAAAATTCCAGAGACCTAATTTGTAACCCTTACACATTCCCATGTCGTTTTTTACCCATTTGCTTTAACTATTACGCAAGCATGTAAATTGTTACGCATTCGCTTTAAATATACCGCATTCATTCTAAATGTCACACATCTGCTGGAATTGTTACGCATTAGCTCATTCTATGACACATTCATGGTAAATGTCACGCATAAGCCTTTATTGTACCGCATAAGTGTTATACATCATGCATAGGTGTAAAACATTACGCATTCATTGTATATTGAATTTTTTTGTCATGTGTTTCATAATTTCTTGGGTTCTCATTATTCGATATTTGATATTTTCAACATTTTCTTTGTGCAGGAGAATATTGGAGTGTTATACTGCCAAAATAGCAGACCCAACGGACTTGATCTTTCTGTCGATTTACTTGAGGAGTAGGTCGCACATATTCGACATCTTGGATTATATTATGTTTTACATTTGCCAAAGGTTACGACCAACAGGGCCTTGATTACAGCATTGATAGAGCGATGGCATTCCGAGACATGTTCTTTTCATCTTCCTACTGGTGAGGCATTCATTACCTTAAAGGATGTATGGCTTATACTGCGCATTCCTATTCATGGTGAGAGAGTTGTCTATGATCATGATGATGGCATTGCAGGATTGTGTGCCCTTTTCGAGTGTGAGGTGCAAGACTTATAGATCAGTGGACCTTATGATATCCCTTGGGCTCACTTGGACTATGATGATCTGACTATCATTTTATGTAGTATCGTAGGTGGTTTTTTTATTCTTCATAGATGAGGTCATGGATTTCTAGTTGGATGGGGTAGAGTGCTCCATGATATGATTTTTCATCATCGAGTATATGCTTGAGTTCTGTGTCTCTTAGCCATGGTTTATTATCAGATGCACGGCATTGTTTACCTTGGATACCGACCTATTAGTTGTGGTGTGACATTGCTCCAGACTTGGGCATGGGAGCACATATCTATCACTAGACTTGTTATTCATGTTGACTTGTATCCTAGTGAGCCTTATGCTTATAGGTACATAGCTGGTATTAGAAATAGGGGTTCAGGTAACACCTTATACTAGCGACATCAGCTTGATATTTTGTAGCATTTCATTTGGAGACCATATTTAGATTGCCCCAGTTGGGAAGATGATGCACAACACTTGCCTTTCTATAGACAGTAGAGATATCTTATTGGCAAGACAATTGAGACTTGGAGGATCATTGAGAAGTCTCTTCCAGGATGGGTACTCCGACAGTTTAGGGAGGTTCAAGTGACACCTATTGTTACCGCATATTTTGCTTGTGTTTCTTGTGAGGTTTCTAATTGGGGTGTATGCATACAACCACATGTTTCTCTTGGTGAGCTTGATTCTCTTTAGCCATTACCTTGGGGTTGGAGTGCAAGTCCAGTAGATCTAGGATCTAGAGTATGATGCATGGTGGGCCAGACATAGGCCTATTCCACTGACTGATCCTACTAGTCTCATTACAGCATAGCAAATACGACATCCTAGACAACAACTGAGGATTGACATGGGGGAGAGAGTTGGAGGAGGAGTTGAGGGGGAGGAGGAGATGAGGGGGAGATTAGGGGGGAGATGAGGGGGAAGATGCGGACGTAGACATTGGTGGAGACACCGAGTCTATGAGCAGCAAAGATGATGATGATTCTTCAGAGTCATCGAGCAGTGAGGACAATGATGATGATGATATGCCAGAACTAGAGGGCGTGCTTGCTGTAGAGGGTGGAGGAGGATAGGTGGGCGACACGGATGATGATGATCCATAGATTATCAGAGCGTAGATTCAGAGTCTAGAGGATGAGGTCACTAGACTAGACCTAGAGCGAGAAGCATACCGTAGAGACTATGGTGCACTAGAGACCAAGAGGGATCCTCTCTAGAGGGAGAGAGATCAACACTTTTGCTCCAGGTACTGATGCATGGAGTCATTCTGATAGACTTTATTATACTGCACAGGAGGATTTATATTATCGATAGCTTTACTATGACATTTTACCTGAGGGACAGAGAGCACCTAGCTTTAGTGCAGTTAGAGGTCATTCTGGTTCTAGTAGGACTTATGCACAGAGGAACAATAGTGGTGGTGTTATGGGTCCACCTTGACATCCTGGGGCAAGATCTAGTGGGCAGGATCTACCTACTAATAGAGGCAGTGTTGGTTGAGACATTTTGATCATGTTATCTAATCCTTCAGGATTGTTTATGATTATTGTATTCGTATACATTATCATTTTTGAGTTATATATATATATATGATATGCAGTTTTTTGGTGGTGATTTATGTTTTGTTTTCCATGTATGTTGAATGATGCTATGAGTTATGCGATGCATGTCTATATGATTTATGAATGATGTTATGAATGCAATGATTTATTGTTTTGTATATGATTCTATATGATTTATGAATGGTGTTATGAATGCTATAGTTTAATGCAATTTAAAATTATATGGATGCATTTTGAATTATATGGATGCACTTTGTAACTATATGGATGCACTTTGAAACTATATGGATGTACCTTGAAACTATATGGATGGATTTTTGGTTTTTTGGTATGATAATGCCAGAATATTCTTTTAACTCGGATATACCTTGAAGAAATGTTAGTAAGATGAAAGGAAAGAAGATATTCATGAAAGAATAATGTTAGAAAAGATTATGATTTAGAAAGAAGATTGGAAATCAACAAACTATCAATAAACAGATGAGATGAGAATGAAATTGAATGAATCACAAACCTGTGTCATTTATTTTATGTGCAATATATATTCATCACTAAGCCTTATTATTGAACAATGAAGCTTAGCACATCAGGGTATAAGGAACCAAGATGTGAAGATATATCATTGAAGAAACAAACACGTAGAAGACAAGGAGTGAACCCCTCCATTCTGGGAAATGCACTAGGGGTCGAGGTATGTGTGGAATTCAATAGTTGAATGCTCCTATCATAGACACCCACTAGAGTAATTTCCCTAGAACTCCATCGGTCCACAGCACAAACAACAAACAAAGAAAAAGATAATGCCCATCATGGCTCCTCTAGTCACTTGTGGACATCCTTGAGTAGCATAGGAACATGATCTATCACCAAATGATAAAAGATAAAGACTCACCTGGACAAAATTCAGCAGCTATACTAACCTTGTGCCTTTGTTCTCAGTTGCTTGATGTGATGGTTGATAATGTCTAATCTCATAAAGTTGCGGACCCCATTTAAGACTAACCTGTCTGATTTCAAGTGTATCCTCTTCTATTTAAGACAAGATAATGATCACTTGATGTGGATATGATATGATTGATAAGATAGGTTGATCAATTGATTGCAGATGTTTCACTGAATAGTCGTATCCTTTGTTAACTTCATGTGAAACGTTTGTTGGATATCTACTAGGGTATTTGTTTCTTGCGAGACATTTTATTGCAAGTTTTATGATTGATTGATTTTCGATTTTTTAGTTCTTTTCCAAGAGCTTTTTTGATGTTTTTGGATTATGTGGATCGATATTTGAATATTTTGGATTGATTTTTTCAAGACATTTTGTAGATGTTTTTGGTATTTTTTGAAGGATTTTATATGAATGTTTTTGGTATTTTCACTACTCTTTCTAAATGTTTTGGATTTTTTTAAGGATTTTCCAATGTTTTTGGATTTTATGTTCTTCACATATTTGAGTATTTTTTATTGATTTTTTTAGGACATTTTGCAAATTTTTTTGGTATTTTTGAAGGATGTTATATGATTTTTAAGATTTTAAGTTTTTCACTATTTTTGGATTTTAAGTTTTTCACAGTTTTTTGGTTTTTTTCAGGACTTTTTTTGAATGTTTTTTATATTTTTGAAGCATGACCTGCAATTAATTGATAAAGATAAGACTAACTTGGACCAAATCCTGCAATCATACTGATCTATGTCATTGTTTTGATTTGTGTGATCATTGATAGGAATCTCTGTTTTGAGAGAGTGAATACCTCGTGTAAGACCAATCTATCTGGTTTCGAGTGTACCCTTCCCTGTATAAGACATGTTGATGTTTGATAAAGTTTGATCGATAGATTGATTAATAAGACATGTGATCAGTTTGATTGTAGACTTTGAGAGTTTGTCTGTAATTGATTTGATTTGATGGATGGTCTATGGTTTCTTTGCTTTGATTTTTTTAGATTTTGATTTTTTCAATTTTTTAAGGGTTTTTTCAGGAATTTTTTATGACTTTTAATATTTTGTGTTTTCCCAATGTTTTTGGTATTTTTTCAGGACTTTATTTGATTTTTTAGGATTTTTTCAGGACTTTTTATGATTTTTAGATTTCTTTCAATTATGCGCCCAATGTGCAAACCTATATGACATGATGATCTGCAGAATACATGTGGAGATAATGAATTTTTGATATGACCTATGTTAATGCAATATGCATGATGAAGATGCATTTCCTATTCGAACAAAGATAATTGTGTTTGTTTGGCATTTTGTAATACACCAATGGAGGTACAAAACATTTAGTAGATAAGAGGTCAATCGATCCTTAAGGTCCCTTGGAACATCCAAATTAACACACTTAGTGACCAGGAATTACAAATGGAGATGCGGAAAACTTCCCCATTGGTTCTTGAAACTTTGATCTTCTTTTGCCCATGTGTGTGCAGATGAGTTAATTCCTGCTTTTGTGCTCACTAAAGATCCTTAGCATCCTATATGACTAGCTACGTGGATTATCCTTACTTCAAAAGCATCTCGAATAGAGCCTCGCTACCAGCAAGCTTTTAGAGCTTCGACAAGGTTATAGATTGCAATTTCTTAAATATTGCTCCATTGCCAGCAGGCGTTCACAGCCCGGATGGATTTACTTGCATGTTCCCATAGTCATTCTTTTTATCACACTTGCATGCGTGATATTTCAGTTATATATCATTTCTCTTTTTCCTTGAGATGAATATTTGGCTTAGCTCTTTTTCTTTTTATTTTCTTGCCTTGACTTTGTAAGTAATGAAACCTACTTGGGTGTGACAATTACAGTGGTGTTGAAGTAGAATTTTAGATTTTTCACTAGTCATATGATCAACTAGGTGTCTAGAATGAATTAGAGATTTTCTTAATATGTTTGAGATATAGCGATTGATAGATTTTGGGTAAACAAGTCTAAAATAGTGAAATCACTACCCAACCATAAGTAAAGTGTCATCACAGGGTAATGTTGAAAATGAATGACCTTAGGACCTCAAAGACTTCATGTTCGAATATCTAAGAAAGGAGATGACCCTTGTTTCTCTTGAATGCAAACAAATGACAAACTTGGACAGTTGCCTTGTTTTATTGATGCTGATATATGCCAATGCAGAAACTTATGTTATAAAAATTGTGAATATGATGTGCTTTGAAAAAGAAACTATATGCGATGCAATGCTTTGAATAAAATGATATGCAATGCAGAAAGTAAAACCTAAACTAACCCAGCCCTTAGGTAAAATATCATTTAAGGTGCATGTTGTTTATAGGGCCAGAGAGTTTTGTGTAGGTAGTTCATTGGCCTTTGTTTGAAGAGTCGAATAAAGATGTATTTTCCAATAGGATATAAGGACTCAACTAAGTGTATATGTTTAGTATCTCCAATATTGATTTCTTTAGTTTTTGGATTTTGTGGATCGTCAGAGGGAAATCCATCTCTGGAACCCATGAATTCAGCTATAGCCTTATCATTTTTAAAAAAATCCAACTGTGGTAGATTCTCTTGCCCCCAATCTTTCAAGTGTGGGTATATGAGGCAAATAGATTCTAGTTCTGAAGTTGTGACATGAGCGGGTGTTATGCTTGTTTCTATTGATGCACTTGAAGAGGATGATGAAATCAACCAAGTGTTGATCTCATTAATTGGTGTTATGCTCATTTTTGTCACTATATTAGCATTTGATGATGGCACACATACAATTGTTGACAAGTTTCTCTATGTAGTATGATCTAGATTGGTTATTTAATTGATAAGGGGTTCATGAACAACTTGTATAGAGGGATTGATATCATGAGGGCGACTAGGAAAAATGGTAAGTTCATTTGAGAGGGAATCTTGTGAGACACATGGAGGACTATGACATGGAAATGATGGGATGGAGGGACCTTGATCAAGATCTGGAGAAATAATGGGATGTTATTTAGGACATGAAGGTAAAGGTATGCTTTGATCTTGTCTTGGAAAGAGATTATTATGAAGGATAGAAGGGATGTCTCAATCTTGTTTAGGAGGTGGATGTTGGATGGGACTTGAAAGGACACTTTGTTCTTGAGATGGAAGGGTTTGATTATGAATGGAATAGAAAAGAGCGAGGGGATCATCATAAGATTCTTGGTCGGTGGGATCCTAATAAAAAATTGGGTAGGATGGAAGTGGTTGTTCTTGATCTTTATTTGTTTCAGGGTTCATTTCTTCTGATTTTGGATCATCCTGTTGACATGGGGAAGAAGTTTGGATATGCATGTGATATTCTTGGGAGGTTTCAACCTTTTGGCCTAATGAAGAAGGATTTTGAATGAGATCCTCTTAATCATGACTTGAATTAGATTGGATTTGTACAATGGATAACCCTTGGGAGGTTGTGTTATTATATGGAGATAGCATGGATTGGTCTTGTGTGACTTCAGGGGATGATGAAATGGTGGATAGATATGGTTGATTTGGGATTTGGTTGATAGAGATTTGATTTTCGTTGAAAGGAGTATGATTTTGGGTGAAAGATGTTTGATTTTGGTTGAATGAATTTTAATTTGGACTTTGGTTAAAAGGGGTTTGATTTTGGTTGAATGAATTTTAATTTGGACTTTGGTTGAAAGGGGTTTGATTTTGGTTAAAAGGGGTTTGATTGTTGGGTTGATATGATTGGTATGATTGATATAGTGGGTTGAAAGAAAAAGAAGGTGTACATGACTCTAATGTTGGTTGAACTGAGGTAGGAATGATTTTGTTGAAGAATAAAGGTTGGCATGTTTGAATGGTCTCACAAGAAGAAGAAGGTTGGCCTGATATTGATTCCCTTGTGGTCATCACTTCTCTGATCATTTTTTCTAACTAGCCCTTATGTTTGTTAGGACTAGTCATGTCTATCACTTGTTGTTGCAAAGTCTTGATCTGTTGAGCTAAGGTTTCCATGGATGGCGATGGAATAGGAATGGAAGGGATGAATTCTCCACCTTCCCTACAAAATGTATAATGCTAATCCATGATGTTTTCTTGATTAGTTTGGACCTAGGATCACAACATGTAAGATGTTTTCTCCATTTCTTTGAATGTGACAATGTTTGAATTGAGGTTTAGTTTGATTGATCCTCTGATTGTGTTTTGGATGTTTGGGGTATGACTTTCTAGGATGATTATGCAACTAATGATGAACTAAGATAGACGTATATGAGGTCTAGACAAGGACATATATGAGGACAATAATGAGGATGTGAATAGAGATTATGCAACTTCTAAGGATGATAATAAGGACGTAAATGAGGACTATGCAAAGACTTATGCAAGTTCTAAGGATGATAATAAGGATGTAAATGAGGACTATGTAATGACTAAGGATGATAATAAGGATGTAAATGAGGATTATGCAAGGACTAAGGATGATAATAAGGACATAACTGAGGACTATGCAAGGACTAACTATGGTCACAAGTGTGTAAACTTTTGAGTTTTGATGTTTCAAAAATGGACTTTGTTTTCTGTAATTTTGTGTGTAGGACAAGTTTTGTGGTTTTCCAAGTCTAAGAATAATTGTTTGGAGGTAGATATAGCTGACTAAACTGGTTTTCAAACAATCTCAGAAAATTTAGAGATACACAGGATAGGGCCTGAAATAGCCCAAATAACTGGCTCAATACTGGTCTGATACAATGATACATAAAAAGACACATAAGACAATCTTAGGCTGGAAAGTGGACACCATTCAATGAGGCCCCCATAGAAAAATACTGAAACAAGACGGACAGATAGAGAGTTTGGTAGCATTGGCTCCACTCCACAGCACACACTGGCTCCACTCCACGGCACACACTTCTCAAGCATGTCAATCTCTCTTACCCTGAAGATCCAAAGATCTTATCACCAAAGGATTTATGTCTCATAATGAAAGGTATATGAGGGGTATCTATGGGGTATGATCCGCACTCCCGAAATCATTGAATGTAGGATTTTGGGCTACTAAGTTGTTTCTTATTGTAAAATTTTTAGGGATCCCGATCCAACGACGAATTCTCAGAGCAATCCACTTAAGACTTTAGTTGAGCTTAGCAGTGCAGGGAAGGCCCCCACATACATTGAATTCACTCAAAACTCTAGTCGCCTGACCAGTATGTTTATATAGCGGCTCAAAAAACCCACTCGAGAGTATGTTGGGAGAGATGATATCCCCAACTCATCCCAATTTGAAGTACCTTTGTGGGGTGATGAAATCCCTAGTCAAATATACCCCTCTCTACTTGAAATAAAATAAAATTGAGCATCATTGTCACCTTCTCCCTTTCTCCCAAGACCCCAAAGGTAGGTGGAAAGGTAGTTAATGCAACAATAGGTCCACCCCAAACACGATAAAAGTTCTTTCCTTTAAGAAAATCAAATGTGATTCAATCTATGTGCAGCCTGATTCACGTTCATTTTAAAGCCCAAATTGAGATGTTGAATATGCATGCCATGTCAATTTTAGACACCAAACTGAAATGTGAAGGCATGCATGTCAATTTTAACCATTGTTAATTTTAAGCTCAAACTGAAGTGCTACACATGCATGCCCATTTTAAACCATTGTTAATTTTAAGCCCAAACTGAAGTGTTACACATGCATGTCCATTTTAAACCATTATTAATTTTAAGCCCAAAAAATGAAGTGTGAGAGCATGAGTTTTTATGATCTAATGTTAATTTGATCCTCTCTATAAATTCACCACAGGCTGTAAACAGATGATTAGTAACCAAATAAATTCCATAGAAAATAGAGAACTCAATTATGACAAAAATGAATGCATGATGATACCTACGCAATTGTGTGACCCTACATAGGTGATTGCATGATTCTATCAGAGCTATTGCATGATCTTGACAGAGTGATTGTGTGATCCTAACAGATCGATTGCATGGTGATAACAAGGCAATTGCATGATCCATAGGAAGACAACACAAAAAAATAAAAAATAAAGCTAATTTTGATCAAAAACTTGCAAAATAGATTGTGAGGCTCTAGTGAGGTCTCTCATCATCCATTCAATGTTAATCAAATCATATTTCACCCTATATGAGAGAACTAAGCTATTGTATCTGTCGATGGTTGGTTGGTCTTCTAGATCTTGTATCTTATTTTTTGCTTTGAGAATTTGTTGATGGTGTTTGGCTTGTCTTCTTTGCTCCTTTGTCCTCCTAGCACCTAAAATTATGAATTATACCTTACATGCCATAAACTATCATAGCAAAAAGATGCAATAAAAATAATTTGTTTCTAGATTTACCCAATTTCATGCAGAATTACACAGATCAGAGAGCAGAAAATAAATAAGAACAAAAATAACAGAACAACAATATTCCTAACGAATGCATAATAATGTCAAAGCGATTGTACGATCCTATGTAGGTGATTGTGTAATCATGTAAGGGCATTTGCGTGATGGGTTACGCATGAATGTGTAACCATGTCTACTCGATAGTGTAGCCTTGTCTATGTGATTGTGTGATGATGCAAACGTGATTGCGTGACGAATAGATCTGCTTTGAAATCAGTGCAAAACCTACAAAAAAAGGAAAAAAATCTGTACAATCTGCAAAAATAACACAGATTAAAAATAAGGTTAATTAGTTGTTGTTCACATCGGGTTCACCAAAATGTGTTATTCTTAAATTCATCTTTGCTAAATAGGAAATAAGGAAAATCACGAATCCCTTAACTATCTAAGCAATTCGAACACAAACCAATGAAATAATACAATTAAGAAATAGGAATATAAAATATGTTAATCAAAACTCCCTATTCCATGATCGCATATGACTTCCATTACTCTTCTCTTCTTTGTGATGTGGTGGCTATCAGATATTGCGCGGGCAACCTGTAAATGACACAAAGATTAAAAGTTCGTGATTGTTGAAAATGGAGATTGAATGCTCAATTTATAGATAATTGGAGAGGATTGATTGAAAGGTAGAACAAATTGATCAAGAGGTGGAACTCAGGTGAGCTCACATGAAGATTGATAGTTGAACTACTGATTTGGAGGTGAAACAGAATAGATTGAATAGATTAAATGAGTTAATTGATTGAGAAAAAGCTAACTGAAGGAAGAAAAAGAATGATTGGAGGATAATTAATTGATGACAAAGAAAGCTTTATTTAGACAAAGCTAACTAGAAGATGAAAATAGAGATTGGAGAGATAATTGATTTAATTAATTAATTGATTGAATTAATTAATTCATTGAATTAATTAATTTAGCATGTGCTTGCACTTTGACTTAGATTTTCAATTTTAATCTTTGCATGAAATTTATTCAAATAATTGATTTTTTTAAATTCCATTTAGTATTTGAATATATTTAGAACTTGACTTTGATTTTCAATTTGATTTTTGAAATCATGCACATGTATTTGAATTTAAAAGAAATTAGAAGAATTTGAAATTACATGAAATTAAAATTTGGGGATTTAGAAATGGAATTAGAATAATTAATTAGCTAATTAAATAATTTAAAGAAACTATTTAATTATTTTAAAAATAGACTTTAATTAAATAATAAATATTATTTAAATTAAAGGATTAAATCACAATTAATTAAATAATAAATATTTAATTAATATTTAGAAAAGGGTTAATGATTAATTGATTAGAGAATAGAAATTGAAAATAGAATTTATTTAAATAATAAAGATTATTTAAATTGGAGAATTAATCAAAATTAATTAAATAATAAATATTTAATTAATATTAGAAAATGGTTAAAATAATTAAATAATGATAGAATAAGAAATAGAATAATTATTAAGATGATGAGGAAATATGAAATTAGAAGAATAAGATTAATTGACTTTGATTTTCGATTTGATTTTTGAAATCATGCACATGTATTTGAATTTAGAAGAAATTAGAAGAATTTGAAATTAAATGAAATTAGAGTTTGGGGATTTAGAAATGGAATTAGAAGAATTAATTAGCTAATTAAATTAATTTAAAGAAACTATTTAATTATTTTAGAAATGGACTTTAATTAAATAATAAAGATTATTTAAATTAAAGGATTAAATCACAATTAACTAAATATTAAATATTTAATTAATATTTAGAAATGGGTTAATGATTAATTGATTAGAGAATAGAAATTGAAAATAGAATTTATTTAAATAATAAAGATTATTTAAATTGGGGAATTAATCAGAATTAATTAAATAATAAATATTTATTTAATATTAGAAAATGGTTAAATAATGATAGAATAAGAAATAGAATAATTATTAAGATGGTGAGGAAATATGAAATTTGAAGAATAGGATTAATTAACTTAATTAAATAATTAAAGAATTATTTAACTAATTAGACGAATAATTAGTACATGATCAATGAGACGTTTTAGGTGTCTACACCTCCATCAAATTATCTCAAAGTAAGAAACTTACTCCGGTCACCGGTCATGTGGTGTGAACAACCACTGTCTATAATCCAGTCATCACAACTATCCATGAGAGAGACTAATGCCTTTTGATCTAATGTCTCTTCTTTAATAGCAACAAAGACAATGTCCTCATTTGCATCTTCCTCAGATTCCTCATTTGTAATTCCTCTATCCACTACAATGAGACAATATTTTTTACCTTTGCCTTTATACTTTTTATACTTCTCACATTTTTGCTCATTATCTCCATTAGGACAGTTAGCAACAATATGTCCAATCCGGTTACATGCAAAACACTTCAAAGGTAATTTACCTCTATACTTACCGGTACCTCTGGGTAACCGCTTGGCCAACAATTCTTCAAGCTCAATCAGACTATCTTCATCATCTACCTCTCTACTGGATCTAGACTTGTGACTGTAGGTCACTTCTCTACTTTTTCTTACTGGTGGGTTTGCAACTGAGGCTCTAAATGCAGATTCTGATCTCTGAACACTTCCATCAAAACCATTTAACTTGAATGTAGTTAATTTACCAATGATGGAGTTAAGAGTTACCTTTGTTTTATCAATAGACTTGAGTTCTTGAATGTTTGCAACTCGGATAGCATAGACCAGTAGAAGGGTTCTCAACACCTTGCTAACCACTGTGGTATCCTCCACTGTACCTCCAACACTTTTGATCTCTCTGACTATCTCCTTGATCCTTTGACCATACCATTTAATGTTTTCTCCTTTAGCCATCCGTATATCATCAAATTTACCTCTCAAACTCTGTTCTTTGGCAATCTTAACATGCTCATCACCACTATAGATATCTTCCAATTTCTTCCATACTTCATAGGCAGTCTCCAATCCATGGACATCAACATACTCTGAATTGGACAAGGAACTGATAATGGCCTCCAATGCTTGATTGTTCTCATATTGCTCCTTCTTTTGATCATCTGACAGAATCCCACTAGCCAAGTTAGATTTAGTAACAACATGTTCCCAATATTGACTTCCTAAGCTCTTGATATGGATCTTCATCATATCACTCTAGATTCTGTAGTTTTCCTTATTAAACTTCGGACCTTCTTTCTTCATCATGTTCTCCTAGATCTTTTCCTCAAGCTATTAGGATTAAACACAAGAGGACCTAAAATGCTCTGATACCAATTGATAATATGATGAAACAATAAAGATACGGTCAACTACTGAGAGGGGGGGTGAATTAGTAGATAGAAAACAAACTAAACTTTCACCAAACTTAATCCCAACTCAGAAACAACCTGCTAAACTAACTGGTTTAGTCACTGTATCAAAAACTGCAACTGCACTGTCAAACTTTACTGGTTGCCCAAAACATCAAAGATACAATGCAACAGATTTGAAACTCATATACCATTTAACTAAAACATTAAACCACTTTACTAGCATTAGTAATAGCTCATTTCATATCACTTCTGGTCATCTAAACATATCTAAGTGGCTTTACCATTTAATCAAATCAACCATATCAAAACACATCCACAAAATCATTCACCACTTGACACAATGATTTTTCATGTGGAAACCCAAATAGGAAAAACCACAGTGGAGATGAATACCCACAATTATTTTGAACTCTTCTAAAGTTCACCCTATTAAGAGCCAAGCCTTGTTAGAAGCTTATACAATAATGTCCTATTAAGAACAAATCTTGTTAGGGACCACCCAGTTAAGGGATTGACTACAATACCCTGTTAGGAGTAACCTTGGTAGAGGATTTAAAATCCAAGATAAGGGGTCACCTGGTTAGAGGATTTAAACAACACCAAGCCTGTTAAAGCTTACCTAGTTACGGGATTTAACTGTTGTAATGGTTAGAGAACAACAGATTCTTTGTTGATCTGGTAATAGCACTATCTTGCTTAGTCAGATCATTTTCTGCTCCTATATGTCTTCACAACATTCTGCAGACACTCCTTCTGGTTAGGCAACAGTCACACTACCACACTTAACCAAATTGCCAACACAATTACAAAACAAGTCATCAACCTTATAAGCAAATACAATAGGTCTGTAACACAACACAAAACCTACAAATCTCATAGAGATTAGAAACATACCGGTTCAATCATAACCATTGGATTACATAGCAATCAACTACACATTGTTCAAGACAACATCAACCACTCCTGGATCACCGCACATTGGATCCTGTAGCTCATCATGCGTTTTCCACTTCACGCTATGCATTTGATCATTCCAAAGATAAATGGTTATTTTCACGCGCCAAAACCACTTTGAACATCACCGTGTGCATCATGCTTACATGGCATCTTCATCTCTGATCACCATTTGATCAAAGATCATTACAACAAATTCACCAAGCTCCATTGGTTAGGGTTTGACATATCAACTGGTTAGGGTAATCGGTTGATCACTCTGTTACAATTACCAATACCGGTTTCCTTCACTTCTTTACTACCGGTTGCATTACTGCATCACTACCGGTTGCAATATAACTTCAATATCGGTTACTATTGACATCAATGACAACACTATACTTCATTAATGCAATCTTCATGCAATTCCAACAAATAAATATAAGCCTCTTAATCAATATAATCATTCAAAAAATTGCTCTTGGCATCCATGTTGAGAAACTAAAGATGGGACTAATCTAACAATATCCATCCTTTTTAACCAATCTAGCTTCATGTTAATAAATACTCCCATCATATTTAAATTTATTGTCCATTTAGTACCTATAACTTCCTTATCATGGGGCAACTCGACTAAATCTCAAGTGTCATTTCACTTGTTATGGTTGCAACCCACTCTTCTTTTCCACTATCTTTGACAAAATATTCTAGCCTATCAATCTACATAACTTGAGTCATCAGGGCATGGTTCACTTTGTGTGGGACCTTATAGTCATCTATCAAAATTAACATCCAACATGAGAGATGGAGGATAATTTCTTTAAGTTCTTCTTTGGTATTTAGGATATATATGTGTCTTTACATTCAAGGATTCAGGCTCTATATTATCAATTACTTAGTATCCATCAAACACAAGAGTATGAGTCTTATTTTACATCATTCACAATGGAGTAAGATTCATTCAAATCAATCACTATAATTAATCTCTTTCTTTAGGATTATATTATATTATTTCATCAACTATGAGAACATCTCTATTTAGGATTTGTTTCTTATTTATATTATCAAATAATTTGTAAAATAAAATTCCATAACCATAACAAATATAAATACATTTGAGGTTTTTGTTATCCAATTTTATTTTTTTCTCTATGTGTGTGGCCATAAGCAACATAGTCAAATACCTTCATATGAGAAACAAATGGTGTAAAACTTACCAAGCTTGTTCATGAGTCATCCCATTAACTACTTTTGTGGGAGTCCTATTAAACAAATAGATTATATTATTGTGCCTATATCCAAAAATATTTATCTATATTCCTTTCTTTCATCGTTCTTCTAGCCATTTCAACAATAGTCCTCTTCTTCCTCTAAGAAACTCCATTTTTTTGTCAAGTATAGGAAGTGGTAAACTCATTGTGAATCTCATGTTGTCTAAAAAATCCAAAATATATTTGACCAATCCTTGCCCTCATTATTTGATCTAGTGACCTTTATATGGTGATCACTTTTTCCAACTATTTGAACTCAACAAACTTATCAAAAACTTATAATTTTTTAGCCAAATAGTAGATCCAAGTTTTATGAGAAAACCATCAATAAAAGTGATAAAGTGCTTGAATTTATTCAATGACAGAGTTTTCATAGGACCTCACAAATAAATATGAATAATTTCAAGAGGTTTTCTAGCCCTTCTAGACAAACCAATTAGAAAAGTGGCTCTATGTTATTTTCCAAAAAGAAATTCTTCACAACTTCTTGTTTATTCTTAATAAATGGAAATCCCTAAACCATATGCTTCTTCTTAAGAAAAATCAAACCACTAAAATTGAGATGCCCATATTTTTATGCCATAGAGGACTATCATGTAGTTTTTAGTGCTTACGATAATATTTAAGACCTAATTGCCTGAAGAAAAGAAAAGGCAAAACATGTGATAATGCCATGTGCACTCAAACAAACATTGCCTTTTATTTTCTTCGAGCAATTAGGTCTTAAACATAGTTTTAAGCACTTGACATGATAGTTATGTTTAATAATTTGACCAACCTCTAATAAATTACTTTTAAGAGAAAGAACTAATAAAAGTGTTTAGAAATATGCTTAATTTTAGCATACTAATTTGTCATTTCAATTGTTCTTTTTACTTTAGTCGCATGTGATTTATTATCCTCCAATACAATGAAAATATTATATTTTTCATTTAGTTCAATAAATAAATTCTCACTATAAATCACATGTGAAGAGCAACCAAAATCATATACCACAAAGTATCTACATTAAAACTTGCATTTAAAAATGAAAGAGTTTTGTGTATCTTCTACAGTATTCTGAGGAGATTTCTTATGTTAGTATTAAAACTCATTATGTTTAAATTTATTACAATGAAAACACTAGATATGTCTTTTTCCTCAATCAATATCATGGATTCTACTTTGGCCTCTACCTCTATAATTGCTAAACTTCTTCCTTGATTAGAGCCCCTACCTGTAGAGTTATGATTGGACTCACCTTGACGCTCTTTTTTGGGACAATATTCACTGCCAAATTTGGGTTTGTGATATACCGTAAAAATATATGATTTTAAACCACTTATGTTTGCAATAGAGGTAAATGTCTACTTTAAAATGTCTTCATTAATTTTTATTTGTTCTTTAATTATGAATAAAATATCTTAATTCATCAACTTTCATTATTGTGAGATCCTTTGAGATTTCTATTGTGGGATCCTTTGTGATTTCTTAATAACATATTTTTATTTTATTTTGATAAAAGTGGCATAGCCACTGAATTTTATTTTATTAATTAATAAAAGTATTTACAATCCTGGTTTAAAAAAGGGCATACCAATAGGAAAGAACCAAGAGAAGAAAACCTTTGGTTGTAGCCTGTAAAAAAACCTAAGTAAAACTACCCATGAACCCTGATATAAGATCATCCACCCATGCACCCAAAAAAGAAAACCCATTACATTTGATATTAAGAAGGAAGAAGACTCAACCCAAACCCAACCAACCACCACCCAACAAAAAACCCCATTACATATGTGGAACATTACAAAAAAGAGCCAGCCCAATCAGGAATCCATACAACTCATGAGTATCAAAACCAATTTTTAGAACTCTCATCTTGAGAATCACCAAGAGGAAGAGGCACTGCACCATCCAAAGGAGGAGGAACCACCTGTAAGGGTTCATCAATTTGGGGAGCAGCCACCATAGACGCCCAAAGATCAAGAAGAAAATGAATTCTCATGAAGACCTCAAGTGTAGGAGCCAAGATAGAAGGTGGCACATAATCAATCAACCTTTCCAGAGCCAGCAAAGTATCATCATAATTTCCACTAATAAGACCACATCTGATCACAAAAAGAATTTCTCCACACCATCCATTAGCCAATAACTCATTAAGAGGTAGGAAACCACCATAAGGGAAATCACCATAATCAAAATGGTAAGAAGACAAAATATTAACCAAATCAGCCAAATTAAAACATGAGGGCATGAGGAACATGTCTGCAATAATACACACCATAGAAGAGTCCTAAAGAAAATCCATACAAACATTAAGAAAATGAGATACCACCTCACGCATGCAAGAATTTGCATTTTCGAAAAGCTAAACTCTTCCGACCACCTTTCTGACTACATAAGATGCCTCAAGAGACTAGAGATTAAAAATTTTACCAATTTTTTCATCATCATAAGCATGTTCATCCCGAAAATCACCAAGAACAAGAGGAGCCAAAATTCTATATCGACCTAGCAGAATTGAAAAACGACATGGAATACCTAGAGAACTCCCAAAGCAACACAAAATAAATGTATGTTTGAAAAGGGGAGAAAAACCAAATAAATACAGCCAGGAACAAAAAGCTAATGAAAGCTCACACAGATCGACATATGCAATCATCATAACAACAGCAAATTCATATCTGTACAAAGATATCTTTTGCAATATAAGCATCCTCAACCAGCCACCTCAATACCTTAATGGAAACGAAGCATACAGAACAATGATCAAAGTAGAGCTTCATACATACCAAAATATCATATCATAAGTTAATTTACACACTTGACAAGACATTATACCTTTCCAATTAAATTGCCAACTGTTTAAAGTGTCAAATCAAAAATGAATCCATCATCATATTATAAGGAGGAATGAACTATAATTGCCAAGTACTCCCATGTGTACCACTGAAACAAATGCGAGACCCAAGAAAAGTACAAGGCAATAATAATGCAATCGCAAGAGAAAAGCTGCCTCCAGCATGCCCAAGGAAATAAAGATGATGTAACCAATGTAAAAAAGACGTAGCAAATATGATCACGAACAAATGTCTAGAAATAATCTCACAAAATAGTACGCATCCTACTACATGAGACATATACCCATGTCAAATCCAAAGGGGAGCAAAAATACCACACTCCCCACTGCATGAGATATAACACACATGCATCATCCAAAAGGATGCAATACTGCATTTAAGACACATATCCATATTAAAGTTCAAAGATCACCAACAAAGAATCAGCAGGAAAGATCCAAGAATCCAAACCCCCAAAGATCATCATAATCTCAATCGAATGAAGACATAATATAAACAAAAAGCACCATTGAGTAATCAAAATGTAATATAATGAAGATGGAAAGCAATATCCATAAGACTAGTGCAAGCAAATGAGGCAAAAGATAACCATGAATTCAAAACAAATATATGATACAACAGGGCAGTTCACACTCTACTTGATGAAAACAAATGAAACATATACCATATAATAGGAGTGTCGATGCACCCCTATACATAAAACATACTCCAAATGAGTCATCAAAGAAAAGTGCCAAACTATCAACCAGATCCTTAAAGTAATCAAGAGGTATTTGGAACCCTTCCATCAACCAAAGAAGGGATATCAAGGGGCCCAACATCTACCTAATTAGAATGATGATCAATAGCCAAATTAGCTAAAAAATCTACAGTGACATCAATTTCTCTATAGCAATGAGAAACCAAATAAGAATCAAAGCTAGCAAGTTGAATCAAAATATGATCAAGAAGATATTGGAGATGCAAACAATGAATTTTCTTATTTGTTACACTCTGAAAGGTCACCATAGAATCACCTTCTATAACAAGATTATTAATGCCAAGGGAGACACCCAAATCCAAACCTAAAGATAAAGCATGAAATTTTGCATGATTATTAGTTTTAACACCAAGATAATGACATCTAGCAGGTGCTAACTTGGAGTTATAATAAAAAATAGCCACCCCAATACCAACCTCACTAGGATTTCCTCTAGAGACCCCATCATAATTCACCTTGAAAAAAGGAGGAGAAGGACACCATTTAGCTAATTTTCTTCTATTAATTCAATCAAAACGTCTAGAAACTGAACTTTGAAAAGGAAGGGACTTCAAAGAACTCCAGACTCTAGTTATCCTATTATCCCAATGAGAAAAAGAAGTGAGGTGATCAAGGTTCTTATAAATATAGGAAAGAGCAACCTCTAAGATTGAAGCCTCAATTCTAGACAAAACATCTGACAAATGAGAAGACTTCTTCTGAAAAATTCTATTATTTCGCTCTAACCAAATATTCCATATTACGATTGAAGGGGAAA
This sequence comes from Cryptomeria japonica, assembly GCF_030272615.1. Classification (NCBI taxonomy): domain Eukaryota; kingdom Viridiplantae; phylum Streptophyta; class Pinopsida; order Cupressales; family Cupressaceae; genus Cryptomeria; species Cryptomeria japonica. Next base: position 489,964,208 of record NC_081406.1, on the reverse strand, counting down.
TTATCTATAAACAAGAATAAAAAGAGGAAGAAAACATGATAGGTCAAGATCTAAACAGGGAAAGAATATCTGAACATAAAGCAGAAGACCAACCCAATTTATCAAAGAGCTAATACCAACAACTAGACAAAAATTGACAGTGCAAAAACAAATGAGATGAGGATTCCAAATGAGAATTGCATAACACACAAGAAAAAACAAGTGTTATACCAAGCCTATCCAATCTCATACCCGTAAGTACCTTATCCTGAACTGCAAGCCAAGCAAAATCTCTAGCCTTAGGAAGACATGTAGAATGCCAGAAAAGCTTATGGGGCCAAGAGGATTCTTTTGAGCAAGATATAAGGGAATTATATCCATCCTTAACAGTATAGGAGCCCAAAGCATTTTTAGTCCTAATTATTTCATCCTTAGAATCAAGAAAGACAATTAGTCTATTACTCAATGCCTTAACATAAGCATCCTTTAAGGATTGATCAACCTGCAAAAAATCAATAGATTTCCATTTAACCTCCTTAAAGGGGCCCGAATCATCCACATAAAAATAATCAGCAACATGCACTCCCCAATGAGAAGAAAGAAGATTCATAATAGGAGACCAATCTGTAAGCCTAACGAGAGCAACATGTCCATTCCAAACTTCATCCAAAAATCTGGCCTTCTTACCATCATGAATAATCCATGAAAGATGAGGGAGAATGATTGCTCTGTAGTTAACCAAAAAGTTCCAAATAGAAGATCCTTTTGGTAACATGGAGATAGAAAAAATGCTCTCTCTAGAACCATTTCTTAGATATTTAGCATACATGAGCTTTGCCCAAAAAGAATGAGCTTCTTTATATAATTTACACCAATGTCGCCCCCAAAGCTAGATTTTTCTTATCAAGACTATGAATACCAAAGCCACCTAATTCTTTAGACAAATAGACCTTCTCCCAAGATAGAAGAGGGAGCTTTTTTTTCCCATCCTTATTATTGTTCCAAAGAAAAGACCTAAGAATAGATTGAAATTGGACTATAGAGGCCTTAGGAGTTTTCATAACAGACATTAGATAAATGGGGACAACATTCAAAATAGATTTAATGAGCAATATTTTATTGGCTAATGTAAGCCATTTTGATTCAAAGATAGGATTCTATTTGAGATCGAGGAAATTACCTTTTCCCAAAAATAATTCTTGTCAGTACCCACAAAGAAAGGGACCCACAAATACTTACAAGGAAAAAACACCAACCTCAAATCCCCAAAAAGACTGAAATATTTGTTGTACCAAAGGGAAAGTATTAAGAAAGAAAATGTTAGATTTAGAACTATTCACTCTTTGTTCTGAAAAAGCAAAATAATCCATAACTATCTTTTTAATCACTTTGCTTCTGACATCGAGGCATGACCAAATAACAAAGTATCATCAGCAAATAAATAATTTGAAACAAAATCAGGAACATCAATTATATGAATCCTTCTCCACAAACCTGAAGACCTAGTCGCTCTAATGGCCCAACTAAAAGCTTCAGCTAGAAGGATAAACAAGAATGAAGAAAGGGGATCTCCCTATCTAATAACCCGGGAAGAAAAGTAAAAACGACACAGAGACCCATTCAATAAGACCGAAAATCTAGAAGAAGAAATACAAGAATAATTCCACTTAATCCAACATCTACTAAAACCCAATTTAGCCAAGACCATACACAAAGCACCCCAATCAACCCGATCATAGGCTTTCATCATGTCTAGTTTGAGAATCATAGCTGAGAGTCTTTGAGAGACAATCGAGTGCAAAACCTCATGAGAAAAAATAGCCCCATCAGAAGTCCCGGGATGAAAACACCTTGTTCCAGAAAAATAATTTTACGAATATTTTTTTCCAACCTAATGGAAATTGCCTTAGTAAAGATTTTATATAAGGTATTGCAAAGAGCGATTGGATGAAAATTAGAAAAAGTTATAGGATTATCCACCTTAGGAATAATAGCAATTAATGTAGCATTAAGTTATTTAAGGATAGATTTGTTCCTTCTTGCTTCTTCAATAGCTAAAAGAACATCGTTACTCACAAATTCCCAACATTTCTAAAAAAAATAAAGGGGTAAAACCATCAGGGCCAAGGGCCTTGTCTAGACCCATAGCAAAAACAGCCTCCTTGACCTCATCAATCATGAAAGGGGATATAAGAATTTTATTATCCTCAACAGAAATAAGAGATGGATTATCCATAACCAAGTTATTATCTAATCGGACAGGTTCAGAAGACAAAAGTAATTTAAAAAATCTAATAGCCTCAGAAGAAATCTCATCAGCATCCAACAAGAGGGAACCATTGACATCCTGAATACAAGATATTCTATTTCTATGTATCTTAAGCTTAGTAGATGAGTGAAAAACATTAGTGTTCCTATCTCCCTCAGAAATCCATAACTCCCTTGACTTATGTCTCTAATAAATCTCTTCTCGGGATAGAACCTCTTCAAGCTGAGATTTGAGAGATTTCAATTCATCAAAAACTACAAAATCCATACCATCGAAGAGAACGTAATCATTTAGGCACTCTATTTCATTTTGAAGCCAAACCTTTTCATGAAAAATATTCATAAAATGAGTAGAATTCCAAGTTTGAATTTTTTGTTTCAAAAATGCCAGCTTTTTGACAATCTGAAACATCCAAGACCCCAAACAAAAAGGAGCAAACAACCACCATTCCTTTAATAATGGCAAGAAAGTAGGGTCCCTGAACCACATAGGTTCAAATTTGAATTATATCTTCTATGGAGCTCTATCCTCCAAAATAGTAAATGAAACCGGGAAATGATCAGACCCTACATTAGGTAAAACTAGAGAAAAAAATTCAAAACTAGACTCAATCCAATTTTGAGAAACAAGAAAATGATCCAACCTTTCAACAATTTGAGAAAAACCCCTTCTCATATTAGTCTAGGTAAAAGGACCATTCTAATATTTACAATCAAAGAGACTCATATCCTGAATAAAAGATCCAAAATCAGCAACAATCCTTTCATTAGGTAAAATACCACCAGACTTCTCATCCAAATCTGAAATCTCATTGAAGTCCCCACCAAGGACTAACATACAGTCCTTCAAAGGGGAAGAAACTAGCAAAAGCTCTTTCCAAAGTTTTCTCTTCTCCATAACACCAGTAGGACCATAAATATTTAAAAGCCAAAATTTAACGTTTGAAAACCTACTTTTGACCAAGGCTAACATCCAATTCACAGAAGAAGATACAAGATTCAATTCAACCTTAAAATCATTCTCAAGGAAAGCAAGACCCTCCAAACAACCAATAGCAGGGAAAGAGACAAATTTTCATGACCTCCAAGAGGAAAAAAGAGACTTCGTAGAAGAAAGACTGAGCTTTGTTTCCTACAACATAATAATATCACACTTCATTAAATCCACTTGAGATTTAATCAAGCTCTTTTTGTTAGGGGCATTTAAGCCCCTAACGTTCCAAGATATAAGCTTCATTGGATTTGAGGGGAGGCAGAGGCTCCTCTCTTTTCCTTTTTTTCAGAGTTCCTACCCTCATTAAACACACTTTGCAAGTTCTTTTTTATAGCAATTGAATGAGTAACCAGGGGGCTAATCAAAGATTTCTTCTTTTTCTTAACAGAAGAACCAAGAGAACATGGGTGTGCAGTCTAATCATCAACACCACCCTCTAATTGAGTAAGAGGCTTCTTTTTCTGTTTAACCAATGAACCAAGAGAGGAAATGAGAGTATATTGAATACCAACATCAATCTCTTCATGTGGTTTTAGATACTTTGGTGGGCAACCTCTAGATCTGGGAGAAAGTAAAGGGGAACGTTTAGGCAAAGGAGATTGAACAAGATGCAAACCTTTACTAATATTCAGTGGACTCTCGAAAGGAGGTAATTTTTCTCTATCCATATCTGGAGCATTAGAAAGAACATCAAAGGGGTTGTTAGAAGAAGGAATAAACAAGTCTTTCTAAATAGTGCTCAAATCATTAGTAATAGAATTAATGATCTTATCTGTAGTCAAAGTATCAAGCAACATAGAATGTTTTTTCACTAGATCCCGTACCTGATTAATTAAATGATCATCAGGAATTATAAAAGGAACATCAACTATATTCCCAGAAGAAGGACCAATATGAGACCCAACCATATTCAAAACATTAAAACCCGTATTAGGATTAGCAGGAGGTGGAACAACCAGACTGTTCTTAGGGGACACCAGGCGACAAATAGAAGGACCATTCAAACCTTCCATCCCAGTGAAAAATAAGACATAATTATCATTGCCGCATTCTGCACAAAACCTCAAGATGAAACATTACCCAGCAAGGCCATCTACAACACATCCTTCCAAGATGTAGACATATCTCTCTAACCATTCCTAGCAAAACCCTGTTGGCAATATTGCATTATAATAGACAATGAAAGATTGTTGGCATTTCATAAGGATATTGAGAAGGTTGTTGATGATTATGGATATAACTGATTAAAGATGTTTTACTATCTTGATATTATTATTTTGTCATTGATGTCAAGAAATTGATTTTCTAATTTAGTATGATGTTGCCATATCTTGAGAAGTATGATATGAAGATTATAAAGATGTCAGTAAAAGACACAGGAAAGAATATGATGAATAAGGGGATGAATAAGGTATTCAATGGGCAACTACTACCGAGTTAGACAATGATGAGATCATAATGTTTTAGATTGTTTTAACATCATACATATGTAGTAAATTGTAAAGGTCAATACGATACTATGTTATCAACCAAAGAACCTAGTTGGTAAACCCTAAGGAACCTAGTCGGTAAACCCTAAGGTTATCGCTATCGGTTAATGAAGGCGGAATGTCTACCGAGTGAAGTTTAGTATTCACTGAGTTGTTACCAAGTTGTAACCAAGCTATAATAGAATGCATTAAATGTTTACATATGGTATTTAATGAAGGAAGCTGATGAGCTGGACTAGATTAAATGATTGGTAAGCTGTGGAAGAAGTTTGTTAACAAATTTAAGGCAATGAAAAGTCAGCATGAAGATCTACAGCTCAGATTGAACCGCAATACCCTGTCACAAGTTCCAAGGTGGGGTAAAATGTTTTCAGATCGAAAGATGCATTGAATCTGGACAAGATTGAAGATCTGATGGCTATGATTGATCATGGGAAATGTGATCAAGGAGATTAAGCGGTTATCTAATTGTCTATAAATAGGAAACTATTGATAAACAATGTATGCAGGCAAGTGTATGCACAGGGAACAAACTGAGACAGAACACATGCTTGATATCTGAATTTGAACCGAGAATAGTAAAAGAGGCATTTAACAGTGAAGATTGGGTAAATGCTATGACAGAAGAGATTGATCAAATCAAGAAGAATGACACATGGACACTAATCCCAAGACCGAAGGACAAAAATGTAATCGGTACAAAGTGGATTTTCAGAAACAAGCTAAATGAAAAAGGTGAAGTCATTCGAAACAAAGCAAGACTAGTTTGCAAAGGTTATGCTCAAGAAGAAGGAATTGATTATGGTGAAACTCTTCCACCTGTTGCTAGACTTGAAGGAGTTAGAACATTGTTGGCCTATGCTGCTTTCAAGAAATTCAAGATATATCAAATGGATGTCAAATCTGCATTTCTAAATGGAATATTAGAAGAAGTAGTTTTCATTGAACAACCTGAAGGTTTTGTTGAAGACTATAATAAAGATCAGGTATGTAAATTGAACAAAGCTTTATATGGTTTGAAACAAGCTCCAAGAGCATGGTATGAAAGATTGCACTCTTATTTGATTAAGATTGGTTTTATAAGGACAAGTGAGAACAACAACATGTACATGAATAATGATGAAAATCGAATACTGATCTCAGCCATATTTGTTGATGATATTATATTTTGTGGAAATGACTCTTTATGCAAGAACTTTGGAAATGAAATGAGCAAAGAATTTGAGATGTCATTAATCGGTGAGATAAAGTATTTTATAGGTTTACAGATACTGCAAATGAAAAATGAGATTTTCATTACTCAATCCAAGTACATAAAGGAAATCTTGAAGAAATTTGGAATGGATGATTCAAAACCAGTAAGTACTCCTATGACTACCAACTGCAAATTATCAAAGACTGATGAATCTGCATCTGTTGATGAGACACTCTACCGATCCATGATTGGAAAACTATAATATGTTGTTCACAGCAGACCAGATATAGCACATGCAGTAGGTATAGCTGCAAGATTCTCTGCAGATCCTAAGGAAACACACATGACAGCAATCAAAAGAATTTTTAGATACTTGAAAGGCACAGAGGATTATGGCTTAGTATATCAGAAAGGAAATGATTTTGATTTAAAATTTTATACTGATGCTGATTGGGTAGGCAGCATTGATGACAGGAAAAGCACAAGTGGAGGAGCTTTCTTTTTAGGAGAAAGACTAGTGAGTTGGCTTAGCAAGAAACAAGGATGTGTTTCACAGTCAATAGTAGAAGCTGAATATGTTGCTACAGCATTGAATTGTACCAACATTACAGGGATCAAACAACTATTGGAAGGTATAAATGAAAGAGTTACCAAGCCAGTAACTATATTCTATGACAATACTAGTGCCATTAATATTTCAAAGAATCTTGTTATGTACTCTAAGACAAAGCACATATCTATCAAATATCATTATCTTAGAGAAGAAGCTCAAGAGAAGAAAGTGGTGTTGGAATATTTTAGCACAAAGGAGCAAATAGCAGATATCTTCACCAAGCCACTACCAAAGGACACTTTTGAATATCTCAGAAGTAAGTTAGGGGTCCTACCCCTATCTTTTATTGATTGACCGAGTTCGGTGAAAGCATCAATCCGATGACTAATGAATATCTTTTGGGAGTTGATGCTGAGTTATACACTTTAGGATGTTTTCTAAAGGTGTACAGGACATAATACAGGAAATATTACAGGGAACAGGAATTGAAGACAAAATGCTCTGACCGAGACTCAGTTGATACACAAACAGTAGGAAATAACTTCTTACAGAAAGAAATTGTGTTTTAGTTCTTTACTTTTTGGCATTGTTGTCAAAGGGGGAGAAGACCTAAAAAGGGGGAGAAGACTACTATGAAGAAGAGACAACTGAGAGAAGACCTATCAGGGGAGAAGACTAAGAGCAAACCACAGATTGGAAAGAAGACAGAAATGAGGAGAAGTCTAATGTATGGGGGAGAGCATTTCAGCATTTCAGAATCACAACAATCTGAATCTATTAAGGTCAAATCAATTGGTTTTTCCATCAATGCCAAAGGGGGAGATTGTTGGCAATATTGCATTATAACAGACAATGAAAGATTGTTGGCATTTCATAAGGATATTGAGAAGGTTGTTGACGATTATGGATATAACTGATTAAAGATGTTTTACTATCTTGATATTATTATTTTGTCATTGATGTCAAGAAATTGATTTTCTAATTCAGTATGATGTTCCCATATCTTGAGAAGTATGATATGAAGATTATAAAGATGTCAGTAAAAGACACGGGAAAGAATATGATGAATAAGGGGATGAATAAGGTATTCAATGGGCAACTACTACCGAGTTAGAGAATGATGAGATCATGATGTTTTAGATTGTTTTAACATCATACATATGTAGTAAATTGTAAAGGTTAATACTATACTATGTTATCAACCAAAGAACCTAGTCAGAAACCCTAAGGTTATCGCTATCGTTTAATGAAGGCGGAATGTCTACCAAGTGAAGTTTAGTATTCACCGAGTTGTTACCGAGTTGTAACCGAGCTATAACAGAATGCATTAAATGTTTACATACGGTATTTAATGAAGGAAGCTGATGAGCTGGAGCAGATTAAATGATTGGTAAGCCATGGAAGAAGTTTGTTAACAAATCTAAGGCAATGAAAAGTTGGCATGAAGATCTATAGCTCAGATTGAACCGCAATACCCTGGCACAAGTTCCAAGACTAGTATGCAAGTTCCAAGGTGGGGTAAAACATTTTCATATTGAAAGATGCATTGAACCTGGACAAGATTGAAGATCTGATGGCTATGATTGATCATGGGAAATGTGATCAAGGAGATTAAGCGGTTATCTAATTGTTTATAAATAGGAAACTATTGATAAACAATGTATGCAGGCAAGTGTATGCACAGGGATGCTACATAGTGATTACCAAGCACAGAAGCTTGAAGACCTATTTGAATAACAGAGTATAGAAGCCCAGCAGATAGACAAGATTAGTTATATGTCTAGATTGTATTGAACAAATAAGAATCTACTTTAGCATTTTAGATGTGAAGTTGCAAATAGATTTTATTACTGTTATTTTGTGAAAGTGATAGAAAATCTCTTAACCGAATGGACTTAACAATCTTATATGTAAACCCTCTAGCAAGGTGACATTCTGATTGAGTGTTTGAAATCCTTTAACAAGGTCACTTCTAACAAAGTGAAGATCCTAACAGATCTCAGGGAAATCCCTTAATCGGGTCACATCTATCAATGTGTTTGTAATCTTTAACAGGATTTGCTTTTAACCGAGCATACTCTAGAAGAGTATGTTTCTTAGTGGGTCTGAAATCCCACAGTGGTTTTTCCCTATTTGGGTTTCCATGTTAAATCAAGTGTTATGAGGTGTATATTATTCATATGCTTTTGAGTTTGCATGTTTAACAGTTTTGGTTATATTGTTGATATATATGTTACCGAGGTTGAATCTGAAGTTTTTATGGATGATTAAGTTTGTATGATTCACACCCCCCCCTCTCATCTTGTTGGCTATTGGTTCTGTACTTATATTAAGTATCAGAACTATCAAACCCTTAGAAGATAAATTGTTCTACACAACCCATGAACACTTGAACTTTCTGCAAAAAAAACCTTGAAAATATTTTGAGGCCAGCTAAAATCTTCCTCTGCCTGTATTTATCATCCTCCAATGAGACTAAGACAATATTTAAGGAGCCCTATCAACCCATCCTCCATTATAAAAAAACCCACTATGGTACGTGCCCTACAGCATTTGCAAATGAAGTAGGCGATGAAGGCAGCTCATCCAAAGCAACATCTTCCCATCACCCAACAACTCGCCTATCGCCCATCACCATTCTAGAAAACGCTTTTTGTTTTCTTAATAACATGATTATTTACATTATCATCTACATTTTTTTTTTGATTTAGCATACCTTCAACCTTAGTAAAAATTTGATTCATTGAAATCCATTTTGATATTTAAAAAAATAAAAAAAATCTTAGTGTGTATAATTTTATCGTTTGAACAACTTGATATGCATTTACAAGAATAGTCCATACTTATTTTTATTTTACAACGCCACTTATCCTAAGAAAATTTGACTAACTTAAAATTTTCTAATTATATTTATATATATATATATATATATATATATATATATATATATATATATATATATATATATATATATATATATATATATATATATATATATATATATATATATATATATATATATATATATATATATATATATATATATATCTTTTTCTTCAATTTGTATTATTGAATATATCAGTATACTGTATTTTTCACAAACTCTATTGTCAATTTCTCACAAATCCTTAGATTTTAATAAAATTTACATACATGTACTCCAAAAAGAAAAAATTATCCCATTGAAAATAACAATCAATAGTCTTAATGTAACAACCACTAACTATAAATAAATAAAGGAAATAGTGAACTAACTTATCATTTCATAAATGAATTAGCAACAACTTCAACTTCAACTAAAAATGAATAATAACTAACTAAGTGCTTTTCATCATAATAAAAACTAACTAATTCAACTGAAAGTAGTTAAAATATAAGAGCAGTTAAAGAAAAATACTTCATATGCTTGAACGAGAAAGAGATTTCATTAAATAACTTCAATAGGTTCAAAGATTACATTTCATTGAGCTTCCTTCAGATAACTTATAACAAGCCTCAACATAGTCTAGAATAGGGAGAGCATCATCGAGGGATTTTCCACCCAACCATAGAACCAACAGTCTCCTGCACACCTTCCAATTAGAAGTAGCCCTTCCCTTTGCTAGGGTAGCAGACTAAGGATTAGACCTAAATGTCATCTTTCCATCTAAGCCTAGTGTTTAGAACCAACACGTAACTAGTTAGTCACAAAATGATTGTGCCTAGATTGCTCTTTTCTCATAATTCTGTAAAATTTTGGACTCATGACCTATCACTTTCTCATCTTGTGTAAAGAATCCACCTAGCCCTTCTCCAAATGCATATGTAATAGCCACAAAATTACCTTCTACATCTGGAACTTTTAAAATTGATGTAGTAGTCAACTTCTCTTTCAAATATTCAAAAGATTTCTAACATATTTTTTGTCCATTTAAATTGTTTCCCCTTCCTCTAAAGGTTAGTGATAGGATGTGTTATTATAGAAAAATTCATCACAAACTTTATATAGTATGTTGTCAATCCCATGAAGCTACTTACCTCCTGTACATTCCTTAGAAGTAGTCATTCTACTATGGCTTTTATCTTTGTCAGACCTATTTTTATTCCCTTGGCTAAAGTGATATGCCCTAGATATTGTACTTCCTTCTAGAAGAAGGTGCATTTGGATAAATTCCCTTAAATCTTGTTTTCCCGTTACCGTTGTAGAACTATTTGCAGATTTGTAGATGTTCTTCTTCATTCGACTAATAAATTAGAATATTATCTAGAAACACTAATAGAAATTTGTGTAGGAAGTCCCTAAGCACATTGTTCATTAAGTTCATGAATGTTGTCAAGGCATTAGTGAGCCCGAATGGTAAAAAACTAAATTCATAGTGCCCTTACCTTGTTCTAAATGTTGTCTTATGAATATCCTCTTCCTTCAATCTCATATGATGATAACCCAACCATAAATCAATTTTGGAAAAGACTGCGACCCCTCACATCTATTGAATAAGTCATTAATTATTGGTAACAGGTATTTGTTTCTTACGGTGACCTTATTCAACATATGATAGTCAAGGCATAGTCATAAAGTCTCATCTTTCTTCTTAACAAAAATCACAGGAGCTCCCTAAGGTGATACAATGATTTGAATTAATCCTTTATTGATAAGTTCTTGCAATTGAGCCTTTAACTCCATCAAATCCACAATTATCATGTGATATGGAACCTTGGACACAGGATCAACTCCTAGTATTAAGTCAATGGAAAAGTCAAATACTCTCTTAGGTGGTTATCCCAACAGTTGTTCCAAAGAAACATCTTGATAGTCTTGGAGATAAGGGTATTTCTTAAAAAAAGTTCCCTCCTTCCCTTCTGTTCTCACGTTCTCTTCTTCAATATGTATGTCCATTTCATATATCATCATGTCATCATGGTACATGGCCTCTTTAATTTCCCTAAACTCTTCCATCTTGACCGCAAACATTTGACACCCTTTCTTTTCGCTTCATTTTAACTGCACAGTGGATATTTGCCACACTCTAATTCCATGTTGAATTCCTTTAATATGCTCTTCTAATGAATTCATGCCAAGGATCACATTGTGGGAACCTAAGGGTTCTACATACAAATTGACCTCTATAGCAAATCCTAGTAGTTCAACTCTAGCTTCAAACAAACACTGCTCTACCCGAGCTCTCATTTGATTGTCATATTCTACAATCCAAGATTTAGCCAGAAAACAAGTTCTCTTAACATACCTACTTATAAATTTAGGGGATATAAAGCATTCAATGGTGTTAGTGTCTATTAGATCATATATGGAATTCTCGTAAAGCATACATGTCATCTCTATAGGTGTAATCTGGCATTCTACTTACTTGTTATCCGTTGCTGCATGAATCCTTTGTTGGAATGTTGTTTTTTGAGAGGGTAAGGGATTCCATTGTTTCTAACCGCATCGACTCTTAGTTGGACACTTATTTGCATAATGATCCCCTCTACAAGTGAAACAACCTCTAGGTGGTTCTTTCTTTTCTATTCCTTTTTTTTCAAAATCTTTGTTCTTCCTATGATTATTGAATCCCTTTTTGTCCTTCTTGAAATCTACTTTGTTTCCTTTGAATCCCTTCTTCTTAAAGTGTTGAGATGATTGGTTCCAGTTAACCTTCTTGAAATTTATATCTCACTAAGAGTCATCTCTCTTCAACCTCTATTGCTGCTTAATAGCCTTTTCATAAGCCTCATCCATAGTTTGTGGTGTAAGCACATCTATTGCTCCTCTTTTTCGATGATTAAGCCTCGTGACAAATTTCCTAATGCGAAATTTCTCATCTTGTTGAAATAGAGGTATTTACTTAAGTGGTCTAGTGAACTTTTACTAGTATTCATTAGAAAATAACTCCTCGTGTCTTAGGTTTTGGAAATCTAGCAACTTTTGGTCATAAAACAACTACGGAAGCCATCTTTGTTTAAAGACACCTGCAAACTACTTGCAAGTGATCTCAATAATCTTTGATCCTAATTCTGCCTTCTTATTCTCCCACCATGTCACTACCTCTCTTGACAATTAATAGACCCCCTAGGTTGCCTTAGAGTTATCAGAGTAGTTTCGGATTTTAAAGTATTTCTCTATCTCTGGAGTCATTCTTTAACAATGTCTCTAGATGCAGAACCTTCAAATTTTGGTGGTTTAATCTTCTTCATATCATTAGAGAGTTCATCTACTAATTGGTTTATCCTATTATTCATGTTTAAGGCTTCTAAGTGTTCTTCTTTTTGTTTAATTAGCCTAGTATGTTCTTTCCCATTTAAGTTTCCCATTGACTAGGTATCATATTCATCATCCCTTGTTTCTTGTTTCCCTACAAACCTTCTCTCCAGGTTGTCAAGTCTTGTTTGAGTTTTATTCATGGCATCCAAAAGTTATCTCATCATAGCCATAGGGTCATTGGTCCCCTCAGATCCTCCATGATAATTCCTAGTTATCAATATTCTGGTTTAATCTACCTAAATTAATTTAAGATTACCCAATTAGAGAGATTCTTTCTTAAATTTAGAACATGTATCCATATTAACACAAGTAAATGAAAAACACACATCTCATAATGTATACACAAACAAAATTTCAAATTATATTGCTCAAGTCAAAAATGTTTTTCATTTTTAAGAATATACAAAAGAAAGTGGCTCTCTATTGAGAGTCGCTATCACTTCTCGTGATAGGTTCTTTCTTATCACTAAATTCAAAATAGGGGACAAGTCTATATCCTAGAGTGGGTATATGACAGTCTTTGGGTTTTTCTAGCTCAACTCCCATCACTAGAGGATTCTTGACCACTAGTTTATTTTCCATTTCAATTTATTTAAGAATGGAAGCTCTAACTACCTCCTTGCTAGAGGTTGTCCATTCTCGTCCCTCTCCAAAGTCTCTTAATGGCTTCAGCTAGACTTTCAGTATCAAATAGTAAGTTACAATATGAGTAGTCATGTTTAAGTCTAAGTTTCCATAAACGAAAACACACCGGGTCATGGAACTTCTGTTGAGGGGTTCATCGGATCCACATCCTAAGAAACATCGACAGACTAGTTTCAATTTTCTATGTTTTCAGGTGGTGAGCCCGAGGTTTAGTGTCAAATCTAGTAGCTCTGATACCATATGTAAAAACCACTAACTAAAAATAAATAAAATAAAAAGTGAACTAACTTATCACTTTATAAATGAATTAGCAACAACTTCAACTTCAGCTGAAAATGAATAATAACTAACTACTTTTCATCAAAAAATGAAAACTAACTAATTCAACTAAAAGTAGTTAAACTATAAGAGCGGTTAAAGGAAAATACTTCATATGCTTGAACAAGAAATAAATTTTATTAAATAACTTTAAAAATTTCAAAGATTACATTTCATTTAGCTTCCTTCAGATAACTTATAACAAGCCTCAAAAAAGTCTAGAAGAGGGAGAGCGTCATCAAGGGTTTTTCCACCCAACCATAGACCTGGTAGTCTCCCGCACACCTTCCAACTAGAAGTGGCCCTTCCCTTTGTGAGGGTAGTGTTGGAAATTTGGAGGAATTGATTATGTTTTGCATTGATGTTTTGTCATTGATGTCAACACTAGCTGGTTTGCTGTCTACCGGCTTCTGGTAGAGTGGTTGGACTATGATATTGATCTGGAGACCATCTCCGGTATTCTCCGATTTGGTCCAACTTGTGGTATTGGCTTAGATTGTTTACTCATGTGTTCCTGATGCCTATCACATTCAGTTGGTTTAGGATTTGATGATCTGGATGCTATCATTTGTTCTAGTAAGCCTTTTGGTCACTGGTAAGGGTTTTACCGACAATGCTTTGATGAAGATCTTTTGATGAATCTGATAAGTGGTATTGGTGCAACTTCTAGAAGATTATCAAGATGTTGATGGTTATCGTGTTTGTGTTCTAGTTGATCGGTGGTGTTTCATTTGTCCTATGGCGACCTATTTTGGGTCCGGTGTTTTTCTGCTAGGTTATGGACAGGTTTACGTAATGTGTTGGTTGATGCTCCTGATGCGTCACTGGTTGGATTTATTGTTTGGATTATGTTTTTTCGGTCTTAGGCCAACTTGGTTTATCATTGGTTTGCGGGATTATGTAACGGATCTATTGTATTATCTTTTAGGTGGCCGACCTAATTGTTTAGGTCCCGGGTTGGTATAAGTGTGATGTAAGATCTCTTTGTAGATCATGGGTTTATAGGATAGAGGATTATTTGTGTCTGAATAACGTTGTAATCATATGCAGAGTTTTTGGTCGATCATAGGTGATCGAATTGGGTTTGTGAAAGAGGTTTAAGACCTCTGGTATTGAGCTTAACCAAAACTGTACTCAAGCATAGGAGATGATATTCTTGCAGTTCATTCTTATTTCTAGATCGTAGTCTAGATTTCTTTGTACTCAGTGAGGCTCCTTTTGTGATGAACAGTGTGCTCTAGGCATTGTGCCTTCCTGCATGTGTTAGCCCCTCTTAATCATATACTCGTTGCAGAAGTATTATCTGACTGTGGGTAGGCTTTCCACCATGATTTTTCCCTTTACCGAGTTTTCCATGTACAAATCTCGGTGTCATGTGTTATGGATGAATGGTTAATTATTCTATAATTTATGTTTATGCTTAACTGTTACATCTGCTATTCCGGTATTTGGTTTATGCATTCTGGTAGAAGGTTTTGTGAGCTTAAAGTTTTATAATCTATTGACAACTAATTCACCCGCCCCCCCACCCCCCCCCCCCCCCTCCCAGTTGTTCCCCGGTTATCCTAACAGTAGTAGACTAAACACTAGACCTAAATGCCACCTAAGCCTGGTGTTTAGAACCTACATGTAAATAGTCAATCACACATTATAGGTACCTCATTACTGGTTCAAGTGAACTGGTGGTTGCATGATTTAACTAGTGCCACCTTGGCCAAGGTTTCATAATAAGTTGACACAAATGTTGTCAAACTTCACTACCCTTATTCAACATGAACATACTAGAGTACAAATGACTCATGAATCATACATGTTCAACTAACCCATTGGACTCTTATCCAACAGTCTTATGTCTACTGACATTAATGGCCATAACAACCTTCTTAATATTATGACATTAATCTATCACACTACAACTGTAGCCCATATAAGATTGACTCAAGGGTAGGTCCAAACAATTGATCATTAACCTCAAGTTCAACTAATCAATCTAACACATGACTCAACAGTCTTAAAATATTCAGATATTCATACTTGTATTTCATTGAGATTCTTTTTCTACATAAATGTTGATATGATTTTATAACAAAGTTTGTGTTCTATTGATTGTTACATCTATTTTTCATTTGCTATAATATAAGATTGGAACTAATTCAACTATACTAAATATTGAATTTGTATAACATGAGTGAATGTTTTGTTTATATTTAATAAATTAGATGAGCTTACTTAATCTACTGATTAGATTCGTATAATGATTCTCGATATATCATGGCACAGGTATGCAAGCAACCTTTTTCTTATGCATTATGCAATAGCTATACATCAACTACTCAAGACAGTGTTGGTGGATTTTTCTTGCTACCCTCATTCCTAAGAGAAATTACAAAACTCTAGGCCATGGGATTGAACACCTAGGTCATACATTTACCCCATCAATAGATTGAGAACAAGAAAATACAACATAACAAGGCTTTCATAGCCTTCTTCACTTTGAGATCCATCATACTCAAGAGGGTATTCCTAGTTATGGGCCTGCATTCGATAATAACCTCATAACAATAACAACCTACATGCATAATGAAGATGGATTGTTCTCAGATACATAGTCCCTCATGCTTTGAAAATAGATGAGAACAAATAGTTTATATGTCTCATATCATATACATAAAGGAATGATAGATCAAACAAATTTCTTCAAATATTTCACATGGCCCTTCAAATACATTGGCAGCTAATTAATAGGTTCACCTGAACCATTATCTTTGCCAAGCATTTTGCCCATTGAGAAAATAAAGAGTTAATTGAGCACCCTTTGTCATAATTCTTCTTTTGCCATGAAATATTTTCCCAATAAAACATGTTTACTCATATACATTTTATTCCTTTATGTGTCCATACTGATAAAAATAGTTTCATTCTTGGTAATGATATTCACCGAGTAAAAATTCATTCCTATCTTTCACATACTCACTTTGGGTAAATATCCTCTTAAGCCCTGCATTCTTAATTCTCATTTCTTTTCACATTTAAATAATCTCATTTCCCAAATGAGAATAAATTAGACTAGTAAGGAAAAATTATTTCCTCTGCTAGTAAAATATTTTACTCGTGTGCATTCCTTCCACTTATGACTTACCCCATTATTATTCTTCAGAATGATTTTATTTTCCAAGTGAAAACATTTCACTCCTTGGGTAAATATACATTCCCGTAAGAAAGAGAATAAGCATGTATTTATTCTTTACCCGTGTCATCATTTATATGCTCATTTCTAATTGTGCATTCTAACTAGAATATCTGATAAAAACTTTCTGCAACTTCTAGTGATTGTATCTTTTGATTCACGATCTAGGTTTTTCTGTGGCTTTGAGCATTTTTTTATAATCAAGTCTTATAAAACATATCTAGAAATTAGCCAAACCCAGATCGCATTTTGGGAGATATTAACAAATTAGTTTTACATCTGCAATTTGCATTTGGTTGAAGATTTCTAAAACCATATCAACAATTTTATTTTCATGCATATTCTACACTTATTGGAGCCACAAACCCAAATGAAAAGGCAACGAGCCGCCCCCTTCATTTCCAATTCAGAACTTAATGTCTTCCCTGTGATTTGCAAGATAAGGCAAAAGCCTTTTGTTTTCTGGATACTCTTTGAAGCCTCTCTTCCCTTCTCATCGAGTGTCGAGTGAACATTATGTCATGTAAAAACAAACATGGGGCCCACAAGCTTTGCATACATTAAATTTTTTATTTTCTCCCTCTTCAAAGTTTGCTCAGCACTCGCTAGGATTTCCTTTTTTACCTTGTCGAGCTCCCGAGAACCATTAATTTCTTGGCAATGACTTATTTTGTATTTCTGCTGATGTGGTCACTAACTTGATTTTTGGTTTTGTTGAGTGCCAAATTTACTACTTGCTTAAGGAGAAATCAATGGAGCCCACATGATGGAATATAAATTTGCCTTTAAGTGCATATGTTCAATAATGTTTTTAAAATCATTATTAAACATGATGTTAAAATTTGATTGAACCGGATAACCATTTTAAACTATGCCCATGTTATCTCACATATATGTCATTATTATTTAAATCATGAAAATGATTTAAACAATAAAATATTAATAATAATACAACTAATGAAATAGGTTGGACTACCAAGAATTCAAGGAATCTGTTGGTTTAGTGTGCTCATCAATAAATTGAAAGATAAAAAAATAAAATGCAAGGCAACTTTAATAAGTTTCACACTGATTTTGCTAGTAAAACTGAACAATCTGCATTTCATCTTGATCTGGAAAAGACATCAAATAAAATATGGAGGCCCTACCAATTGGCATCAAAATGTATGGAGCATAGAAAAATATTGGCTTGATGAAATAATCATTTGGATACAAGATATGAATGCTCAAAGTGAGCTCTCTGAAAAAAAAACAAGGGGTACAAAAAAATGCAGGGAACACAGGGGAACAAGTAGTTCATCATGAACATAAGCTGGATGCAAAATGCAAGCCTCCAAAGTAGGCTACTCAAACTTTTCTGAAATATACCTCTCCAAAGTAAGCAACTCGGAAAAGATTTTATGGGTGTATCTCTGAGTGGTGCAACTGATTTCCATTATAGGCACTTCAAATTTCTCTCAAATTTGAAGGTGCCAATAGACAGAATGAACAAAATAATCACAGATATGTGTTGGTTCCCAAATCAATAGATCCCCAAGCCCTAAAGATTTAGCCACTTTCTTATCAATAGGTTCAAGGTTGGATTTGGCCAACGAACAACAAGATTCAATCACAAGACTAAAATCTCTGACACTTTTGGCTTGCAAGACCAAGGTAGGTACACCTGAGTAATGCCTAAATAACCCATGACTTCCAACACTCATGGCATTACAAGTTTCAGCAGATATCTCAATATGAATGTGCCAAGGAAAGTGTATGAAACTTAGATTTGGTTGCAATCCTGGCTTTTCAACTATCACTCAGCACTTGGGATGCTTTCAACACTAAACCTACTCCTAAAACTAACTCTTACTACATGAAAGAAAAGACATTATCAGATTTAAATATGTGGTTCCCTTTATCAACTTGCAGATTCAGAAAATGAAGCATACATTTGTGATAACAACGCATAACACACAACTAGTAACCTTTGAAATATCACTGCATTACAATGACAAGGCCTCACATAAACATATTGATCACATTCTTATTGATCCTAAAAGTGTACAATAATCTCCCGCATCTTCTTAAAAGAACAATTTAACATGCTCCTTGAGCATGAGCCTCAAAGCTGGACACTTATCACAACAAATGTGTGACAAAAACCATTAAAACCCTTGATTTCTCTAATTTAAAAGAAAACTGGACATTTCCAGGAGACATTATAGCATGTTAAAACATTTACATTCCATACTAGTTTTCTCACTGTTATAAAAAATATAAATACAACACTTAGAATTCTAAAAATGGAAAAGAAACTAAGTCCTAAGCTACCCTACGAATTACATTGCTCTCTTGGAACCAAAAATCTGGAAAGTTGGAACCTCTTGAGAATGAGGAGGAAATGAGAATAAGAAAATGTAAAACAAAACCCTAGAGAAGCCCTAGAATGCTTCTCATTGGCCCATGGTTTTTCTGGAATTTAAAATTTTGTCTTCAAAATCTGCACTTTCTCCCATTTTCTGTCATCAATCTGCATCTTGAGCCTCCTCATCCAAGGAGTCCACCCTGAGTTCTATCTTGGAATTGTCCCCTTCTTGTCTAGTCTGGGAAATATGGAAGGAGAGGAATCGCAGACTTTTTGACAACAAATCCAGAAGAATAGAATCAATCTTGAACTCAATTGAATCAATTATTGTGGATTCAGTTAACTGCAAGTTAGCCTTCTCTTTGGGTCCGCCGAAAGTTTTCTCATCTTGGGATGAAAGTATTAGGAAAAACTGGCATGGGATCAGGATTCCCCCCTCTTTTGGGCAAAAAGACAATAGGAGAAAGACTGCTATCTAGTCTCCTCCAAAGCCTGGTTGGATAAAACTAAATTTTGATGGTGCCTCGAGAGGCAACCCAGGCCCTTCAGGCATAGGATATGTAATCAGGGATCACACAGGAGCAATCCTTGGGAAAATGGCAAAGCCTATCCCTCCAGACACAAACAACATAGCCGAGTTCAAAGCTCTGCAACTTGGACTGAGAGATTGTATCAACCATGGTTTTAATAACATCTTAGTGGAGGGCGACTCAGAGATTGCAATAAATGCCATCAAGAGGAAAATCACTCCAAATTGGAGGCTGCAGGGAATTCTAGAAAGCATAGTCGCAAGCTTGGACAAGATCGACAATTATGAAGCTAAGCATATCTACAGAGAAGCAAACTCAGAGGCAGATGCTCTTTCGAAATTAGTTGCTCAAGGATCTTTTCTCCACGATTGGGATCAGGAGTATCCTTCTGTTTTTCATTCAGACCATTGCCATTGACATGCTAGGGTCCCTGAGGTTCACCCAGACGCAAGATTCCCTTCAGGATCTTGCAGTAGTCCCTTTTCATTTTTCTACACAATTAACTTTAAACTTAACTCTGGCAGCTAAGCTTAACGGTCATATCAATTCAATTTTTTTCCTACCTCTCTTGGGAGGGTGGGCCCGTAGTTAAGCACGTCATCTAAGTCGTAGTCGTGACCTTTGCCTTCTCCGATCCTCCTCTCGAGATAGTTGACATATTGTCAAATCAATTTAAGGTCTGCATGCCTCGTCCGAGTGAGTTGGCTTGACAAGGACAAACATCCTTCACCACCTTTACTGGCATATTTATTGCAATCCCGACCCTCATTAATTAGCTTTAAACAGTGTGCCATCTTTCTTCATCGCATCTGTTTTCTGCATTCCGCGTTCATTCCCTTCTCTCTGTTTTTTTATCTCGGAGTCCTTCTCTTTCTCTGTTGGTCACCCTGCTTCGCCCCTCATGGCGTCCGATCCTCCTTTTGGCTCCATCATGAGCATGTATCCCAGACCCACTTGTTGTTTTGGAGCAGACACTCCAATCTCTCTCTTAGCGTCTATGAGCCAAGTTTCTTTTAGGAAAATCACAGACTTAAGGCTCAAGCGTCTCCTCCTCTTCTCGGATTTTCCCCTCATTTTGGCTATGAAGATGATCTTGGGCAGTAGTCACCTCAACAAAGATGAATATCCTTGGGACAACACTAGCATTTCCTCAAGGTTCGTTGCCTCCCTGCTTGACCTAAAACTCACCAAGCAGGCAGTCTGGTCCCTCGCCAAGAAGCTCTTCTTAGAGGAAGTCACTCAAGAGCTCCAGGAAATTCTAAACAAAGCAATTCATGATTCTGGGGCCCCTCGGCCAAGGGATAGAATCCTCTTCAACACTCATGGAGAACTGATTAAGTATTATCCCTTCTTGCTTGACTTGAAAGGGAAGGACCTGGATAGGCACAGAGTTTTTGCAGGTGTTGGTCTTGGCTATCTCAAATGGCAGTTTCTAGGAGAGAATATCACCTCTCTCCTAAAACCATGCTTCATCAGTGAACCATTGAAATATTTCATTACAAATGAAAAATAATTCTCCTTTCTGTGTAAACAACCTTCAGACTTACCGGGATTGCTTTGTTACTGTAGTTTGCTTATGAGTAAGAAATAACCACATTTGGGAAAAAATGAATTTACCCCACTTTCATCACAAGAGAATACTTTACCACTGGGTGAAAAATCTTTTACCCTTTCTGACTAAATTCTTTACATCCCCCTTGCACGATTACATTTTCACTCCCATGTACAAAATAAACTCCTCAGTTTATCTATCTAAAAATGGGACTCCGTTGTTTGCCCTTGTGAATATTTTCATACTCCTTTTCACCTGTGGGCAAATTTTCTTCCCAAGACCTGCTCTTGAATAAAGTATCCTAGTTGATGCATTTACTCCTTCTTTATACTTGGACATATTAGCTTCAAAGCAGGCAATACTGAGAAATATTTTATCAAATGTCATGAAATAAAGCATTTCAATTCATGCGAAAATAACATTTCCTGATTGTCTCTTCCCCTCTTTGTTTGTAATCAAGAAGATTTCATATTTCATACTTCATCTGCTCCCCCCCACCCTTTTAGAAGTATTTGCCTGTGTTTTCTCACTCAGGAAGACACTTTTCACTCAGTAGCTATATTTTGTCAAAAAGTACTTATTCACATCCTCCAAATTTGAAAGCTTCTGCTAAAATGCACCCATCAAAAAATAATGCCTTAAATACAATTTTAACAGCATGCCCAACTTTGACCTATTACATCATTTTTACTGCAAATTTGCATTGCAACTCAATTTACATTCCATGTAAATGAGTTCTTTTTCCATATGCATATTTCCATCACAGAAAATGTAACCTCCCCGTTTCACAGATCATGTGCATTTCCTGCGATCATCTTCGACCTACAGTTTGAATGGACTCCTAAGGGCCACTGTGTCATATTAGTTGAGTCATAGGCCCTTACTCTAAGGAACATAATATGGCGAACATACTTCATCTAACAATAATGCTAGCAGATTCATTTTAAAACGTTGTTCGTGCTGATAAAATCTATTAGGTTATTCTGCACTATCGCCTCGCATCCGTGTTTACTGATATAGCTATACCGTATTTCTTTGTCTTTGCATTTCGTGATCACATGGGCTTCAACACTGGTCGATGCATAGGATTCATCTTGTGGGGTTCAAACATTACCTGCAATGGCTTCGGTTTCTACATATGTCCCTAAAGACAGACTCTAGAAAGCTGCACAATCCATTTTAGGGCTTCCCCCTCATTTCTTCGTGATCGTTTTGTTTCCCTAATCCATCGCTCCCATTGTGACTATTTCGATCTCGACAAGCTTCACTTAGATTGGATCTGTCCAGCTCTGCAAATATGTTGCCTTTTGACTGTGTCACTCCTTCATCCAATACTGCCTATGTAGTCTGTAGGCGTCACGATCCAACACCTTCTATCCTTCTTCAAGTTTCCTAACTATACCTTACCCCTCTTTTCCTTACCCCCTGGCATTCATTTCAGCCTCCACCCTCCCCTACGGGATAAATAAAAGAAAAGGGTTTTCTCCCTTTTCCTTTATCCTGTCTTGTATCTTGTGTCTCCTCAATGGTCACGTCCGGCAAGAGGTAGGTAAAGAAGTCCCCTGAAAAGTCTTAATAAATCAATCTCTACAGGATTTTCAATTGTGCAGGCCCATCCTTTATACAATAAACAAAATTTACAAACTTTAAGAAACTTAAATCATTATAAAATGATTTAACGTATTTCATCTTGGAGAGATCTAGGAAATTTTAAATCCCCTTTTCTTTCATATTTGCGGGCCCACCATGTAACTCGAATTTCTCTCAAATGATATAATCAAGATTTACTCCACATTAAATAATTCTATTCCCAGTGTTCTTTTTTATCATTTAAAATGATTTAATAAATCAATCCCACCACTACACATTTAAATGGTCCGCATTATTTTACTTGTCCATTTTATGTGATTCCGCCTAAATTTTAAATATTATTTAAATAAAAAACATAGATAATTTATACACCTCAACTAACCTCATTCGGCGTCATCATTAGTCGGGCCTCAAGTAGGCCCAGCTAAAAAAAAATCGTTTTTGGGCAACTAACTTATGAAAACACTCTAGAATATCAACTGGATTCAATCTAGATGCGAAAATTTGAGTAGGTGATCATTTGAATTCGACATTTCATACCTCTGACTTTTGGTCAAAACCACTCGAGTGGCAATCGGAATCAGCTTCAAAAACTAACCAGATCACCTTATGAATGCCTGCAAGCTAACACACTAGCATATTGTCATATAGAGAATTCAGGGCATCAAATGGATTTTCAAGATAATAACTGAGGAAAAATTTATTAATCCTCAAAGTTGCCAACTCGGGCTTATCTAAAACTGCTCCTACCAAAACAACTTGAAACCCCTTCAAACGCTGATTTGAAAAAAATATTAAAACTTTGTTTCAAGGGCTGCCACTTGGCAAACATGTACATGTAGGTACCCTAAATAAGTGTGCAAGGGGGTTTGGCTCATTTCCATCACATGTGCAAAATATTAGCCCTCAAACTTGCCTTCTCTGAAAATTCTGGAAACACTGCTTGTCAAACCCTGAAAAATTCAGTTTGGAATGGGCCTTGAAAAAATAACAAATGATGAGGTGGGAAGCTATAAACTGGCAAAATTGCAGCTATTACTATAGAGAATGTCGAGAAATATTCACTTTTCATGCAGGTCACCAAGGTCAACAAATATAAACTCAAACGTGGGGCTGCTTTCTGCAGATTGTGCACAGTCAACTTTTGAAACTGAACCTTTTGCAAATGGAATGGCCTTTGAAAACTTATCAAACGGATTGATGGGGCCAAGCCAACTAACATGGGGGTTCAAAAAAGTTGTAGAGAATCATGGACAACCATCAATTAAGCTTAAAGATCAACTGGTGCAAAGATGTAATGCCTCAAAGAGGGCTTCTCAGAAAGATTAACAACTGCAAATCAACAAACCAACTTCTCGACCTTGAAACAAAGACTTCAAAAACTCATCAAAATTGATCCAAAGAAGCTAAAAATGGTCACATGACCTCTCCAATAGGTACTTGACAATCTCCCAAGGGGATTTCTCATGATACAGTATGGGGTACAAGAATATGAGCTCTCAAAGTGAGCTACTCAAGTTGATTGTGCAGGGTACAGTGTCATAAGCAAAATTTTGAACCTGTGTCCTCAAAATTATGCAAAAATTTTGAGGTCCCAACAATATGCATGATACTATGTTCACAACTATCAAAGCAAGTTTCTTTTTGAGTCATTTCCCTTTTTCTTTTAATGAGTAATAATTCCACTATCAATTAGTAATACACGATTAATTTATGCATTTCATTCAGATATGAGATAGATACATGTTAATGATGTGATGAGGTGAGGAAGGAAATGTCCCTCAAATGCAATGCAAGACAACAATAGAAGAGAATCTAGAACAATCTTTGTTTCCTCTTATCTCGACTACCAAGTGTTGAATATAATGATGAGAAATAGCCATATGAATGCAGGTTCTTCTGCTATGGGTATGCAGATGTTTTGTTATTGTCATAGAGATGATAAAAAATTAAGAGCCCTCTCGAATGCAATAAGCTCTTGTCAAAAAGAACCATTGCAATGTTTTATGCTCACAATAAATATATGCTACACCTGTTTGAAACGGTAGAGGCAAGAAGTCGCACTCTCATGAGGTGGCAACGAGGTGAAAAAGCCTTTCACAAAAGAATACATTGAATGCAAGGCCTTACAAAATATTAAGTCAAAGCAACACATCGGTTAACATTGTCGATTATTGAATTAATCCATTATAAAGATATTATTATTATCTACCTCAATCTATATATATATATATATATATATATATATATATATATATATATATATATATATATATATATATATATATATATATATATATATATATATATATATATATATTATTGGAATGTTGTCATTGATGTTTTCATTGAATCTTGTGGGCAACATGAGCAAAATGTTCTTGAGCAGTTTTGGGTTAGTCCGGCAAGCTGGACTACATTTACATAAGCCTTTTTTTGGTCCGCACTCCTCCATTGTTAATTGTATTGGTCTATGGTTTTGTCTGTAAGATTGAAGATGCCTAAAGTATCTATATTTAATTTTTCTCATGTTCGCATGGAAAGTTCAGAAAGATACATGGTCTGAAATCTTTGTCTGGCAATTACATTGTTTCTCCAAAACGTGATAGTCAGCTCAAAGGGCTCGCATTTTGTCAAATGATCACATTTTGTTTTGCAGTTTTGGGACAAGACTAAAGATTGGTCATAGCGTATAAATTCCAATGGACACTCTCTCACATCACGTTTTAGTTGACATATGAGGATGAAATTTGTAACATGTAAAGTGTAGTGGTATGAAGGATGTGTAGCCGACATGAATCAAATATGGATCGATATATATGTGTGTATAATGTTTTGTTACAATTATAGGTACAACAAGAAATAGCAGTGATATACCATGATATGTGACTGCAGAGCTAATGAAGTGTGTAGAATCTATTTATTGAACCTATGTAGCTTCCTTCTAAAAATGCTAAAGACAAATCAGGACTAGGCTTTGGACAGGACATTCCAGCTCGCAAACAACAAGAAGAGAAGTAGCTCGCAAACAACAACAACAAGAAGTAGCTTGCAAAAATAAAGAGGAAGAAATGGTTCGTAAACAAGACAAGAGGAGGAATATGAGAAAAAAACAAGAAGAACTTGCCATCAAGAAGGAGGAAGCTACTCAAAATCTTTATGAACAGATCCACAAATTGCAAGCTAGTTTTGAAACAGACTCAAATGAATGGGAGTGGGATTCACCTGATGAAATATCTTGTGATGAAAAATACATTGATGTCATCCAAACATATGCACCTATACTCTACGAAGGAAAAATCTCGAGGTCTAGACCATTTGAATTTGGACCACAACATATCGATGACTCTAGTGAGGACAATCAAACTAAGAACAAGATAGATGATTCTGAGGAGACTAATATCATAGACCTCGACTTTTCTATCACAAACCTTGACAATATTTCCATCATGACCCTTACTGCTTTAGACCTTAACCCACCAGATGATTCCTTACCCTTGGTACATCTCGAACTCATCGGCTAGGAACAAATAGAGCCCCTTAATATACCTATCTTCTAAGATGATGATGCTATTGTCCATTACCTTTGTTCGGTGAATCCATAAACGTGTTCCACCAGTGAATCTCATAATGAATCCTTTGACCAAGAGAGTGTCAAGTCTCTTAGTTACAAAATGAATAAAGAAAAGAATCAATCTAACGGTGAAAACCATTCAATGGCAATGTTAGATCATAAAAAAGTAAAAATAAAGGGTGTATCCAATGGTGAAAACCTCTCTGAGGCACTGAAGGATGAGAGACTTGAAAATCTTCTTGAGCATTACCAGGAAAGATCTTCAATATTGATTGAGCCTACACAATCAATAAACATTGGCACTAAAGAAGCAGCAAAGACCATACACCTAGCCGAATCATTGATAGAATAGGAGAGACCAAATTTCACTAATTTCTTCAAAGAAAATCAAATCAATTTTGCTTGGTCATATGTTGATATGATAGGAATAGATCCAGATTTAATCATGCATCACCTATCCATAGCTCCCAAAGCTAAGATACTAAAGAATAAGTTGAGAAAGATGCATCCACATGTATCACTTCTAGTCAAAGCAGAATTAAAAAAACTACTAGATCTATAGGATTCATCTGGTCGATCGACTATGCAAAGTGGATTTCTAACATTGTATCAGTATCAAAACTAGACAAAAGAATCATAATATGCACAAATTTTAGAGATCTCAATAAGGATTATCCCAAGGATGACTTTACTTTACCCAGTATAGACACAATTGTAGATCTAACAATAGGACATGCTATGTTGTCACTCATGGATGGTTTCTTAGGTTCCAATCAGATCAAAATAGCACCTGAAGACCAAGACAAAAGAAATTTTACATGCCCATGGGGTAACTATTGTTGGAATTTCATTCCTTTCGGATTGAAGAATGCAGGAGCAACCTATCAACGAGTTATGACCACAATATTCCATGACATGATGCACACGTTCATGGAGGACTATGTGGATGACTTACTAGCCAAATCATTCACAAGGGAAGGACATCTAGAGATCCTGGATAAAATCTTTCGACGGTTGGAAAAATTCAATGTAAGGCTAATGTGTGACTGAAATGTGGGGGATGCCTGCACCTGCAAGAAAACACAAATCACACACACACATGAGACATTACGTTAGTGAAATCAAGAGACTAAAAATGCAAACTAATATAATTGTTAGTCCAAGAAACCTCAAGATTGCTAAGCCTGTCCCATGCTCCTCTATCTCTAAAGATCTCTAAGATTCAAGGTGGCCCTCACTGGGAAGAGCACTTGATCCTCAAGATGACAACCTAGAGAACGAGTTATGAATGATGATTCTAGGATCAAAATGACTACAACTAATATCCTATCTAAGATGAGATGATGGATAAAGATGCAAGATGCAAGATGGAGATATGAAATGAGTTCCAAATTGAAAGATTAAGTGAACTAATTAGGCTAATATGAGGATGAGATAAGAAAATGATATGAAAATGACATGAATTAAGCTAGCAAGATATTCTAAACATGTATTAAAAGAACTAAGCTATAATGCAACTAAGATGGCCTAAATGCTTGGTGATGGGGATTGATCTCCTTGATAACCTGCACAACACAATTAGACTATAGATTGGATGCAATAGAACTGAATGGGATCCTTAGATTGAAGAAATGGGCCCTATTTATAGAAAAAATAGAGAAATGGATGGTTGAGATTGAGCCATCTCAACAAGGGCTAGGATTGAAAGTTATCAATCCATGTGAGGGATTCAATCCAATCCCAAGTTGACAAATATCATCTTGAGAGATGCTAAGCAAGCATTAGATGCTAATTGAGCATTAGGGAAGGCTTCAAAGGGTGACATCATTGGATAATGCTTTTATCCAAGGAAGTAGGCTATTGTCCAAGAGGTAAAATCTTGTGTAAGGATAAAAGATGGTCAAGTGGACAACCATCATGGGTTAGGGGTGTGGGCTTGTAAGAGCCTTAAATTGTCTTTGAAGACTTTGGAGGCTAACTTGCTCCAAGAAGAAAACCACTAGTGGTCTAAGGGACAAATTTGTAAGAGCCTTACAAATTTGGGGGTGTTCAACAAGTTACCTTGTTGAAAGGAGGTCTTAAATGCATTTTGAAGACTTTCTCCAAATTTGGGGAAGTGACTCCCCAAATTTAGGGATTGGACATGATGAGGAGAATTAGGCTAATTAATGGTGGATGAGAGGGATACTAGAAGAAATTAGGAGGGCAAATGGGAAATGTAGGATTTGGCAAGTGGGTGAGGGAAAATAGGAATTTTAGTAAATTAAAAAGATTTCATTTAGCCAAAAGATGATGCAACTTGCATTTGATAGATATTGCAAGTGGGGGGGTTTTACAAATAAATTTTAATTTATTTAGATGCAAAGGAGATTTTAATTAAATGTAGATTTAATTAAAATGGGAAAGGGAATAAATTGATATTTTTAATTAAATGTCAATTTAATTAAAATGGCTTGAGGGGGGTATTTGATTAGATGTGAATTTAATTAAATGGCTTAGATAGAAGAATGGTATATTAATTTCTTAATTTAATTAATAAGGTCAATTTAGAAGAATATGGATATTAATTAAATCTTGATTTAATTAATAGGAATAATTTAATGATGATTAAATGAATAAAGTCCATTTAATTAGTTGTGTCAGTTTTAGGTGTCTACAGCTAAATCCGAAGAAGTGTGTATTTAGAGTCACATCAATCAAACTCCTAGGATACATAGTATCAGCAAAAGGTATTGAGGTATATCCAACAAAAGTACAAGAAATCATGGAGATGCCACCTCCTAGAAACATCAGCCAATTAAGATCACTACAAGGAATGTTGCAATCCATCAGAAGGTTCATCTCACAACTATCTGACAAATGTATACCATTCACTCATTTACTACACAAGAATGTTCATCTTCGATGGGAGGTAAAATGTGAGGAAGCCTTTGATCAGTTAAAACAATATATGATGTGTAAAGCGGAAAATCGCGATCGAACCCTAGTTGCTCTCCCCTCTTCCAACTCCAAGGAGAGAGAAGGGAGATTCACTAGGGTTGATGGTTTTCACTTAGGGGAGAGACTTTACATTCAAAAGAGGGGTTGAAACCCACAAGATCCAATCCCACGCAATGCAAGATTGGATGCTAAATGTGTTTCAAGGATTAAGAAAGCGAGGCTACCCTCTTTTGTAAAGAATGTTGATAGAAGAATTAAGCTAGGAATGCATAGAAAGTGACAAAGATTCGCTTATAAACTGAGATAGGAATATAGGATGAAGCTGCGGACCTGGAATTAGCAATAAAATGTCGATACGGCGCTGTCCTGCAAATTTGAGCAAAAGTTGTCAGGACGATGGCGCCCGAGCGCCACGGTCCTCCAAAAAATCCGCGAAACGAAGGGGGATCTGTTCGTCTCTGCACAAGGATTCCAGATCTTCAATTTCAGCTGCATACCTGCAACCTACACACAGAAAAGCGAAGACGATTGGGGGGTTAGGGATTAGGGGTTTGCCTTTAGGTCAAACCCCGGTTTTGGAATTAACCAAGAAATGAGCAATGCTGTAAATGTAAATGTCTGTAATGTAAAACAAGTACTA
Source organism: Cryptomeria japonica (assembly GCF_030272615.1). NCBI lineage: Eukaryota > Viridiplantae > Streptophyta > Pinopsida > Cupressales > Cupressaceae > Cryptomeria > Cryptomeria japonica. Next base: position 489,934,168 of record NC_081406.1, on the reverse strand, counting down.
ATACCTTGTTGTAAGGATGTTTGTATCCTTATGTGCGAAGGTATAGATGTTGTATGTTGTATGTTGTAGTAGTATGTAGTAAGTGATCTCCTCTTCAATGGTTGAATCCTTGTCTTGAATGCAACACTTAGCCTTGAATGGAGACTTGGAATGAATGCTTGAATGTTTGAATGCTTGAATGCTTGAGTATAGTTTCCATGCTTGTACACGTATCCTCCTCATATCCCAAATGAGAGAGAAAAATGTAGTTTATATACTTGCCAATTAGGGTTAAAAGACTAATTTTCCCGACCTTAGGCCGACCAAGGAAGTTAATTTCCAAATTGCAAACAAAAAGACCCGAGACCCCATAGGAGACCGGGCCCAAAATAGGCCCAGGGACCAAGGCACTGGGTGCCATGGTCCTGGGGGACCAGGGCGCTGGGCGCTCTGGTCCCACCTCCCGGGACAACAGGGTGCAAGGAGGCTCAGGCCAGGGTGCTTGAAAAATGCAGTTTTCAGTGTCATAATCAGGTTTCGGGGTCTCCATTCAGGTTGCGTGTTGCGTCGCCATCGTGAAGACCGAAATGCAGTAGAAATTGCAAGTGTCGCAATTTTAGGACGCTACATTTAGCCCCCACTTTAGCGGGAGTATGTATGTTCATACTTCCAGTAAAGTACAAGGAAACAATATTGAAAGACTTTCACCACGTCAAGGAGGCAAGATACGCCAAGCCCCCAGTGGACTAAGGATCTTATGACTTCGATTGACAAAGTAAAAGGGAAGATCACGAGGGAGAACCATGACTGTCAGTAGTAAGGTTCCCTCACTATGAGTCATGCAAGAAAGATATCAAAAATTTTCAAGGCAAAGCTAAATTTGTCAAGAAATTTTCAAGTATCTTGAAAAGATATGAACGAGATGTATGCCCCCCTACGTTAAAGCGATCGCACATGCCTCACCGGGGGTGATTGTTTTAACGTAGTGATACACATAAGAAATGATAAAGGAAAGGAGCACATTATCGCAAGGATTTAGCCCCCAAGTGTGAGATAAACCCAAGGATAATAGACACAAAACACAAAGAACGAGGTGACTTCACGTTCCTCGGGGTCAGTATGTTGTATGATAAGTCATGTATATATATCATATGTATGTATGCATAATTGGTCTTCATTCCCCAATCAAGGAAGGTCACCTAGAAGAAGGGAACACATGTGTCTTTTGAGTCAACATGAGAGAGACCAAAAGAGATCTCAATGCTTTGCATCGTCCTCAAGTAGACAACACTAAGGACGACAAATAGAAGAATGAGAATAACATATAGAAGAAGTAACACAAGAGAGGAGGAGAGAATCTGCTATGCTAATGTAACTAGTCTAGCACGTCATCTACCCCCCGATCTTGCTGATCAATGTTTCGGGAAGGCAGGGAACACGCTAGAGGAGGAACATTCAACACAACAGATGGAGCTATCACAAGATCCAAACAAGGGCTATGTTCATATCCCAAGCCACGGTGTTCTTGTCTAGGAGCTAGGATAAGTGCTTTAGAAAATTCATTAGATAAATGGTTATCAATATCAACAAGTTCATATTCACTATCAGAAGCAAGAGGAGTAACATTTTCATCATGAATAACATTTTCATCTATATCATCATCAAGATTTATAAAAATAGGATTTTTGACTCGCACAGGATCAAGACCATCATGCATCTTATGTTTAGGAGATTTCGGCTCAATCGTCGGCTGAGGAGAAAATGGAATAATGCTTGTTGAAGGTGTTTTTGGAGATTGCAAAGTTTGAGAAGCAGCTACTTGAGCTCTAAGACGACGCTTTCGTCGACGTTCACGTGCAGAACGATTTTGTCTAGTCTTAGTAGGAAGTGAAGAAGATTGAGGAGGAGGAATGTTCTCATCCTTATCACTTGGGTGTTTAGGTTGTGGTCTCTTAGGCTGGATAATAGGAGAAGAAGAAGGTCTCTTCTCTCTATAAAAAGAAGGAGGAGGGACTGCTCCATACAAAGGAGGAATATTTGGTTTAGGAAGAAGACCAAATCCATCATGACGAGGAGGTATAGGTCTACTCTTAGAAGGTTTATTAGGCATAGACATAATCACATTCATGGGAACGGGTTGGGAATCTTCTTGAGGAAAGACATTAGTTTTATCTTTCAAAGGAAGAACTTCCTTCTCAAGAATGATAGGAATATCAAGTTTAGGTGTTCTAGGTTCACTTAGAGATAGGATCATATCTGTTTTCCACTTTTGATAAGATTTGAAAAGATGATCACTTCGCGGAGGAAGAGATTGGAATTGTTTAGGCCAAAAGTAATCAATAGGAATGCTAGAAGTTCTTTCAGTTGGTTTAAAGAGACTATGATTGACAGTGACAACTTCACCATTATGGGGAAATTTCAAACACTTGTGGATAGGAGAAGCAATAGCTTTCATGGAAGATAGCCAAGGATAGCCAAGCTTCACACGAAATTGTTCGGATGAAGGAATAATAGCAAAGTTCACATCAAGGGATTTGTTATGGACCTCAATAGGCAATGTAATAGAACCAACTGCAGGAGAAGAAAATGCATCAAATAGTTTCACAATCACATCTGTTTTGTCATAAATCACTTGATTCAATTGCAAAGTAAAAAGAAATTCTTCAGTAATAACATTAACCATGCACGAAGGATCAATAAGCACTCCACGGCAAGGTGTATTCTTGACTTTTGCAACTATGTATAAAGGACCATCAGGTGCCCTAATGGTTTCACTGGAATCAAATGTGATGGAAGGTTCTCTAGGGTTTTCTTGCTGCTCTACAAAGTTAATCACATTCGGAGTCATAGACACAAGACCATCAGATGAGAGAGAGGAATCATTAGCCTCAATTGCATTAGAGGTATGAGAAGGTAATGGATCAGTGAAAATCAGAAGATTTTGATTAGGAGGAGCTACAGATGTATTGCCTTTATCATTCACTCCAGAAACAGAAATAGTATTATTATCAATCAAATCTTGAATTTTACCCTTTAAAGAAAAACATTTTTCAGTATCATGCCCAGGCTGACAATGAAATTGACAAAAGGCTTTGTTATCAAAATAAGGTGAAGTAATCTTTGCAGGATCAATTTGCCTTATAAGAGGAAGAGTAAGCACATTTTGTTCCAATAACTTATTCATAATACTATGCAATGATTCATTCAAAGGAGTATACTTTCTTTCTTTCTTGAAAAATTTAGAAAAAGGAGGCACACCTGATGCTGCATTCACATTGTTGTTGATGATGTTTTCATTGAATTTGATGGAATCTCTGTTCAGTTTAAACTTCCCAAATGGTTGTTGACTGCTATCACCCTTATCACTCGGAGCCATAGGATGTGATTGTTCCATTTGACTCACAGTCAGTTGATAATTGTGAAGAGTTGCACACAACTGTTGGAAAGAAGTAAACTCAGAAAACAGAAGTTTGTCTCGAATATATTTTTGTAAATTAGAAATAAAGATTCTTTGAATATCATTGTCAGGCACTGGAAAAGAAATTTGAGCATACAAATGCTTATATCTACCAATGAAATCAGTCACTTTTTCTTTAACACCTTGTTTACAATGCATTAAATCAATCAAAGTAACTTTAGGACTTATATTGTTTTGAAATTGTTGAATGAAAGCATTTGCAAGTTGTTCGAAAGAAGTAATAGAATAAGAAGGCAATGAGCAATACCATTGTAGGGCTTTGTCTCTTAATGTTCTAGTGAACAATTTTGCAAGCAACCTTTGGTCATAAGCAAAATCAGTACATATTGTTTGAAAGGTCTTAACATGTGTTAGAGGATCACCTTTACCATTATAAAGCTCCAAATGCGGGATTTCAACATGTTTAGGAGGGATAGCTCGAACAATGTCAAGAGAAAGTTTGCTCGCAACATCAAATGTGGGCACACTAAACTTAGATTGATTCATAGAGGCAATTTGTTGCTGTAAAGAAGAGACAGTTTGTGCAAGATTGTTAATGGTCGCTTCAGTCGAAGAATTCATATTGGATGTGTTAGACTGAGACGGAGGTGTTATGTTATTGAAAGAAGGTAAAGAGTAAGGTGGTGGGATACTATGATAGTTAGTCATAGGAGATGATTGGACAGGAGGAACACTACAAGGAGGAATGGAATGATTGAATGAATTGCCCCCTTGCGTCATGTTCATTTGTGGAGATATAATAGGAACACTCATTGAAGGAATGAATGAAGAAGTCGGATTAAATGAAGGAAGAGGGTTAATTGAAGAAGAAGGGTTGCCCCCATGACTGGTGATCACAGGAGGAATGTCTCGTGTAGAAGTAGCCATTATGTTTGATGTAAACGTAGGTATGCTAGCAATAGAAGTCATCAAAGGAATAGAATGATTGACTTGAGTAGGAGGTTGTGTATAACCTAAGGTTTCGGCACAACTTTTCATAGGCATCACATTTGAATCCACAATGTGTGCAATACCACGCAAAATATCAATTCCATTCTTATCACTTTGAAGCATACGTTTTAGACCCTCAATTAAAGGAAGAGCTTGACTATCAGGGTATTCTTGAGACATCCATTGTCGAAAATCGTCAAATTGGTTATCCAATTTTGAAATTTGTTCTACAGAAACCTCATGGAGAGCTTCTTCATCATTAAGAGGATTAGAGGAATTACCCATGTCCTCATTAAAAAGGCCATTCAAATTAGGTTCCATCTCCTCAGTAATTAAACCTTGGAAGGACTTAATTCTAAGGCTTCGTCTAACGGGAATAGTGTAAGTAGGGCTTATTGTTGTAAAACTCATGCACTAGAGAGAGAGAGAAAGTTTTGAATTTAGAGGTAGCAATTTTCAGTAAAATCAACCAATCTTCTGGATTTAAGCTGTTAAATACAATCAGGACAATCTCCCGAAATTTCAGAAAAAATGTCAGGGACCGTGGCGCTTCGGAGTGCACACGGTCCCAGCAACTTTTCTCGAAATTCGCAGGGATGAAAGTTATGATGATTTTAGAGCTAATCTGAAAAAATTGAGTGATTTTACGATCTGTAGATAGGCCAAATTAAAGTTGCAATCTCGAAATTGAACCCTACCAAGATTGTCGAAAAATGCAAAAATTTGAATTTTGAAAAAGAGAGGGAAACTGAAATTTTGAATGTTATGATTTTAGAGGGAATACCGAAAGCAATGCAAATTTTGAAATTTAAAAATTGACTCAATTTCATGCAAAATTCAATTTTGGAAGCGGAAATCAAAGTTGTTGTAATTAAGCACTTAATTTCAAAAGTCACAAATTGCAAGAATTTAAATAAAGCACTGAAATTTTTAATGAATGCAAACACACTTTTCAGATTTAGGACAGTAAGAACACAATTTTGACACAAAATTTCAGTTTCAATGATTTTTGAATGTTTAGAAGCCTTAATCCAAGCAATCACAAGACCAACTTTGATTGTAATTTTGAAAGTGTTAGATTTGATAAAATCAGCCAAAATTCTGGATTTTAGCAGGAAAATACAGTAAGATCTAGCTCCCGAAATTTCGGAGAAAATGTCGGGGACGATGGCGCTCGGAGTGCACACGGTCCTCGTAACATTTTTCCAAATTTTCAAGGATGAAAGATATTGTGATTTTATTGTGGAATCCAAAGTTACAGCTGATTTGGAGATGTTTTGATCAGTGAAATTGTCGGACAAAGGTTGAATCAAGAGGGTTTCAAAAATTAGGGTTTTGACACTTAACCACTTAATTTTCAAAATTAAAGCACAAATATGAATTGATAATTTGTAATAGAAGGGCAGATCTGAAACAAGCATCAACAATTAAACATTTCACAAGTTTAATTACTTAAAAAGGAAATTTAGGGTTTTTATGCAATTAATCTCTAAAATTTTGCAAAAGATCAAACATGGAAATGTAATCAAGGAATCCAATTTTCAGATCTAACTATGAATAATCAGAAAGGATGTTCATGTCGGGTTCACCAAAATGTAAAGCGGAAAATCGCGATCGAACCCTAGTTGCTCTCCCCTCTTCCAACTCCAAGGAGAGAGAAGGGAGATTCACTAGGGTTGATGGTTTTCACTTAGGGGAGAGACTTTACATTCAAAAGAGGGGTTGAAACCCACAAGATCCAATCCCACGCAATGCAAGATTGGATGCTAAATGTGTTTCAAGGATTAAGAAAGCAAGGCTACCCTCTTTTGTAAAGAATGTTGATAGAAGAATTAAGCTAGGAATGCATAGAAAGTGACAAAGATTCACTTATAAACTGAGATAGGAATATAGGATGAAGCTGCGGACCTGGAATTAGCAATAAAATGTCGATACGGCGCTGTCCTGCAAATTTGAGCAAAAGTTGTCGGGACGATGGCGCCCGAGCGCCACGGTCCTCCGAAAAATCCGCGAAACGAAGGGGGATCTGTTCGTCTCTGCACAAGGATTCTAGATCTTCAATTTCAGCCGCGTACCTGCAACCTACACACAGAAAAGCGAAGACGATTGGGGGGTTAGGGATTAGGGGTTTTCCTTTAGGTCAAACCCCAGTTTTGGAATTAACCAAGAAATGAGCAATGCTGTAAATGTAAATGTCTGTAATGTAAAACAAGTACTAATACCTTGTTGTAAGGATGTTTGTATCCTTATGTGCGAAGGTATAGATGTTGTATGTTGTATGTTGTAGTAGTATGTAGTAAGTGATCTCCTCTTCAATGGTTGAATCCTTGTCTTGAATGCAACACTTAGCCTTGAATGGAGACTTGGAATGAATGCTTGAATGTTTGAATGCTTGAATGCTTGAGTATAGTTTCCACGCTTGTACACGTATCCTCCTCATATCCCAAATGAGAGAGAAAAATGTAGTTTATATACTTGCCAATTAGGGTTAAAAGACTGATTTTCCCGACCTTAGGCCGACCAAGGAAGTTAATTTCCAAATTGCAAACAAAAAAACCCGAGACCCCATAGGAGACCGGGCCCAAAATAGGCCCAGGGACCAGGGCGCTGGGCACTCTGGTCCCACCTCCCGGGACAGCAGGGTGCAAGGAGGCTCAGGCCAGGGTGCTTGAAAAATGCAGTTTTCAGTGTCATAATCAGGTTTCGGGGTCTCCATTCAGGTTGCGTGTTGCGTCGCCATCATGAAGACCGAAATGTAGTCGAAATTGCAAGTGTCACAATTTTAGGACGCTACATGATGAATCCACCTATATTGGTGTCACTGATAATAGAAAAACCACTACTTTTGTACATCTCAACAACTGATGTATCCTTGGGAGCTCTACTAGCATGAGAAGATTCAACAGGAAAAGAAATTGTTGTTTACTACATTAGTAGAACATTGAGTGGTTATGAAATTAACTACAAATTCATTGAAAAGGCTTGTCTGGTTGTAGTGTTTGCATTTTAGAATTTGCGACAGTATATGTTATCTCACACAATCAAGCTCATAGAAAAAGATAGATCCATTAAAATATCTACTTAACAAGGCCACTTAGACAGGTAGACTAGAAAAGAGGGTAATGATACTGAGTGAATTTGATATTCAATGCATGGATAGACAAGCCATCAAGGGACAAGCAATAGAAAATGAGTTAGTTGAAGCACCGTTACCAGATAATCATCCAATGCATATTGAATTCCTAGATATAATTATCCTAGCAATTACAGCTCGATCATGGATATTATACTTTGATGGATCTTACACCCAACATGGATCTGGTACTGGTATCCTATTTGTTACTCCTCAGGGACACACAATCCCAAGATATTACAGGTTGATGTTCCCCTGCACAAATAATATAGTTGAATATGAAGCACTAGTCACTAGCATCAAAGTAGTAGTGGAATGGAAGATCACAAAGTTACAAGTCTATGGAGACTCCCAATTGGTCATTAATCAGGTTAATGATGACTATCAAACAAAGGATGGCAAGATGATGTCATACAAAATAATGGTGGATGATTTTAGAAATACTCCTACAAATATCGGAAAAGATCAAGAATCGTTATGAGATCTTGGTGGAACAATTGTTTTCCCCTGCCTATGACAATCCCGATTCCCAAGTCATATACCACCTGTTCGGTTTTGAATCCTTAACCTATGGGAATATCTATACCTATTTGAAAGACAATATCCTTCCACCCGATCTATCTCAGAATAAAAAATAAAACTTTATCCGTCAAGTATCCCATTATACCCTAATAGCCGATACGCTTTACTGATGAGGTCTTGATGGTACACTCCTTAGGTGTCTAGAAAGTGACGAATCTAAAACTACCTTGCAAGAAGTTCATGAAGGTATTTGTGGTACACATTTAAGTGGTCCTACTCTAACTAAGAAACTTTTGAAACTAGAATACTATAGGCCAAACATGGAAAAATAATCTTATCAGTTTGCTAAGAAGTGTCAGAAATATCAAATCCATGGAAATCTTATACATGTATCGGCACAAGAGATGCAACCGTTCACAACATCATGGTCATTTTGTTAATGGGGACTCAACCTCATGGGTAAATTCCATCCCTCCTCCTCAAATGGGCAAAAATTCATAGTCACAGCCACTAAGTATTTCACAAAATGGATTGAAGTTGTTCCATTAACCACCATCACCGGCAAGCAATTATCCTCCTTCATTTTGAACTACATTATTTGTCGGTATGGCATTCCTAGTTCCATTATCATTGACAATGGTAGACCCTTCAAGAACCAAAATGTGCAATAAATTTATGAAAGATTCCATATCCAACATCGTTGTTCCACACCTTATTATCCTCAAGGGAAAGCCAAGAAGCTTCAAACAAGACCATTTTGAAAATCCTAAAGAAAATTGTGAACAATGTTGGCCATGATTGGCATTCAAACCCGTACTAGAGCTACACCATATGCACTTATCTATGGATTAGAATCTATATTACCCATTGAGGTCAAGCTACCTTCACTCAGAGTATCATTGAAAGGACTCGTCCCAGATGAAGAATACCGGGTATCCAGACTACAAGAGTTGGAGTTGCTAGATGAATGTCGTCAAAATGTTTTTGATCACCTGAAAGCATATCAAAAATGGATTTCCAAAAGCTACAATCACCAAGTGAGATTAAGAATGTTTCAAGTTGGTGATTTGGTACTAAAAGAGAATCCCTACAATCAATAGGATCGGGAAAAGAAGGGAAAATTTGAACCAAACTTGTAAGGTCCATTTGTCATCATATCAGCATATGGTTTTGGGGCTATCTAAACTAGAAGGGGACTTATTTTATGATCCTATAAACAACATCCATCTCAATAAATTATATACATGAGTCATCCAATGCACGGAAAAAATCACAAAAGCTTAAAAAATTGTTAAAAAAAATCAAATATTTGCAATAAAATCAAGTAGTGAAAACCTGGCAATAGGCGTAATTTGTTATAGATCGACATTTCCATCTATTGGTACATATTTATGTGCATCCTCTCTTCGTCATCATTATCCATGTTCGTAATAAATCCAAGTGTACATAATCAGGCATTGCAGTAGCATCTCACCATGGCTTGGTGATCACTATATCTATCCATAATAAAAGGTTGTTTCTAGATTGGAGGCAAAATCCTAAACTTGGTAGAAGCAATCCACTTTGAGCTTAAAAAAATAGACAAACAACACATCGAAAACAAAGATCACAAAGAAACTCAATGTTGAACACATATCACAACTCTCGAAAACAACTAGAAAACTCAACATCGGGATCAGTAAAACACAAACTTAATGGATGATCTATTCTGAATCATGATTTGATCACTTTGGCAGAAAGTTTTGATTGTCGTATCTTGATTTTGTTATCATATCTCCTAAGCAACGCAAGTATGTCTTGAACTAAGAGAAGCGAGGAAGGAGTGTGATGTTTTTCTTTGTCTACTGTCTATGAGGAGATCATTAGTTGTAACGTCCTAAAATTGCACCCCTTGCAATTTTTGACTGCATTTGGGTCTTCACCTTAGTGTTTGCACCCCTCAGCCTGATCGGAGACCTGAATATGCTCATGCACATCAAAAATACATTGCAATTCAACATATCACTCTACCTACACCTTGATCCTTCCCAAAATAGGGAAGGACTAGGGTGTGGCGCCTTGAGATCCCCTATTTGGGACCTATCTTGGGGTCCCTCCCTTTGGCTCATCTCAAATTAGAGCAATAAAATCCCCCCTATGTCAGCCTAAGTCGGGAAATCAGTCAATTAAACCCCACTAGCATGTATATAAGAGGGATTTCCCCTCTCATTTGATAGATCATGATATTCAATCAAGCATCTGGGAATTCAAGAGCAATTGACCATTTTCATTCTTGCTTCAAGCTTTGGAGCAGCAATAGAGACATGATTCCAAGCATTGAAGAGGAGATCAACATTCTACTTCATGAAACCCTAATTCTGTGTGGAGAGAAAAACTTCACAAGGAGGTATAAGCATTTCATTTTCAGTCAATTCAACATCCCCTCAAAGAGGAGGATTTCTACTTTCAATCATTTCATTTGCATTACTTCAACCACTTGGTTAATTCCAAAACTGGGGTTTGATCTAAAGACAAACCCTTATTCCCAACACATTTCCCTTTCTTTCTGTGTGCGGGAAATAGGTGCATTGTTGTACTTCTCAAATTAAGCTTTATTCAGAGAGATGGAAAAGCCCTTTTCAATGCATGGAAAGTTCGGAGGACCGATAGGAGGGCACCCCTGTCCGGACACATGATCCCTTCAACTTTTTTTGTATTTTGCAGATTAGCTCTGAGTCATCTCAAACTTCTTAGATCTAGGTGTACAATTGAATCCTGAATCTGTAACTCGTTGTTTCCTCATACTTTGTCTTCATTTCCAGCACTTTTCTTAATTCAACTTGTCAACTTACAAAACAGGGTCAATTGCATTTCAATCACAATCAATCTACTTAGTATTCAATCCATGCATCCTTTGGGATTGGATTTGTTAGTCCCAACCGGTGCTGAGAGGAGAGGGGTGAATCAGCACTTTACTAGTTTTAACCAATTAAAAATTTTGCTTTAAGTTTGAACTAATTTACCATTCATCAATATAAACATTTACTGCAGAAGATTGAGCCTACATGAAAAGATACACAGTGACACATAGATTTAACTCATGGAAACCCAATAGGGAGAAAACCATGGTGTAAGTAGGAGCTCACAAAATTTGTACTCTTCTGGAGTAGGCCTGGTTAAGAGCCATCCCTGTTAGGAGATTACAAAGACACCGTTAGGTGCCACCCGTTTAAGGGATTTTGATCAAGGCCGGTTAGTGCCTTTACCCTGTTAAGAGTAGCCTGGTTAAAGGACTTAAGAACATCAATTAAGATGTCACCCGGTTAAGCGATTTTTACAATGGGACCTGTTAAAGTCCACCCAGTTAAGGGATTTATGTTGTAGTTGTTAGAAAGAAACATTTGGATGATCTTCTAAAATTTCTACTCATTAGCCTGATCAAATCACATTGAAGAATCACACTAGGTCTGCATCGGTTGTGTAAGTTCTGCACAACTCTGATTTCCTGGATGCACTTTCAACTCTGCCTTCTGCTGATTTGTTGATCCTTGGATATCACATTGTCGGTCCTCTGTCACTTGAGTCACCACTCTGTGAAACTCTACTCTACCGGTCCTCTGTCACTCGGCTCTGTAGTCTCTTAAACTCCCCCTATGTCCACTTTCACATTATCTTCATTCACCTTGACAACAACCATCTCAAGAATGACATATGTGTATTTATTGACCCTTTAGTCTGTCACCAGCTTTCCCTCCAAAACATTCATTTCAAAATTCCATTATCATGCCTTAAATCACGTCTTTGAAAAAACTGCTGGAATCTTTGTCAATACAGTCGAACATGCTAATAAGTCCATTGGTTGACTGGAGAAGACTCACAATTTAGCTGAATGTAACTGAATGTTACCAATCTGTCGGTTACAGACTCTTCTAATGAACTGATCAAAATTCGTCTCATCGGTTTCCTCCTGAATGCTGATATGTTCTTTGCTTAGCAGATGGACCTCTTATGTGTCGATCTACTCACCACTTGCCGATCTACTCACTGTTTGCCGGTCTACTCACTGCTTGCTAGTCTACTCACTGTTTATCCTGTTTACTTATTGCTTAGCCGATTGACCTCGGTATTCTAGTCTTCTTACTACCGATGGACTATGAAGACTAAGGATATGATGTTGCCAACAATGACAACCATATCATTTACCGATCATACAAAACAATATTAGAATGCCAAAAAACTTCCCCTTTGGTATTGGTGGCAAATACTACAAACCGCTACAAAACTGTGCCGGTTCTGGCCCCCTGTTTCAAACAAGATTCTAAAATTTCCAAACTTCCCCCTTTTGCCATCAATGGCAAAGACTATCCAAAAAGATTTATCAAAATAATGCAAAAATCTCTTTGAAGTTTTTTTGAGCCACTTTCAAGGAAGTTTCCCATGAAGATTGAACCTGTTTCATGATGGTGAAGTGGCCATGTAAGATTGCAATGAAGACCTCCATATCATCCACTGTCTTACAGTCAGGTTCATTTATTAGACGGTTTGCTTCTTTAATGTTTAGTTGCATGAAATCAATTGGTGGTAAATAGCATTGGAGCTCTAACAAACTAAGACTTCTTTTGTCTTCATCTTTCAACCTTCTGATTTCATGATTTAGCATTTTGACTTTTCCAGTAAAGGTTGATGTTGAACTGATAAGAGGATCAAAAGAGCTTACCAGATCTTGAATTTCCTTTTGAATCTGATTTCTTTTTTCTTCTAAATATTTGATCAAAGCAAAAAAACTTGAAGATTTCTCCAGTAGTTGACCAACTTGTTGTAGTATATTTTTAAATTCTTTTGTTCTAGTGGAAAGAGCACCTTTTCCAACTATTATTTGCTCCATTAATTTATCTCCTCATTTTGTTTCATATTGCCTTACTGCAACCTTCTCCAGATCAGTTGCCTCTTAACCGATTTCTTTAACAAGAGTGTCCAACTGGTCAATAATGGATGCAGTATCATCAACTGCAATGTCTGGGATGAGGTCAGAGAGAATTGTCTTGGCATAAGTGAGGATTCTTGCCTTCTTTTTCTTTCCTCTCAGTTTAGCCTTTTCAACTTGGATTCTTAGTTTTTATGAGACTTTCATCAATTTCTTGGGGGTCATTTTCTTTATATCAATGACCAAGTCACCTTCTTCTTCCTCTTCTGTTCCTTCTTCCTTTTCTACAGTCTCAACTTCTGAGCTATTTGTTGTGATGATTCTTACCTTTTTCTTTTCACTTTCATTGTCTAAGTCTAACTTCCTCTTTGTCAGAGGGATATTCATCACTGCTATGTTATCCTTTACTTTCTTCTCTTCCTCTTTTCCTTCCTCTGCTTTCTTCTCTTCCTCTTTTCCTTCCTCTGCTTTCTTCTCTTCCTCTTTTCCTTCTTTAGAGAGAATAGGATTTGGTGACAATAAGGTTTTGTGAGGTGTATCCTCATAAGAAATTTCTTCAACTGACACTTCATCTTCATTGGGAGGCTTAGTTTGATCATCTTCCTTCACCGGTGAAGTGTGTACCAGTTGTTCGATACCCTTTGTTAGATTGGGGATGTCTGACATAACATTTCCTATGATGTCCTCAACTGTGAAAGTATCAAAGTCTTCAATGGAGTCTTTTTCCTTAGCTTTTCCTTTGTTAAGGACAGGTGCACCTTTGTCCTATTTTGTTTCCTTTTCAATTTCTTCTTCAACTTCCTTTTGATAGTCCATAATTTCCTTCCACAAGGCAACACCTTCAGTGTGCACTACTTTAAATTCACCTACTGCTACTCTCCCAGTTCTATTCCTTATTTTGAAATGATGAATGCATGCTAGAAACTAGTGAATCTTAATCAAGGTCTAAGTCATGTTGCACTTCCATGAGTTCTTTTATTTTGAGTTCCTTTTCAGTAGCTAGAGTTATCTCCCATCTCCCTTCAATTTGATCTTGCAAATCTGATGGGATCGTGCCATATAATTCACTAGGAGTCCTACAAAAATTGTGCAAGTTCCAGATCAGGGCTTCCTCAATTTTCCTTTTGTCTTCTTCATTACTGAGGGAATATCTCCTTCTCACACCGGCCATACCTCCAAATTCTTTTATCCCATGCACCAACTCATCAACTGTTGGAGCCTTGTTCCTTTCACTTCTTCTAACCTCCTTTATTTCTACATCTGATGGGTTGTCAGTGATATTCCCTTTTTTTCTCATCCTTTTTAAGCTTTGAATCACTCTTTTTCTTTCTGGTGTAAGTCACTCCTACCGGTCTACCTTTTCTTGGTGAAGACACATGAGTACCTAGATCCTTTTCCTTTGAGTATGTTGTAGGCTTAGTTGTTGTAGTCCTCTTAGGTTTTGTCTTTGACACTTTCTTCTTTCCACCTATTAATTCTTCATCTTTAGCAGGTGTGACCCCTATTTGCTCACTAAAATCAGTGGAGGTAGTGGCACCAGCTGCTACACTTCCATATTTCTTGTCAAGGGTATCAATCATTTTTCTTACTTTTCTTTTTATGATTGGCCTGAAGTTCCTGTTTTATTTTAGAGCTTTCCTCCTTCTATGTTCCAAATCTCTTTACTTTTGAGTCTACCGGTTTAGACAAGAGCATATTAACATGAATTTTAACAAGATCTGTTGCAACCTCATATCCCATAGCTGGAACCCAAAAATTTTTGGGTTGAACTACTTGAATGATACAACAATCTGTGACTACAAGGAAGCAAATGTTGTCTTTATATTTATGTACTATTCTGGTTGGAATTCTTTCCCTCTTGTGCATCCTAATTTTGAATTCCTTAAAGTATCCCCACATTGTTTCACCAAATTTATTTCCCATATCCCTAATCATTTCACCTATCTAAACCATGATAGGTTTCTCCTGAGACCATACTACATTACCCTTACTGGAAAAAATGTTTTGCACATAAAAAAATATGCATACCAGTAATGAGCCATATTTGAAGGATTGCTTCTTATCCTTCTTAATTCTTTCCATGTTCACCATAAACTGGCTTTGAATCATCTCACATATATCATAAGTTGCATCTTTTTTGATAATTCGATATCCAGCATGTATGGCACCGCTCGACACACTATTCATCCGGCTTGATTGATAAACCCTGTAACCCAACACTGCAGAAGCAAATCTTACTTCAACATACTCAATATGGGTGATTGTCATTGCTCTACTATCACACCAAGATTTGGTTAACCGGATGACTTCAGTTGATGAAATAATTCTTAGGGTTAATGCTTCATCTGTTGCACTGAACCCTGTCACTCTTCGAATCACCTCCTTTGTAATCTTCATTAGTGCATGAGCTTCCAGCCACAAAAATTGATCATGAACCCTGCCCAGTATGTATCTAACCCAGTCGTCATGAAACTGATCAGGAAAATCAACAACATTAGCCAAACCCTTGGTCTTCAAAGGTAGAAATTCTTCTTTCAATTGATCATTGTCACAGAACCCTTTAAACTCATTTCGAATGAACTTGTCTCCAAGTTCTTAAAGCTTGAAATGAATGTAGGAGAGAATATATTCTACGAATAATACACCGAAGGGCATAGATGATAAGGCACGTCAACTTCATTGGATTTCATTGGGTGCAGCTTGAACTCGGTTTGGGGTTCTTTGATAGCTTCAACCAACACAGGAGTCGATATCGGCGATGCCATGATGACCTTCAAACAAGATTTTCTCGGATGAGGATGAAAACTTTTTCCAGCGAATATCAAACACCACTATCGCTCAGCTTGAATTTTCTGCACAAACAAAACTTAGCAAGTTTCAAATCGCCTTTGATTGAACAGGAGCTCAATAAATTTCACAAGAAGTCAGTGTAAATAAATTTTTTCTAACATTCCCTTATTTATCCATTGAGATTTATTGGTGCTATGATCCGACGGTCAGTTTAGAAACTTGTAAATTAAAGTACACCGATTTGACTTTACCGGTTATTTGTTGTCGATACCGACACACAAATAAATAACTCACAGGACATACTTCAATTAAGAAATTTTAGACCAGCTTTTATGCATCACAACTATGTAGATAAACATATCCTTATATTTGTTAAGGGGATTCAAAAATAATATTATCATATGTGCTTCCCCCTGGACATCGGTATGCCTAGTTAAAGAGAAACCATCATCACTGATGGATGATTACTTGGTTTCAGAATGTCCTTCTCCTTCTTTTCCTTCATCCTTCTTGATCCATGTTTTTTTCATTTCATTTCTTACTTCTTCAATTGTCTTCTTTCCTTTCAGGTCATTTTTCTCTTTCTTCTTGCTAAACGGGTTCTTGTCTACAGACAAGTTGTAGGATCAACTCCTACATTCTTTGGCTAAGTGGTCGATCTTATGGCAGTTAAAGCATGCCATACCAGTTGTCCTCCATGGTACTAAACTATTTCTCTGACCCATTCTCATTCTGTAGTTTTCTGCAACATGAGCAAAATTACCACACATGGAACAGGTGGCATTCAACTCATTCCTCCTTTTATTAGGACTGACTGTTTTGAACGATGATCTTGATATATTTGTCTTGAATCTACATTCTTCAGATTTGTGTCCAAACTTATTGCATGTGAAGCAATGTCCATTAAATCTTCTTCCATTTGACATACTACTAGATTCAGATCTACACTCATAAGCAGTGTGGCCATACTTATGACAATTATGGCAATAACCATCAAAGGTGAAAGTCTTATTTTGACTAACCGGTTTATTTCTATAGTCATTGGTCTTATGACCCGATTTGACACAATGATTACAAGAAAATTTGGAAGACTTCATACCTTTTTCTTCTGAATGGTTTCTTTTATCATCCTTCATCCTTTTGGATTTAGATGATTCTTGAGTTTCCATAGGACCTAAACTAGGGTAACTAAGGCTGGTTGTATCCTTTGTTCTTTTCTAATCTTTCAACTGTTTATCTACCTTCTCAGAACTTTCATTGAATTTTCTCAACTTCTTATTTCTCTCATTCTTAGTTTTCAACTCAGTCTTGAGTTGTTCAATCTCTTTCATCATCTTCTCCTTTTCTTCTGCATTGTCATTCATATGTTTATGTATGTGTTCATTCTCGTGAGTGAGAACTCGGATTTCTTCATCTTTCTCAATCATGATTGCATCATTTTCTCTCAGGGTATCTTCAACAAGCCTCCTGGCTCTTTAAGCTTTAGATACTTCTTCTTCTACCTCCCTTTTTATTTCATTAGCACTTCTACTGGCTTCCAGTATCTCAGTCATTCTTAGGGCCTCACCTTCATGTTTTCTTTTGAGATGTGTAATTTCTTTGGTCAACTTCTTGTTCTTTTCCATGAGTTCTGAGACTGCTTCTTCAGCTTCTTCGGATCCAGTATGTTCATAGAGTTGATCTATGATATCCTGACTCTCATTTAGTTGTTGACCTAATTCCCTCCTTTTTGCAAGAGATTTTCTCAGTCTCTCTTTCAGCTAAGCAATGATTTTATTGGCTTCATCAATCTTCTTATGATACCGGTACTCTTCCATGATCTTTATCCTCAAGCTGTCAAACTTCACTTTAGAGGAACTGGGCTCTGATACCAATTATTAGTCCCAACCGGTGCTGAGAGGGGAGGGGTGAATCAACACTTTATCAGTTTTAACCAATTAAAACTTTTGCTTTAAGTTTGAACTAATTTACCATTCATCAATGTAAGCATTTACTGCAAAAGATTGAGCATACATGAAAAGATACACAGTGACACAGATTTAACTTGTGGAAACCCAATAGGGAGAAAATCACGGTGTGAGTAGGAACTCACAAAATTTGTACTCTTCTGGGGTACGTCCGGTTAAGATCCATCCCTATTAGGAGATTACAAAGACATTGTTAGGTGCCACCCAGTTAAGGGATTTTGATCAAGGCCGGTTAGTGCCTTTACCTTGTTAAGAGTAGCCTGGTTAAAGGACTTAAGAACATCAATTAAGATGTCGCTCGGTTAAGGGATTTTTATATTGTATCCTGTTAAAGTCCACCCAATTAAGGGATTTATGTTACAGTTGTTGGAAAGCAACAGATGGATGATCCGCTAAAATTGCTACTCATTGGCCTGATCAGATCACACTGAAGAATCACACTAGGTTTGCATCAGTTGTGTCTGTTCTGCACAACTCTGATTTTCTGGATGCACTTTCAACTCTACCTTATGTCGATTTGTTGATCCTTGGATATCACATTGTTGGTCCTCTATCACTTGAGTCGCCACTCTGTGAAACTCTACTCTACCAGTCCTCTGCAGTCTCTTAAACTCCCCTTGTGTCCCCTTTTACATTATCTTCATTCACGTTGACAACAACCATCTCAAGAATGAGATATGTTTATTTATTGACCCTTTAGTCTATCGCCAGCTTTCCCTCCAAAACATTCCTTTCAAAATTCCATTATCATGCCTTAAATCACATCTCTAGAAACATTGCAGGAATCTTTGTCAATACAATCAAACATGTCGATAAGTCCATCGGTTGACTGGAGAAGACTCCTGATTTAGCTTAATGTAATTGAACGTTACTATTCTATCGGTTAGGGACTCTTCCGGTGAACCGATCAAAATTTGTCTATCTGGTTTCCCCCTAAATATCGGTCTGTTCTTTTCTTAGCCGATGGACCTCTTTTGCGCTGATCTACTCACTGCTTGCCGATCTACTCATTGTTTGCCAGTCTACTCATTGCTTGCCGGTCTACTCATTGTTTGTCATGTTTACTTATTGCTTAGTTGGTTGACCTCAGTATTCTAGTCTTCTTACTACCGATGGACTGTGAAGACTAAGGAGGTGATGTTGCCAACAATGACAACCATATCATTTACCGATCATACAAAATAGTATCAGAATGCCAACAGGATCTAGTAGATTCATCTCCCTCTTTTGAATGTAAAGTATCCTCGAGTGAAAATTGAACCTTAGTAAAGTTACCACCTTTCTCTCAAGTGGTGAATTGGCTAAGGTTCCCAATTTTCCACTTTACATTAGTACTATGCAAATTTGTCACAGGACATGATTGGTAACATATCATTGAGGACATTTTGGATTTGCATAAGAAAAGGGTCAACTCTTGTCTGTTTTATGCAAACAAGACTTAGGTCATCTTGGTTCAATTATACCTCGATGCTTGTGTCATTTTACAATATCAAAATCCATGTAAGTTGTACTTAGTTCATCATGGTTCAATTATACCATTGATGTTTGTATTAACTTCCAACATTTTAAGAGCTCAATGATGATTAAAAGGGAACAACAAATTGACTGACAGAATGACAACATTGCATATGTAATTAGGCTTGCATGGTTAAAATCATTGCATTTAGTTTTATTCATTATCATTCCATTTAAATTACATTTCAAATAAGTATATCCATCTATCATATAAGCATTAATACGATACATCACATCATCATAAGTAACACACATCATCACATACATCATACATAAGCATTGCATATGCATATAAAGCATAGGCATGAATAAACATCATCATGATACATAAATTCCAATGCATAATCATCATATGAACAGTAGTGTCATAAAATTGTGACCCTGGCAATTTTTTACTGCATTAGGGTCCTCACACATGTGAGATCGAATCCTCTAGCCTGATTAGAGACCGAAAACTACTCAACCCTCGAAATCAACTTCTTTCTTGGCCTTCGCATCACCTCATCCGCATTCTTCCCCAGAGAAAGGGGTAGGATAGGGGTGTGGTGCCCTTTTCCTCCCAAGACAAGGGCATGGCGCCCCTGTCCCTACCCTATTTTGGGGTAGGACCTTTCCTGAGCATGCATTGTTGGTTGTACATTGAGTGAGAAAATCCCTCGATGTCGACCTATGATGAAAATCAAATCCACTAACATGTATTTAAGGGGCATTCATCCTCTCATTTGTATAAGTTGAGGTTGGATAAGATTGGAGTGTGTCAAGTTGCATAAGCGATCAAGCATTCAAGAGCATTCAAGCATTCTTTTTCAGCATTCAACATTCTCAAGTCTTCCTTCAAGGCTAGGTGTTGCATTCAAGTCAAGGATTCAACCATTGAAGAGGAGATTGATTCCAACATACAATTCCACGAAAGCATTTCTATCAACATTTCTACCACAACCTGCCTTGAGGTGATTTATAATTTTGTGTTTTATTTATAGCTACTTGCAAGTACTTTCTTTCATTACTTGGTTAATTCCAAAATTGGGGTTTGACCTAAAGGCAAACCCCCAATCCCAACCCATTTTCCTCTCTTTTTTGTGTGTACGTTGTAGGTGCGCAACTATACTATCAGATTCAAGCTCCATTTGCAGAGGCAGAAAAACCCTTTTCGTTTCATGGATTTTTCAGAGGACCGTGTACGTTTCCCCCACGGTCCGGGAAACTTTTCCTCAAATTTGCAAGGTGACTTCATCTCAACATATTACTACCAGATCCAAGTGCACAACTTCATCTCATATTCTAATCTTAAGTTATAATCAGTTTTTTATCACTTTTGCACTACATAATTCAATCAATTCCTTTTTCATTTCAAATAAGGAGAAGGGGATCAACTTATCATTCTCATTTCATTCAGAATTCAATCTTCGTCTTTGAAGGTTTGAATCTAGTGAATCCTCCTCTCCTCTTTCGAATGTAACTAAGTGAAAAGTGTTTGAAGGGTAATTCGTAGTGAAACTCTCATCTCTCCTTGGAGGGAAAGGGTAGTTTTCCTCTTGATCTCTCATGCACATTTCACCAACATTACATTTTGGTGAACCTGACATGAAGCGTGCTTTCCTTTGAACAAAATTGCATATTTTTCATTTGCAAATTTCAAATTTCTGCAAACTTAGTGGTTAAATCATTAAAAACCATAGTTTTTAAAATTAAAATTGAACTTGTAATTTCTAAAAATTGCTTGTGGTTATCTTAGATTTGAAAAATTGTCTTATTTATCAAATTCAATTTCCTCATTGTCTCAATTTGCAAATAAAATTTACAAAATTAAGAGGTTACTTGTTAAAACCCTAATTTTCAAACATCGTCTTAAACTTGTGCAAAAAATTGGATTTCCATTTAATTTTCAGATTTTTGATTGTTCTCAGATTTGTCTTCAATCCTACAATTCAAATTTTCAATTTCCCCCCCTTTCCCAAAATTCAAATTTCAAAATTAAATGGTTAGGTCATAAAACCCTAATTTTCAAAATTAATTGGATTTTGTGCAAATTTTAAATCAATTTCATTCCAATTCAAATTTCTAAACATTTTCCAAGGTGTCCCTATCCATTAGGTTTGACCTTTTTCAAAATTGTAATTAAATTCCTTTTTTTCTTCAAAACCCTAATAGGGTCCTATTTTTACATTTTCACCTTCATTTTGCTCATCTAGAGGTCGTAAAATTCATCAATTTTTTGGGGTTAGCTTTAAAATCATCGTAATATTCATCACTGAAAATTTTGAAAAAAGTTTGTCAGACTATGTGCATTCCCGCTATCGTCCTCGACTTTTTTCCTGAAATTTTGGGATACTGTTATGACTGTATTTAATAGCCTAAATATAGAAGATTGGCTGATTTTATCAATTTTTTATCCCTCTAGAATCGGAAATACCTCCAAAATTCAACATTTCAAATTTCAAGAATTTTTTTAAAATTAAGAGGTTAATTATAGTCTTCCTTGATTTTAAAATTAATTGGTATTCCCTTGGCCCTAATTTTAAAATTTCAATTTCCTTTCATTTTTGGAAATTGCGTCATCCCTTTCCTCCAACAAAGTTCAAATTGTGTAATCCTTATTTTCTTAAATTTTACATTAATCAATCTTGTAAGCTTTGTTCCAAAATTCAAAATTCAAATTTTCCCTCTAGTGCATGTGTTTTACCAATATTAGTCCTACCTAAACTATCCCCGTTAGACGAAGCATTAGAATTAAGGCTTCCCAAGGTTTAATTACCAACGAGGTGGAGCCTAATTTGGGTGACTTCTTTAATGAGGATCATGCTAATTCTTCCCATCCTAATCATGTGCCTATTCACCCCATTGATGAATCCCATGATGAAGAAGAAGCTTTAACTAGGGTTTCTATAGATCAACTTTCTACATTCAACAATAAATTTGATAACTTTCAATAATGGATGTCCCAAGAATACCCTAATAGTGAAGCTCTTCCATTAATTGAAGGCCTTCAATGCATGATTCAAAGTGATAAGAATGCAATTGATATATTGTGTGGCATTGCACATATTGTTGATTCTAATATTATGCCTATCAAGAGTTGTGCCGAAACCCTAGGTTATTCACAACCTTCAACACAAGTCAATATGTCAAGCCCAAACTTTTGGGCAAAAACACAACATTTTTTTTTAAACAATACTAAAAAACTTGATGTTCTACTTTCAAAAGAGGAGATAACTTAATTAGTTTACACTAACAGTTAACTCTTATGTCATTAAGAATGGTTTCCTAAAGAGAGCGATAATTTATTTAATTTAATTAGGAGATTTAAGCCTTGTCTCAAATCTCCTAAACGGTTTAATAACAAATTAAATTGTAATTTACTTAACAATTGCACGGAGTACCATTCTAAAACTGAAATATTTAACCCTATAAAGTCATCAGAACTTTATTAATTAATTAATTAATTTGCCCAAATAAATCCTCCAATTATATTAAGAGTTAATAATAATCCTTGTTAATATCTAGATAACTCCATTGTTCTTCTCCTCTTTGTGGTATGGTGGCTCTCAGATATCGCGCTGGCAACCTACAAATGACTGATGATTTTCCTTATTTCCTATTTAGCAATGATGAATTTGAGCATAGCACATTTTGGTGAACCTGACATGAAACACAGCTAATTAACCTTCTATGTTTTATGTGTTATTTTTGCAAATCATACAGATTTTTTCCTCTTTTTTTTTGTAGATTTTGCATGGATTTCAAAACAAATCTCATCATCACGCAATCGCATAGACAAGGTTACACAATTGACTAGACAAGGTTATGCATTCATGCAGAGCCCAGCACGCAAACACCCATACAGGATTATGCAATCACCTACACAGTATCACGCAATCACTCTCATATTATCACGCATTCGTTAGGGATATTGTTGTTCTGTTAATTTTGTTCTTATTTGTTTTCTGTTCTCTGTTCTATGTAATTTTGCATGAAATTGGGTAAATCTGGAAACAGATTATTTTTATTGCATGTTTTATTATGACATTTGATGGCACGTAAGGTACAATTCAGAATTTCAGGTGCCAAGAGGACAAAGGAGCAAAGAAGACAAGCCAGATACTATCAGCAAATCCTCAACGTAGAAAAGCGGATCCAAGATCTAAAAGACCAACCAGCCATCGACAGATACAATAGCTTAGTTCTCTCATATCGGGTGAAATATGATTTGATTAATATCGAATGGATGATGAGAGACCTTGCTAGAGCATCACAATCTATTTTGCAGGTTTCAGATCAAAATTAGCTTTATTTTTTATTTTTTGTGTTGTATGTCTATGGATCATGCAATCGACCTGTTATCATCACGCAATTGATTTGTTAGGATCACATAATCACTATGTCATAATCATGCAATCGCTCTGATAAAATTACACAATCGCCTGTATAGGGTCATGCAATCATGCAATTATTGTCACAAATTCGTTTCCGTCATAATTGAGTTCTCTGTTTTCTGTGGATTTTATTTGGTTACTAATCATTTGTTTGCAGCCTATGGCAAATTTATAGAGAGGATCAGATTAGTATTAGATCATAAACACTCACGCTCTCACATTTCATTCTTTGGGCTTAAAATTAACAATGGTTTAAAATGGACATGCATGTGTAACACTTTAGTTTGGGCTTAAAATTAACAATGGTTAAAATGGACATGCATGTATAATACTTTAGTTTGGGCTTAAAATTAACAATAGTTAAAGTTGACATGCATGCCTTCACATTCAGTTTGGTGTTTAAAATTAACATGCACATGCATATTCCACACCTCAATTTGGGCTTTAAAATAGACATGAATCAGATTGCACATAGATTAACTCACATTTAATTTTCTTAAGGGAAATAACTTTTATCGTGTTTAGGGTGGACCTATTGTTGCATTAACTACAGGTTTCCACCCGCCTTCGGGGTCTTGGGAGAAAGGGAGAAGGTGACAACAACGCCCAATTTTATTTTTATTTCAAGTAGTGAGGGGTATCTTTGACTGGGGATTTCATCACCCCACAGAGGTACTTCGAATTGGGATGCGTTGGGGATATCATCTCTCCCAACATATTCTCGAGCGAGTTTCTTGAGCCGCTATATAAATATACTGGTCAGACGGCTAGAGTGTTGAGTGAATTTGACATATGTGGGGGCCTTCCCTACACTGATAAACTCAACTAAAATCTTAAGTGGCTTGCTCTGAGAATCCATTATTGGATCGGGACCCCTCAAAAATTTACAATAAGAACCAACTTAGTAGCCCAAAATCCTACATCCAGTGATTCTCAGAGTGTGGATCGTACCCCATAGATACCCCTCATGTACCCTGCATTATGAGACAAAAATCCCTCGATGATAAGATCTTCGAATATTTGGGGTAAGAGAGACTGGCATGCCTGAGAAGTTTGTGTCATGGAATGGAGCCAGTGTTGTTAGACTCTCTATCTATCTGTCTTGTTTGGGTATTTTGTTGTGGGGGCCTCATTGAATGGTGTCCACTTTCTAGCCTAAGATTGTATTCTATGCCTTTTTATGTATCATTGTATCAAACCAGTATTGAGTCAGTTATTTGGGCTATTTCAAACCCTATCCTGCGTATCTCTAAATTCTCTGAGATTGTTTGAAAACCAGTTATGTCGACTATATCTACCTCCAAACAATTGTTCTCGGACTTGAAAACCACAAAACTTGTCCTACACACAAAATTACTGAAAACCAAGTCTGTTTTTACGTCAAATAGTCCTGCAAACTCAAAAACTTTACATACTTGTGACCATAGGCAGTCCTTGCATAGTCTTCATTTACGTCCTTGTTATCATCCTCATTTACGTCCTTAGAATTTGCATAAGTCATTCCATCGTACTCATTAGCGTCCTTATTATCATCCTCATTTACGTCATTAGAATTTGCATAATTTCTTGCATCGTCCTCATAGAGTTCCCATATACGTCGTCCTAATCTTCACATAAGTCCTTATTTGTGTCCCATTGACCTCCTAGTTCATTTTAATGTTGTTAAAATATTCATTTTAGTCCTTGTCTAGACTTCATATACGTTTGTCTTAGTCTGTCGTCATTTGCATAATCATCCTAGAAAGTCATACCCCAAACGTCCAAATCACAATCAGAGGATCAATCAGACTCAACCTCAACTCAAACAAGTTTGTCAAGTTCAACAAATCAAACATTGTCACATTCTGAGAAATGGAGAAAACATCTTACATGTTGTGATCCTAGGTCCAAACCAATCAAGAAAACATCATGGATTGGTATTATACATTTTGTAGGGAAGGTGGAGAATTCATCCCTTCCATTCCAATTCCATTGCCATCCATAGAAACCTTAGCTCAACAAATCAAGACTTTGGAACAACAAATGATAGAAATGACTAGTCCTAACAACCATAGGGGTTGGTTAGAAAAAATGATGAGAGAAGTGATGACCACAAGGGAATCAGTATCAGGCCAACCTTCTTCTTCTTGCCAGACCATTCAAACATGCCAACCTTTATTCTTCAACAAAATTGTTCCTACCTCAGTTCAACCAACATTAGACTCATGTAAACCTTCTTTTTCTTTCAACCTACTATATCAATCATACCAATCATATCAACCCAACAATCAAACCCCTTTCAACCAAAATAAAATCCCATTCAACCAAAGTCTAAAAAAAAATTCATATCAACCCAACAATCAAACCCCTTTCAACCAAAATCAAACCCGATTGAACCAAAATCAAAATCAAAATTCATATCAACCCAACAATCAAACCCCTTTCAACCAAAATCAAATCCCATTCAACCACAATCCAAACCAAATTCACACCAACCCAACATTCAAACCTCTTTCAACCAAAATCAAACCCCTTTCAACCAAAGTCCAAATCAAAATTCACACCAACCCAACATTCAAACCTCTTTCAACCAAAATCAAACCCCTTTCAACCAAAGTCCAAATCAAAATTCATTCAACCAAAATCAAACCTCTTTCACCCAAAATCATACTCCTTTCAACCAAAATCAAATCCTTTTCAACCAAAGCCCAAGTCAACCATTTATCCACCATTTCATCATCCCCTAAAGTCACACAAGACCAATCTATGCCATCTCTATCCAATAACACAACCTCCCAAGGGCTATCCATCGTACAAATCCAATATAATTCAAGTCATGATTCAGAGGATCTCATTCAAAATCCTTCCTCATTAGGCCAATGTGTTGAAACATTCCAAGAATCTCCCATGCATATCCAAACTTCTTCCCCGTGTCAACAGGATGATCTAAAATCAAAAGAAATGAGTCTTGAAACAAATAAAGATCAAGAACAAGCACTTCTATCCTACCCAATTTTTGAAGAAGCCGACATGAACTAACAACAATTTGAAATTTTGTGTATGCCTGTAGGTTTCCATTTTTGGCAGGTTTCCATTTCTAGAAAGTTTATTTTTTGACAGGTTTCCATTTTTGAAAAGTTTTTATTTTTGGCAGGTTTCCATTTTTTGCAAGTTTCCGTTTTTGGAAAGTTTCTATTTTGGCAGGTTTCCATTTCTAGAAAGTTTCTATTTTTGGTAGGTTTCCATTTTTGGAAAGTTTCAATTTTTGAAAGGTTTCCATTTCTGAAAAGATTTTGTTTTTGGCAGGTTTCCATTTCTAGAAAGATTTCATTTTTGACAGGTTTCCACTTCTGGAAAATTTCCATTTTTTGCAGGTTTCCGTTTTTGACAGGTTTCCATTTCTAGAAAGTTTCCATTTTTGGTAGGTTTCTATTTTTGGAAAGTTTTCATTTTTTGTAGGTTTCCAATTCTGGAAATTTTCCATTTTTGGCAGGTTTCCATTTTTGGCAGGAGGTTTCCGTTTTTGAAAAGTTTCCACTTTTGGCAGGTTTTTGTTTCTGAAAAGTTTCTATTTTTGGCAATTTCCATTTTTAGCAAGTTCCTCATGTAAAAAAATAAAAAAAATAAAAAAGCCTCTTTATTCTTTCATTTTTCTTAAATTCTAGTCTTTTAGTGTTCTATTTTATAACAGATCATTGATAAATACAGAAGCACATTTTTTTGTAACCAAAGGAAGGAAATTAGGTTGGATAGCCCACCATGTGTCTACTAACGTTATTTTCTCCGTAGGGTTAGGGTAGAGAACTTCTTTTGGTACTTTTAAAAAGAACAAAATCAAATTATTTCATGTTTTTTCACAAATTACTATGAAGGTTAAAAATGAAGACCATGTCTCTGTGGAGCAACATCTCCACTTAGAATAGAAAATCATTGCAATGGAAGGATAAAAAGAAATTTTGTTTTCCGTGTCTTCAAAGGGATAGGTATTATCTCTTCTTTCATGCTTTCATTTATTTCTTGCAATTAAATCCTTTAGAAGGCTTGCCCTCCCGAGTTTCCCTTAGGGCGCCATTAAGGCCGGTGAGAGTGGAATGACCTAAGTGGCAATGGCTAAAGCCAAGTAATCCAAGCCACTATAAATAAATGTGTATGTGATGAAAATCATATGCGACGACTGTTACATTCTATCACAACAGCATTATGCCTCCCTCAATGCCTATACGGTACGTTAAAATCTATAGAACGTAACCTTTATAGACTAGGAGATCTCCCTCAATGGAGTGTAAAACGCTATTGATTGTGACCACTCAAATGGAACCCTGTCTAAACACCATAGAAATTAGAAGTATAGCTGAATCAGTAACCAGACACTTGTTTTATCACAGTGAAAGGGTGGGTAAGAATCTACCCCCAAGATACTCACCATATATCTCCCAGGATAACGGGCCAATTGAGAAGCAATCTTCTTTGGTCTAATTTCCGGAAAAAGGCAAAAAAATGGGCACTCCTCAGGGTGTGATAGGGTTGTTTGAGCTGACGGAGTATCAAGATGTGGGTTGTGATAATACTTGTGACCTTTTGACCTTAGGAGAGTCTACTTGATGTGACATTGAATTGCCCAAATACAACAAAAACAAAATGGGGTCTTGAAAAAGACTCCAACATTCATGGGAATTTGAAAAAAGATCTTTAAACAAGTATTTTTTTCATGGTTTTATTCTTTTTGATATGTCTGTTGTGTCCTTTGCTACATCTCACCAAGTTCAAACATTTTAGAAAATACCAAAAACAAAGTGGAATCTCAACCAAAGTTTTTTCAAAAACATCAACAAGATCAAATCCCTCAACAAAGTCAAGTTTCAATATCAACAAGATCAAAACCCTGCAGCAAACAAACTTGTCAACATCAACATCAAATCAAACTTATGCAACATTCTAGAAATGAAGAAAATATCTTACATGTTGTGATCTTAGGTTCAAACCAATCAAGCAAACATCATGGATTGGCGTTATGTATTTCATAGGGAAGGTGAAGAATTCATCTCTTTCATTCCTATTCCATCACCATCCATAGAAACATTAGCTCAACAAATCAATACTTTGCAACAGCAAATGAGAGACATGACTAGTCCTAGCAACCATAGGGGCTGGTTAGAAAATATGAGGGAAGTGATAACCATGAGGGAATCAGTATCAGGCCAACCTTCTTTTTCTTGTGAGACCATTCAAACATGTCAACCTTCATTCTTCAACAAAATCATTCCTACCTTAGTGCAACCAACATTAGAGTCGCGTCAACATTCTTTCAACCCAACATATCTATCATACCAATCATGTCAACCCAACATTCAAAGTATCTCTTTCAATCAAAATCAAACCCCTCTCAACCAAAATCAAACCCCATTCAATCAAAGTCCAAATCAAAATTCATATCAACCCAACATTCAAAGTATCTCTTTAAACCATAATCAAACCCCTCTCAACCAAAATCAAACCCCATTCAATCAAAGTCCAAATCAAAATTCACACCAACCCAACATTCAAAGTATCTCTTTCAACCAAAATCAAACCCCTGTCGACCAAAATCAAACTCCATTCAACCAAAGTCCAAATCAAAATTCACACCAACCCAACATTCAAACCTCTTTTAACCAAAATCAAACCCCATTCAATCAAAGTCCAAATCAAAATTCACACCAACCCAACATTCAAAGTACCTCTTTCAACCAAAGCCCAAATCAAAATTCATTCAACCAAAATCAAACCTTTTTCACCAAAAAATCATATTCAACCAAAACCAAATCCCATTCAACCAAAATCCAAATCAACCATATCTATCCACCATTTCATCATCCCTTGAAGTTACACAAGACCAATCCACGCTATCTTCATCCAATAACACAATCTCCCAAGGGATATCTATTATACAAATCCAACCTAATCCAAGTCATTATTCCGAAAGTCTCATTCAAAATCATTTCTCATCAAGTCAAAGTGTTGGAACCTTCAAAAAATCTCCCCTGCAAACTCCTTCTTCGTGTCAAGAGGATAATCCAAAATCAGAAGAAATCAATCATGAAATAAATCAAGATCAAGAACAAACCCTTTCATCCTACCCAATTTTTGATGAAGACTTCACCTATCAAAAATCTTATGATGATCCCCACATTCTTTTCTATTCCACTCATAATAACACCCTTATTTCTCAAGAGCAATATGTTCTTTCAAGTACTATCCAACATCCACCTCCTAAACAAGATCACATTATCATTTCTCCTAGTCTCCCTCATGATTCCAATACACATGTTGTTCATGAACCCCTTATCAATAAAATCAATAATTCAGATCATACTACACATGACAACTCGTCAACAATGGTATGTGCACCATCATCAAATGCCAATGTCATGACACAAACAAGCATGGCACCAGCTAATGAAATAAACACGCAAATTGTTACATCATCTTCTTCAAGCACAAGCATAACACCAGCTAATATGAACAACACCTAATTGGCTTTATCGTCCTCTTCAAGTGCATCAATAAAACAAGAATAGCACCCTCTCATGTCACAACTTCAGAACTAGAACCTATTTGCCTCATACACCCACACTTGATATATTGGGGGCAAGAGGATCTACCACAGTTGGATTGCTTTGAAAATCATAAGGCTATAGCTGAATTCATGGGTTCTAGAGCTAGATTTCCCTCTGATGATCCACAAAATACAAAAACTAAGGAAATCAACATTGGAGATACTGAACATGTACACTTAGTTGAGTCCTTATATCCTATTGGAAAAGATATCTTTATCCGACTATTCAAACAAACACCAATGAACTACCTACAGAAAACTACCTGACCCTATGAACAACTTGCACCTTAAACAATACTATATCTAAGGGTTGTGTTAGTTTAGGTTTCACTTTCCGCATTGCATATCGTTTTATTCAAATAATTGCATCACCTATAGTTTCTTTTTCAAGCACATCATATTCACAAATTTCATGACATACAATTTTTTGCATTGGCATATAGTAGCATCAATAAAACAAGGCAATTGTCCAAGTTTATCATTTGTTTGCATTCAAGAGAAACAAGGATCATATCATTTCTTATATATTCGGACATGAAGTCTTTGAGATCCTAAGGTCATTCATTTTTAACATTACCCTATGACAATGCTTTACTTATGGTTGGGTAGTGATTTCACTATTTGAGACTTGTTAACCCAAAATCTATCAATTTCTATATCTCAAACACATTAACAAAAGCTATAATTCATTCTAGACACCTAGTTGATCATATGACTAGTGAAAAATCTAAAATTCTACTTCAACACCGCTATAATTATCACACCCAAGTAGGTTTCATTACTTACAAGTCAAGGCAAGAAAATAAAAAGAAAAAGAGCTATGCCAAATATTCATCTCAAGGCAAAAGAAAAAATGATATATAACTGAAACATCACACATACAAAGTGCGACAAAAAGCTTGACTATGGGAACATGCGAGTAACTCTCCATAAGGGCTATGAAAGCCTGCTGGTAATGGAGCAATATTTGAGAAATTACAGTCTATAACCTCGTCAGAGCTCTAAAAGCTTGTTGGCAGCAAGGCTCTATTCAGGATGCTTTTGAAGTTAGGATAATCCATGTAGCTAGTCATATAGGATGCTAAGGATCTTTAGTGAACACAAGAGCATGAATTAACTCATTTGCACATACATGGGCAAAAGAAGATCAAAGTTTCAAGAACCAATGGGGAAGTTTTTTGCATCTCCATTTGTAAATCCTAGTCACTAAGTGTGTTAATTTGGATGTTCCAAGGGACCTTAAGGATTGATTGACCACTTATCTACTAAATGTTTTGTACCTTCAATACAATTGGTGTATTATGAAATGCTAAACAAACACGGTCATCCTTGTTTGAATAAGAAATGCATCTTCATCATGCATATTGCATTAACATAGGTCATGGCAAACATTCATTGTCTCCACATACATTCTACAAATCATTATGTCATACAGGTCTGCACACTGGGGGCATAGCTGAAAAAATCCTAAAAAGTATATAATGTCCTGAAAAAAATCAATCAAAAACATTCATATATAATCCACAAAATCCAAAAACATTCAGAACATGGTCCTAAGAAAATCAATAAAAAACATTCATATATAATCTAAAAAATAACAAAAACATTGAAAAAACAAAAAAATACCAAAAATATTCAGATAAAGTCCTGAAAAAATTTAAAAAACAAAAAATACAAAAATCATACAAAGTCCTGAAAAACAAATCATACCAAAAACATCATATATGCTCCTGAAAAAACATACCAAAAACATCAAAAAAGCTCTTGGAAGAGAACTAAAAATCGAAAATCAATCAATCAAAAAACTTGCAATAAAATGTCTCACAAGAAACAAATACCCTAGCAGATATCTAGCAAACGCTTCGCACGAAGTTAACAAAGGATATGACTATCCAGTCAAACATCTGCAATCAACTGATCAAATTGTGTTATCAATTGTATCATATCCATATCAAGTGATCATTATCTTTTCTTAAACAAAAGAGGATACACTTGAAATCAAACATGTCAGTCTTAAACGGGGTCCGCAACTTTCTGAGATCGGACATTATCAACCATCACATCAAGCAACTGAGAACGAAGGCACAAGGTCAGTATTTTTTATTGTTCTCAGATTTGTCTTCAATCCTACAATTCAAATTTTCAATTTCCCCCCTTTTCCCAAAATTCAAATTTCAAAATAAAATGGTTAGGTCATAAAACCCTAATTTTCAAAATTAATTGGATTTTGTGCAAATTTCAAATCAATTTCATTCCAATTCAGATTTCTAAACATTTTCCAAGGTATCCCTATCCATTAGGTTTGACCTTTTTCAAAATTGTAATTAAATTCCTTTTTCTCTTCAAAACCCTAATAGGGTCCTATTTTTACATTTGCACCTTCATTTCGCCCATCTAGAGGTCATAAAATCCGTCAATTTTTTGGGGTTAGCTTTAAAATCATCGTAATATTCATCCCCTGAAAATTTCAAAAAAATTTGGTCAAACTATGTGCGTTCCCGCCATAGTCCTCAATTTTTTTCCCAAAATTTTGGGAGACTGTTATGACTGTATTTAATAGCCTAAATCTAGAAAATTGGTTGATTTTGTCAATTTTTTATCCCTCTAAAATCAGAAATACCTCCAAAATTCAACATTTCAAATTTCAAGAAAAATTTTTAAATTAAGAGGTTAATTATAGTCTGCCTTGATTTTAAAATTAAGTGGTATTCCCTTGGCCCTAATTTTAAAATTTCAATTTCCTTTCATTTTTGAAAATTGTGTCAACCCCTTCCTCCAACAAAGTTCAAATTGTGTAATCCTTATTTTCTTAAATTTTACATTAATCAATCTTGTAAGCTTTGTTCCAAAATTCAAAATTCAAATTTTCCCTCTAGTGCATGTGTTTTACCACTATTAGTCCTACCTATCTTATCCCCATTAGACAAAGCATTAGAATTAAGGCTTCCCAAGGTGTAATTACCAACGAGGTGGAGCCTAATTTGGGTGACTTCTTTAATAAGGATCATGCTAATTCTTCCCATCCTATGTGCCTATTCACCCCATTGATGAATCTCATGATGAAGAAGAAGCTTTAACTAGGGTTTCTATAGATCAACTCTCAACATTCGACAATAAATTTGATAACTTTCAACAATGGATGTCCCAAGAATACCCTAATAGTGAAGCTCTTCCATTAATTGAAGGCCTTAAACACATGATTCAAAGTGATAAGAATGCAATTGATATATTGTGTGGCATTGCACATATTGTTGATTCTAATGTTATGCCTATCAAGAGTTGTGTCAAAACCCTAGGTTATTCACAACCTTCAACACAAGTCAATCTCTCATGCCCAAACTTTTTGGCAAAAACACAACATTTTTTTTAAACAATACTAAAACACTTGATGTTCTACTTTCAAAAGAGGAGATAACTTAATTAGTTTACACTAACGGTTAACTCTTCTATCATTAAGAATGGTTTCCTAAAGAGAGCGATAATTTATTTAATTTAATTAGGAGACTTAAGCCTTGTCTCAAATCTCCTAAACGGTTTAATAACAAATTAAATTTTAATTTACTTAACAATTGCATGGAATACCATTCTAAAACTGAAATATTTAACCCTATAAAGTCATCAGAACTTTATTAATTAATTAATTAATTTGCCCAAATAAATCCTCCAATTATATTAAGAGTTAATAATAATCCCTGGTAATATCTAGATAACTCCAAAATTCATCGAATTAACATTAATACAATTATTTGTATTAATAATAATTAATTAGGCAATTAATTTAAACGCCTCCAACGTCCTTAAATAACTATATTAAGTTGACTTGGAAATTAAATCTTCCTATAGATAAACATTAAAATTAAATCAACTCTTATAAATATAAATTAATCATATATAATTAAATTACCCCTGTAGACACCTAAAAATGTCTCATTAATCATGTACTAATTATTCATCTAATTGATTAAATAATTATTTAATTATTTAATTAAGTTAATTAATCATATTCTTCTAAATTCATATTTCCTCATCATCTTATTAATTATTCTATTTTGAATTCTATCATCATTTAATCATTTTAACCATTTTTTAATGTTAATTAAATATTTATTATTTAATTAATTCTGATTAATTCCCCAATTTAAATAATCTTTATTATTTAAATAAATTCATTCTCAATTTCTATCTCCAATCAATTAATCATTCAGCCCTTTTCTAAATATTAATTATTTATAATTGGATTTTTATTCCTTTAAAAAATTAATCTTTATTATTTAATTAAATTCTATTTCTAAAATAATTAAATAGTTTCTTAAATTATTTAATTAACTAATTAATTCTTCAAATCCCCAAATTCTAATTTCTCATTTCTTCTAATTATTTAATTTACTCATTTAATTTAATTAATTATTCTAATTCTTCTAATTTCATCTAGTTCTATTTCTTCTAATTTCTTCTAATTTCAAATACATGTGCATGATTTCAAAAATCAAATTGAAAATCAAAGTCAAGTTCTAAATATATTCAAATACTAAATTGAATTTAAAATAAATTCAATTATTTGAATTAAAATTGCATGTAAAGATTAAATTGAAAATCTAAGTCAAAGTTCAAGCACATGCTAAATTAATTAATTCAATCAATCAATTAATTAAATCAATTATCTCTTCAATCTCTATTTCTATCTTTTAGTTAGCTTTTTCTAAATAAAGCTCTCAATCAGTTTTCAATCAGTTAACTATTTCATCTTCTTTATTTCCTCCAATCATTCTTTTTCTTCTTTCAATTAGCTTTTTCTCAAACAGTTGACTCAATTAATCTATTCAATCTAGTCTATTTCACCTCCAAATCAATAGTTCAACTATCAACTAGCATGTGAGCTCACTTGAGTTCCACCTTTTGATCAATATATTCAATCTTTCAATCAATCCTCTTCAATAATCTATAAATTGAGCATTCAATCTCCATTTTCAACAATCACGAACTTCGAATCTTTGTGTAGGTTGTCAGTGCGATATCTGAGAGCCACCTTACCACAAAGAGGAGAAGAACAATGGAAGTCATATGCGATCATGGAATAGGGAGTTTTGATTAACATATATTACATTCCTATTTCTTAATTGTATTATTTCATTGGTTTATGTTTGGATTGCTTAGATAGTTAAGGGATTCATGATTTTCCTTATTTCCTATTTAGCAATGATGAATTTGGGCATAGCACAACCCCCTTAAAGGTTTCATTGACCTTTGAAATTTCAAAAACACAAAGATAAATGTTAATAAAAATTAAACACACACACACACACACACACACACACACACATATATAGTCAAACCAATAAAACCTCAATATTCTATTAAAAAAACAATTAACCCTTAATATAAATAACAAACCCCTTAAAAATTAAACTCCCCTAAAGCTTAAATAGTCATTTTCCAATAATATAATTTCCTCTTTAAATAAAAATGAACACACTAAGGCATTGTCAAATTGCGTTATTGAAAATGCGGTTTTGCCCCCATCATCTATATTTAAAATTCAAACCCCTTTCATATTATTGTATTCCTTTAAACCAATATAGGTTTTCTTAACTCTTTACACCTATCTATCTACTTTCCTTTTTTTTTTTTTACTATCCCTAAAATTTTGAATCATTCCCTAAGCCCTCTTTTATTGATGCCCTAACTGAATAAAATAGTTAGGGCATCCCATAACTTTTAACATTTCCATCTTTTTATTGCAAGGAAGATCAAAAATGGAGGGGCAAAGGCATGATACAGAGGCGGCGGTGGACAGCAGAGGAAGGTTGATTTCCATGCAGAGGTGCCGCCACGACAGAGAAGGGAAGGAGGGGGGTCGAGCCCCTTGCGATCCACCACAGTGGTGGCCATGCCGCCCACTATGAATCGCCCGTAGTGGCGGGTTTCATCTTGCCCACTGCAAATGGCCCACAGTGCATGAATGCCCGCTCATTGTGGTGCCCACAGGGAGGTAGATCCCTTAGCGGCGGGTGAGTGGGCCATGGCTCCCCACACCGCCGCTTCTTAATTTATATATTATTTTTTTATAAAAAATAAAATAACCCAGTTTCAAATATATATATATATATATATATAGATGAAACTCACTGTTTTATAACAGATTTAATTATTTTCAACAACCACATTAGTATTTCTTCATTTACATGCACTTGTATATATATGTACATATTTATATATTTAAACAATATTCTTCTACAAATGGAATTCCAGACACACATGTTATAGTAGCATTTATTTATTATAATATTGATATATGTGTATATTCCTTTATGAAAACACATACTCACTGTGTAAACACAGTGAACTTATTTTTCTTTATCTTTCTAGATTATATTATTACAACATCATGTTAATCTACATGGATTGTGTGAACTTGTATATATATTTACTGTGCAATGTATTTTTCCAGATTTACTAAATGTAGAGATTAATAGACATGTTGCAATGTATTTTTATTTTCAGATTTAGGATATTACTACTTAGTTTCATGAGTAATAACTGAACTTAATAACCAGATTTAAATACTAATCAGAATATAAGCAATTGAATAACTATCTATTCTCCTTTACATGTAATCTATTTTCTTTTATAAAGAAATTATGTAAACTGTAAATACATATTTATTTCTCTTTACTTCCACTTTTGCAAATGAATATATATACTCAATAGTTTAGAAATATTTATAAATAAGATGCATATAAAGTTTAAAGCTTTCGAGGATAGTTATTTGACAATATCTTAAATCTGAAACTCAATAACTTAATTCCTTTTAAGAAATAAAAACTTTCCAACTTTATTCCTTTCTATTAAAGAAGATTACAATAGAAAACCTATTTCTTTTATAATTATTTTCATTCTAGAAAATAATAAACTCACTAGCTTAATACATTCTTTTACTCATAGTCTTTGAATACTTTCTAATAAATACAAATATTTCTTTTTTTTAACCACTTTATAGTAGTAACAAGATTACAATTTCAAGCCTCTTACATTTCTACAAGAATGAGGGCTTGTTAAAATACATATTTTCAGAATTTCAAATGAATCTATTAGGAGGCTTTGCACATGGTCTAGGCTTTTCTCCATCTTTTATCCCAAACGAAAACCTACAATTAAAGCTTATAGTTTGTGACCATGGAAACTCACTTTCCAACATAGGCTTACATGAAGCCACCCTCGAGCTAGGAGAACCAACCTAAACGGGTTACAAACAAACTCAACCAAAAAGAAAGAAGAATGCAAACAACACATGAACTCCCAACCCAAGGATTTACAATGTCACTAAGTGACTAACTTTGTGGGGTGAAGGTGGACCAAGTATCTAAAGAATATCTATAAGAAAGAGGAACAAATGCCTTCACAAGGCTACCAAAATATAACCAACTCAAGTCACATACTTGACCCAAAACAAACCTTATGTCCCCCATGGCTTACAAGTCCATATCTCCCCTTATGACCCCCTTTGCATAAGCATAAAAATAATGCAGCAATGGTCCCATAACCCTTGTGTATCTCTCTCTTCCAAGAAGAGAGTCTCTACACTCATAGGTTGTCAAGCAGCCCTTCACCCCCAAGGCTACTCTACCCTCCCAAGGGTGATTATGGTCTTGAAACACCCATAACACATATAATCATACAACTCATAAAAACAAACACAAAGAAATAACTTCAAAATTCAACTTCACATATCAAATAAACAACAAAAGCTAAATACACAACATTATTTCATTCACATTAACAATGGTATTCAATATGCATGGAAGAATACTACCAACCTTTGATCATGCAAATGGTATGAGGAAGCTTGAAGGAGAGATACCCAATCCACTAGTCTTTTCTTCCCAAAAACAAAAAACAAAAACTTCTAAAACCAAATTTCCAACAAAACTCTAAGTCTCCAAGATTGGAGAGTGGGTGATTGAAATCCTAAGTTTGAATCCCTTCCCTAAGTAGACTCTTCTCACACTTTCCAACCTCTTCGAAAGGATGTGAGATCTCATAGGTTGGTCTTCCCAACCTCTTACATGCTTTCTAAAAATGGAAACTGAAAAAGGTAAGAGAAAGTGGGGAAGAGCAACTATCACATAAATGGAAGGTTGTCTAGCTAAGGAGAAATCCTCAAAAGTTGAATTTCGTCCATCTTGGAAAACTCAACTTTTGAGGTGACTTGAAAATCACATGTAAGTGGTCACATGGTTAAAATTGACCTTTACCCATAGGTATAACATATGGGCCTTAAAAAATGCCCTAAAACTAACCTTAGGAGTTAGTTTGACCCTCTAAAAACTCACCTAAATTTTACCTACGGGTCAAACTTGAGTTGACCATTCTAATGGCTCTCTAACCAAGGCTCTATTGAGACCATACTAAGATATTTTGAATAATGCATTGGTTATACAAATTCCCTCCAAGGGACATGTCATTGTCAACTCACTTCACAATACATGTGTCAAGTGACAAAAATAAAAATACACAATACTTTAATACGCATGGCAATGTCCCTTTTTGGAATTAAAAAATTTAACAAATACAAATTAAACACACATTCAAACATCCACATTTACAAATATAAACACGTTATATACGAGGTGTTGTCTCTCCAAATAGACAACCCCTAGCTTCACAAATGCGCATAGGTTTAGCTTGATTCTCCAAATAGTTTCCATGGTCACATGGATTAGTTTCCTACACATCTCATTTTGCACATTAGTAATCTCAAATAATCACATTCAATATTAATATATGGAAAGAATACAAATCAGACACTTTGCATACAATTTAACTCATAACAATCAAATTATCAATTATCCAATAGAATCCACATGAAGTAATTTACTCAATGGAATCATCATAATCATCATGAAATTCAATCATTCATAAGGCATGCATCCATGTTTTCTAACCTAATAATGAAGTACTGCAAATTCAGAAATAAATGGCATACATCATATCAATGTTATCCAATCACTGGTTCATATAGAATCTAAATCCCTAATGCATCAAAATGTGCACTGCAAGGTAAAATGATTCCATAACAAGGTTGAATTACTTTTCCCAATAATTCTTATGCGGCCATATACTCATTTGCAGCACCAATGTAATCATATAAAACAATTTCCAACTAGGCATGCACAACAACATCAACAATCTAAGTACTGAAATCAATCATAATATGGAATTACATCTTATCCACTAGTCTCATGAGGATCCTATTGCAAAAGGGTCTCATGACCGTGATGCATCAAGGTTCTATGTTGAAAGATAAGTCCATGACGAAAATGAAAGATACTCTTGTGATGGGTTCGGGATAGGACCCCAAACCCCTAACATATAAATGATACACAAGCAAATTACGTCTAATTATACCCCAAGGGGTCAACATTTACTAATTTATCCATCTAACATAGCCCATCCTATTGAATCATAGAACCTTTACATAGTGTACCAATCATCCATGCAAACTATTAATAAGGTCAACCATGGTCAAACTAGGTTAACCAAAGCTTGATCGGGGAGGGGCTCTACATCCTCCCCCGCTAGGGTTCAACTTACTCCTGGAAGTTGCATGACTAGGATACGAAGATAAGGACATAACATTCCCAACAATTCTTCTAAATTACTTTAAATCTTGTCTTGCCTACTTGGAAGATGCAATACTAAAATCAACATACTATCGTAACAGCTATTACCTCCATATGGTACTTAGCTTAGCATTTTTATTACATTTTCCTTCAATCTCAAGTAGGTGTTTACAAGTTCCACTTTACACATTCCTTAATTACTTTGATTTAATGCACCATCAAAATCAAATCAATACAACACATCATCATCTTCTATTATCTAGGTTACACACACTAGTTCACTTATTCAATTTCTAGGAGTCATATTTCGTTAAGGATTTGTTCAAAACATGTTTATCCTACTAAAATTCTCATCCATTGCATGTTAACAAGAAAATTGACATCATAACTTACTTTATCAAAAATGGATCTGCTTATTTTACATCAAGGTGCCTCATAAGGGTGTTAATTACATATTTGTTAAACCACCCTATGTGCATGATTTATTCCCACATCATAAGGAAACAAGGTATATTCAAGTTCAAGTTCTTCAAATCCGCCCATAAATAGGGTAGTTTTCTACCTCTAGGGCTTACAATATTTAGACATCTAGGCACAAAGGTTTAAGTTACATAGGTCACATTATTCACAACCCCAATATTAAGGTATATAAAAATCCCATTCTAAGGAAGTGATGGAAATAATTACACTTAATTTAGATAGAATCCATGTAATCATCTCCATGCATGTGCCAACACAACAAGTCTGCAATTTATTAACACTTTCACAATTTATTAGGTCTAGATCACACTTTTTGTTATTAATTTCCTTGCTTAGATTAATCGCAAGAGAGTTCCATCATAGAGGGTACTCTTTCCATTATCTTAATTTGATATAATACTTTTTATTTATCCCGTTTCCTAACTTCACTCCTTGCGGTATTCCCCTTGACACTCTATCAGAGGTTCAACGAATATGATAGACATTACACTGATCACATTACTAGGACTAGCTAAATCAAACATTCAAAATGACCACTTGACACCTTAAAAGATAGAAATAAAAGTTAAATTTTCCAAGTCCAATAAGAAAGAAGAAAAATGCCAGCAATTGAAAATATTAAAATTAGCAACATGGCAAGTGGCAAAACTCAAATGAAAAAAAACATTAATTTAGTGGTCCTTCCATCATAAGAAATATAAAAGAAAGTACTAGACCCAAGGTCACAATACACTATTCAAAAGACGATCAAAACATCGTCAAAATCCAACTCAAAAACAAGGTGACCATTTTAGCCACACTATAGGGAGTAACCGCAACACATCACCTAAGATCACACGTCCTGAGTGCGTCAGCGAGTGATTATTAGACTCTTAAGGCTATTAGATTATTTACATTTCTTTATTATCATGAAATATCTTATACACAAGAGATTACAATCATTATATAGATCATGTTCTATTTACATTCACGTGATTACTATAACAAGCAACACTTTACAATGAAAACCACTATCCACTTAGGATTATCAACAACCATAGTTATATTCTAATGGATGGTTGCACTAATTCTACCATCCTTCGTCCATTCTTCTTGGATTTCCATTCAATATCTTATTATATTAAATCTTGGTTCAATGATACATGGTAACTCATGCATCGACTCTTTTATGTCTCACTTACCAATGGGATCGATAGTTGGGTACAAAATCGATACTTGTATACTCAGAACCACTTAGGATTGTATAATGCAACCATATAATTTACTACTGACATCTTTGTTTCATAGCGCCTTTCACTAGCTCTTTACATATTCATATCTAATTATCGATTTGTTCCCATCAAGTAAGAGCATGATGCCAAATTACTACAATTATGGTTAAGAACAACCAAGGGTGGAATAATTATGAAGTACAATCAATAACGCTTGACAACTAATTCCTAGCCCACGCATACTATAATTCTTCTCTAAAGACGTGGAGATTTGACTTATTCTCAACTACTCCACTTATGAAACTATGGTAACAAGGGGGTGTGTGCTCAAGAAGTGACAAGAATAGAGATCAACACCATCCTTTTAATTAAATTTTGACTTTAAAAAATTATCATTTTCCATCTTGCTTCTTGTATATCTATTTGCTAGCTTACCACGACACAAGCATTTTTCGATCATCTTCAAGCCAAATAAAAAAAAATCACCTTATTATCATATTATCAAGTTATCCTATTACTACATAACATAAAGGTGTACAATAATTACTCTTGTCTTAAGACTCCCATAATTTTTAAGTTCTCCCTTAGCTAACCACATAAATAGGCTTCTTAGCATTGTACTCATAAATCCTTGCATTAGAACTATTTATGGTAAAAATGGAAACAACAACATTGAAAGACTAAATAGATTCAACCACAAAACCCTAGCCTAACAACAACAAGATCCACCATAACATATGAAGATTATCTAAGACAATGCAAATCAAATAAAATCACAAAGATTATACCATCACATGTCCAATAGGGTTTTGATCTCCATTATTTCTATCTCCATTGATCTTGCTTGATATATTTGCTCTCAGATTTTATGTTTGCACAAGAGCTCAACAAAGAACAAAAATGTGGTTGCAAGTAGGCTTCATCGCATGTGAAAATTTGAAAGCATAGTTGAGGGTTGATAATGAAGGAAGCATCTCCTTATATAGAAGACACTATAAGAAATGGAGGGATAAGATTGAGAGGTGTAAAAGATAAATGGTCGGCTAAGATTAGAGGGTAGGTAGAGAAAATAAGAAAATAATAATAGGGTAGGTAGTGTAGGAATTAAGAGATGAATGACATGTGTCATGGGTAGAAAAGGTTAATGAATTAATTAAATAAATAAAGATTCATTTAATTAATAGAGGAAGTGGGATCAATTAAATAAATATTTATAGAGGAAGTGGGATCAATTAAATAAATAAAATATTTATTTAATTTAGGAAAAAGGATCATTTAAATAAATAAATATATTTATTTAAATGAGAAATAAGGCTAGAAGAGGATAAATGAATTAATTAAATAAATAAAGATTTATTTAATTAATAGAAGAATTAGGCTTAAAATAATTAAATAAATAAAGATATTTATTTAATTAGACATGACAATTTTAGGTGTCTACATTTTGCCCCCTCTTTGAGATAATGCAGCTTGTCGCGTTGTTTCAAAGAAGATAAGATAAACTGATACAAAGTTTCCCCAAGATGGGAATGATATGCCCCCTCGAGAGATTGGATGAAAATGTCTAAAAAGATTGCAAACAATTCCTCGATAAGAAAGAAAGGCTAGAAAGGACTGACAAGATAGGATAGAGTGACAGAGTCACGGGATAAAGAAGACTGACTCGAGAGACTAGGGCTAGGGTAGTCTATAAGATAGACTACGAGGGGAAACATCCTCATTGTCATCCACACACCTAAGAGATCAGAGTGCAGAGAGAGCAAAGAGTAGTCAGCAGTGATGGCATTGGTGCACATATTTATTGCATTCGCCGATATCAGAGGCTAGTAGATGTAGGAGAGCCGATGAGTACCACAAAACCTCCTTGTACTTTGTTGCATTAATTTTTGTCGTAAATGCATGCTAGGTAGTGCAATAAATGTGCTTTAGGTAAGTTGCAAAAAATGTCAAGCGTGGTAAAAAATGCTAAGGGGCGTCTACGGTAGTGCCAGGTGCGTTTGGGTAGGCTAGGCACGTCTATGAAATGCAGGCACATTTGTGTCATGAATGCGCATTTATGTCTTCAAGGTCGAATTGATAGTTTTGTGATAAACATACGTTGTCGATTGGATAAGCTGCTGAGAGGATACACTCAAGCAAGTCCTCTAGGGAAGACTAGGATAGCAAATAGGGCTAGGATTGACAATTCTGTG
The DNA here is from genome assembly GCF_030272615.1 of Cryptomeria japonica. Classification (NCBI taxonomy): domain Eukaryota; kingdom Viridiplantae; phylum Streptophyta; class Pinopsida; order Cupressales; family Cupressaceae; genus Cryptomeria; species Cryptomeria japonica. Next base: position 489,890,501 of record NC_081406.1, on the reverse strand, counting down.
ATAGAACATACGTTGCCAATCAAGAAACTACTCAAGAGGATACACTCAAGCAGAGACCCTAGGATAGGATAGAGCAAGGCACTTTGTGATGAACAGGGAGTACCATAGATATTGACAATTTTGTGATAGAACATACATTGTCAATCGGATTAGGTTGGAATTCACAATTTTATGATAGAACATACGTTATAAGCTACTCAAGAGGATACACTCAGGTAGGTGCCCTAAAAGATAGGATCAAAGCAGCACTTTGTGATGAACAAGGAATGCTACTAGGATAGAAAGCAGCACTTTGTGATTAACAGGGAGTACCACTAGGATAAAAGAGCAACACTTTGTGATGAACAGGGAGTACCACTAGGATAGAGTGCCACATGATAGATATAAGCACTAGGATAAAAAGAAGCACTTTGTGATGAACAGGGAATGCCACTAGGATTGACACAGTTGATTTGCTTGACTATAGGAGGACCTACCTATGCTAGAGTCACGAGAGAGATTATCGTCAACTCAGAGTTTATAAGCAGAGCTGACATTCGAGGATAGAGCAGCAGTTGAGGTCATGGGAGTGCGATACATTCTGCATGTGCCTAAGTTTCAGGCGAACATGGGATTGCTGACTGTATTAGCTGAGAGATGGCACTCAAAGACTTGCATGTTTCATTTGTCGATGGGTGAGATGACAGTCACCTTCGAGGATGTGTATAGGATACTACGGATATCGATCGATGGGGAGTTAGTTCCTTACGATCAAGAAAGAGACACAGATGCACTGAGATGAGGGTTTCAGGATCCAGGACTGGAGATGAGGGTAGGACATGTAGTCTGGGATACCATGACAGTGACAAGATTGGCGCTATCGATGGTGCTGGTAGGAGTGATTAGTGGATTCTTCTATCCAAATAGGGCGACACGAGGGTTGGTTGTGGGATGGGGGAGGACTCTGGAGACATTGGTGACATAGCACACCAAGTTTGCATGGGGGTCGTGTCTGCTGGCACACTTGTATTATGAGTTGCATCAGTTTATGTATCACAGATCAACAGGATTAGGATGCGGAATGACATTGTTGCAGGTATGGTTATATGAGCATATTTCGGTTACATGGCCGATACACTTTAGAGGCAGGGGACATGGGTGCAATTATGTTCATTTGTATGATATGATCACTTCTCAGCCATGGATTGGGAGGCTAGAGTACTGGTGCAGGGTTATCGATGAGATAGACAGTGTGGTATGGAGGTCCTACTTAGACTGTGAGGAGTGGGAGGATGATGCAGTGGAGCTGTCGGATGTGTTCAGGAGTAGGTATTTGATAGGGAGGACACCATATGTGATTGAGAGGTAGTTGATAGACGAAGTATGCAAGCAGTTCGGTAGAATACAATGGATACCATGAGGGTCAAGGATGTTGTAGCGTCCTAAAATTGTGACACTTGCAATTTCGACTGCATTTGGGTCTTCACGATGGCGATGCAACGTTAAAACTGAATGGAGACCCCGAAACCTGCTTGTGACACCAGAAACTGCATTTTTCTGCACCTTGGCATGATCCCTCCTTGCACCCTACTGTCCCGGGAGGTGGGACCATGGCACCCAGTGCCCTGGTCCTTTAGGACCATGGCGCCCAGTGCCCTGGTCCCCCAGGACCATGGCGCCCAGCGCCCTAGTCCCTGGCCCTATTTTGGGCCCGGTCTCTTTTGGGCATCGGGTCTTTAAGTTTGCAATTCGGGAAATATTGTTTCCTGGTCGGCCTAAGGTCAAGAAAATCAGTCTATCAACCCTAATTGACAAGTATATAAACTACATTTCCTCTCTCAAAAAGGGAGGAGGACATATATGTGCAAAGACGCGGAAGCAATATTCAAACATTCAAACATTCAAGCATTCAAGTATTCCTTCAAGCAATTGAGCATTCTAAGTCTCCATTCAAGGCTAGGTGTTGCATTCAAGACAAGGATTCAACCATTGAAGAGGAGATCACATACAACATACAACATACTACATACATTACACCTTCACATGTAAGGATACAAACATTCTTACAACAAGGTATCAGTACTTGTTTACATTACAAACATTTACATTTACAGCATTCTCATTTCTTGGTTAATTCCATAACCGGGGTTTGACCTAAAGGCAAACCCCTCATCCCTAACCCCCCAATCGTCCTCTCTTTTTTGTGTGTAGGTTGTAGGTACACGGCTGTAATTGAAGATCTGAAATCCTTGTGCAGAGACGAACAGATCCACCTTCGTTTCACGGATTTTTCGGAGGACCGTGTGCACGCCGGGCGCCATCGTCCGGTCAACTTTCACTCAAATTTGCAGAACAGCACCGTCTCGACATTTTACTGCTAATTCCAGGTCCGCAGCTTCATCCCATATCCCTATCTCTGTTTATAAGCGAATATTTCCTACTTTACATGCATTCCTAGTTCAATCTTTCTATCTACATTTCTTTACAAAAGAGGGTATCCTTGATGTCTTAACCCTTGAAACTCATTTAGAATCCAATCTTGCATTGCGTGGGATTGGATCTTGTGGGTTTCAACCTCTCTTTTGAATGTAAAGTCTCTCCTAAGTGAAAACCATCAACCCTAGTGACCTCCCTTCTCTCTCCTTGGAGTTGGGGAGGGGAGAACAACTAGGGTTCGATTTGTTCTGCTTTACAGATGTATGCACAGACAGTGAGGGATCAAGTGCATTTGGGGACATTATTGTCTTATGATCAGCATTGACACAGATGGTAGAGATGGTTCCATGCCTTGGGATATATGGGCAGATGTAGAGGATGCAGTGATGGATGCAGAGTACACTACATATTGGGGAGATCATCCATTTCCACGACTGACGGATCCAAGGGATTCGATAGAGGGATACGGTGGAGGTGATGGAGATGATAGTGGGGATGGTAGAGGTAGGGGCCAATGGTAGAGATGGGGTGCAATGGCAGAGAGGAGAGTGACTCCGAGGAGAAAGGGTGGAGAGGAGAGACTAGCTCAGTAGTCTCATGTAGTGAGGGGTAGAGGTGGCTTGTCGTTACAGGTGCCAGTAGAACAAGTTCCTAGACAAGTATAGGCTCTTAGACATGTACAGGGATAGGAGCAGGGACAGGGATAGGACTAGCCAAAGGAGTAGCCACAAGGATAGGGTGAGGGGAGAGAGGAGCATGGGCTACTATCCTTGAGGGAGATCTACCAAGGATAGGTAGATGATATCCAAGATCTGGAGAGGAAGACAACTAGGCTCAGGAGTCAGCTGAGGAACACTGAGCAGGAGAGGGATCATTCTATTCAACACTATACAGAGGTTGAGACAGCACTGAGGGCAAGGAGGCTAATAGTAGAGGACACAGGAGCCGGATACGCCTATGTTCTGTGGGTAGGGGAGGAGATAGCCTAATGGAGAGACCTATACTATGGAGTAGTACCACCAGATCAGCGAGATAGGAGCTTTCGGAGACCATCACGAACTGCGATGACCTCTGGAGGGAGAGATAGGACACGGGCGTCTAGCGGTGGGGTTATGGGTCCTCCACCACCACCAGATAGAGGGGGCAGGGGTAGGAGAGCTGATCCTACGGGTCCTTCCAAGGCTTAGACTCCATCGAGGCCAGCCGGCTCCGAGGGAGGGAGTTCCTCATAGCCTTAAAGGGCCCCCTATGTATCAGTTTTGTACCATTTTGTATGATGATGTAGAAACCTTCGGGTAATTTTGTAGCCATATGTATTTTGACATCATTGTATCATGACACTTATGATTTTGATATATATATGAGATGATTCATCTTTGCGATAGCTATATGCATGTGTACCTATGTGATGTATCTATGTGATGCATGTATCTATGTGATGCTTATGATATGGATGAAAATATGTACATGATGCAATGCAATATTTTTGTTCTTTTATGTTTTTAATATGTTATGCATGATGCAAATGTGCATGTATGAAATGCAGATGAATATGATGAGGATGTAAAATGTGCTAACATGTGTTGTGTGTAGGATATGGTGCAATTGTGATATCTATATGTATGAAATGATAATATGTGGTAATGCAGGTGCAGACTACATGAAATGCAGATATGTTTGGAATGTCATTATACTCAACCAGGTGATAACAAGCTACGCAGACTCAAGAAGGACGATGGAGGTCAATCAAGAAAGGGGGATGGAAGATAGAAGATATGAAAGTGAAAGAGCTTCTTGTGCGTTATCATCATTGAGCTTTATTATGGTAAATAAGTTATGACAATCTAGATATATGTTCGACCCATAAAGTAATTGTACCTATTTGCATGGAGATCAGATAGTTGCAAACAAAGAATGTCCCAGTTCATACTAGACTCACAGTGTCCTCATATCCTTGGACAAGTCAAAGCATTACTAAGAGACAATCCACAGACAACAAAGAAAAATAAATAGGTGATGATACCCCATCCTCGCTTTTCTAGTCAAAGACATCCTGGAGATAAAATCTCTAATCAGAGACATCTCGGAAAAGCTAAAAGACATGTCACCAAAAGATAAAATCAAAAGAAAACCAAGACTCGACACCAACATCTACTATAGTCCTCAAGTTTAGTGTCTCTTGTCACTTGTATAAGTCTATTTGATTGTGGTCACAATGTTTACTTTTACAAAAGGATAGATAGCACTGAACCATAATATTGTCTGAACATGTTGAAAGATTTGATTTGTTGAAGCCCATTATTGTTGTTGTGTCTCATCTAAAACTGACTGAATCCATGCAACTCATACTTTATTACGGAGAAGATGAAACTTTATTGCGGATTGGCAATGCAAATGTTTCTTTATTGTGGATTGTGTGCGGATAGACTAAAGAAAATTGAAAGAAACTATACTCCTCAAAACATGTGATGCACTCAGTTCCACACCCATCACTAGACATAGGATTTGCCTTAGCCACATATGGGAGCTGATTTATTATGGATGAAAAGGTTGTGAGTGTGTGCAAAGTGAAAGGATGAGATTGAATCCTGAAGGAGGGAGGAGCAATGTCTCTACACATGGCGTCAGTGACCCGGTTTTCACCATGGTACTTGCCTAGGGCGCCACTGAAGTGGTTTTCACTGTTGGACGAATTTATTTCTCTTTACTTTTTTTAATTTTTTTTTCAATTTTTTTTATTGTGTCACAATGCGCCTATTTGCCAGGTTTTCACCAAGTAACAATTTTTTATTTTTATGATTTTTTTGTCTTTTTGGAATTTTTTTAATTTTTTTTGTAGTTTGATTTTTTTTTTTTTTTTTTGTATTTTTGAATTAGGATATGCTGAAGAGCTATGTGTAAAACCTGCGAAGGTGCATGTTCTTGATAGGATCCTCCAAAGGTTCTTCATCTGGTGTCGAGAGCTTATATGCACCGGATCCATAGACTGTTGTAATGACGTAAGGACCAAGCCAATTTGGTTCAAACTTGCCCTTCTTCTCTCTATCTTGTTGATTTTTAGGATTTTCTCTGAGAACTAAGTCACCCACCTCAAATGTGTGAGGCTTAACCTTATAATTGTAGCTGCATTGTTCCTTGACTGAATGATGTGTAGCTCGAGTGACTGTCTTCCTTGATGAATGACCTGAGATAGAATTACTAGTGTGTGGACTACATAGGCCCATATGCGTGTCACCTAAAGAAGTTTGGGCATCCCTGATAACAAAGTCCCTCAAGGAAGTTCCATTAAAGGTCCATTGATGTGATGTATCACCAGAAGGGAAAGGAGGGAAAGGATGTCCGAAACAAGTGGATGAGTTATGAAGGCTTGTGATTGCGAAAAGAAGTGAGAGTAGGATAGCATGATGGAGACTTAGGATCAACAAGTTTTTTTTTTTACTTAAAATTGTAGAACTTTTGCCCCTAGTTATTTTGATATTAGGAGAGATCATCTCTCGTTCTTGTTTCTTCATAGGATTTTTATCCTTGACTTTAATTTTTGCATAGTCCAATAGCTTTTTGATTTTGATTTGGTCCAAAGGACTTTTCTTTATTTTTTACTTTTAGATTTTTCTTTTCAAATCTTGATTGGTGATCCCCGATGAGTAAGGGCTTTTTTAATTCTTGTCGATCCAAGTCTGGGAGAGGAGTGGAAATGGAATGAGTGGATGAAATGGTAAGGCTATAGGATTTCTCAAGAGGGTTGGCGATACGCTCAATAGTATCTTCGCTGGAACCACTCTTAGGACTATTGATATCAAGAATTGCTTGCACCACTAGAGGAGATTTGCATTCAGACTTAGTAGCCAAAACACTAGGTGGTTCCCACCCAATTCCTTGGCATTGCAAATTATTTGTAGGTTATTATTGTTGATTGAATGTCTTAGGAGATAGTGGGAGTTGATCAACATGAAAGATATACTCACCACATCCCATGTCTTTAACCTTGAATTTTTCTTTGATCTCTGCTTGCGTTGACGTAGAAGCTTTCAAGGATTCTAGATCCACATATGTTGAAGAAGGAACAACTTCTTGATTGACTGGGATTGTTATTTCTGATCTAGGTCGCAGATTGTTGCAATGTATGAATGGGTTAGGATCACCATTAACTGTTACTTCAACTCCATTATGAATAAACTTAATGCATTGATGGTATGTTGAGGGAACAACTCTCATTTCATGAATCCATGGGCATCCCAAGAGTATGGTGTATGTGAGATCTAGATCAAGGACTTGACAAACCACATCCTTTGTAACCGACCGAACTCTGCGAGGTAAAGTGATTGTGCCCTTGGATGAGCACTCTTCATCATCATATGCCTTAATTGTGATTGCATGTGTAGAATTCATAGCCTTGTTTGAATATCCCAATTGTATTATTGTGTTCAAAGTACATATATTGAGACTAGCTCCTCCATCTATCAAGACTCATTTTATTTGATGTTTGTGTAGGAAGGATTCAATGTGTAAAGGTGCATTATGTGGTTGGCTTACAGAGGCGTCGTCAGCTTCAGTGAATGTAAGGGAATGTGGAACGGAAAGGTATCCTGCCATGGCTTGAAACTAGTCCATGTTCAGATCAGTGGGGACATAGTTTCTCTCAAAGTTTTATCAAGAATGTCTATATGTGCGGGGGATATACGTAAAAGTTCAAGGATGGAGATAAGCGTGATTGTCTTCCCTAAGTGTTCTACAAGGTCATACATAGGTTTGGTTGATGAGGAAGTGATGTTTTTAGCTGGAGCACCTTGCAAAGTGAATTTACCTTGACGAGTTGTAACATTACATTCAAAGGTAGGTTCAGAACAAGATCCAATGCCTTTTAGGACAACCTTGGGTCTTTGGGTAGAATTTTCAGGTGTTTTGTCTTTGATGATAATGGTAGAGACATAGTTGCCCATCGAAATGTGATTGACAGTTGAATCATAGTTATAGGATGCTTTGGTATAGTTGGTCTACTCATCTGTGGCTTTAGATTTTCCCTTGTCATGTTTAGGGAATGGTTCTTTAAACATCTCATGTTCTTGATTGGATGAATGTCCTTCGATCTCAATGTCACCTCTATCAATAAGATCTTGTATGATGTTCTTCAAACGATGACAATTTCCTATTTTATGTCCCTTGCACTTATGATATTCACAGTATTCATCATCATTCCACCAATTTGGTTTGACCTTTGATTCGTGTGGAGGATTGCCGAGAATTATTATGATCTTGTTTGCCACTAGCTTCTTGAAAGATGATTCAAGTGGTTCTCCCAATGGAGTGTATTTCCTTCATGGTTTGGAAGTTGTTTGAGTATTCACCTGGTTGTTTGTAGAACTTGATCCAAAAAGAATGATTTTGGGTCTCACTGTGTTAGCATTGACAACACCATCATTTACTGTGTTCTTGTTCTTGTTCCAAAATTGTGGCTTGTCTTTTCCTTTAAAGTCCTCTTTGTTTTCTTTGAATATCTTAATGACTCCTTGTTTAATTAAGACCTTCTCTGTTGCTAAGCCTTTCTCAATGACGTCCTTGAAAGTGGACAAACAAGCTTTTCTTATATCATAATCAATGTCTTTGTTGACATTATGGGTGAACATCTCTACCATTTGTTTTTGTGGAATTTCACAAGAGCATCTATTGGCTAAATTCCTCCATCTTTGTAACAATGATGAAAATGACTCCCCATCCTTTTGCTTAGTGTTGCACAGAGTAGTGATTGATATGTCTATCTCTATGTTGTATGAGAAATGTTGGATAAAAGCCTCTGCTAGATCACCCCAATTCCAGGTGGGAGTTGGGAGAACCATTCCATAGCTTGATCACCTAAGCTTTGTGGGAATAATCTCATCAAATATGTCTCTTCTGCTGCTACCTCAATGCAAGCTGTGAAAAATTGTCTTATATCTGCCTCAGGATCTCCTTTGCCTCTGTACTTATCAAACTTAGGTGTCATGAAATGTGTAGGAAAAGGAGGCATTGGAATGCTTTTGTCAAATGGATAGGGACATATGTCTCTCATTGTGTAAGTTGGCTTCAGTGTATTTATGTCCTCCATTTTCTTTTGTAAGTCCTTAATTTGTTGCTCCAAATAGTTCTTAGGTGGAGACCGACTTCATGGACCATATCCGATGCCTGAGGCACCGGGTGGAGGAGGAGCATGTTGCATATATGGATGATACTGATCATACACCTGTTCATATGGAGAGGTCTATAACGATGTTGTGTATATGCACCACTTGGCATAGAGTCATGATGAGGAATGGAATATTTGTTTTGTCCATGTATACCATACTCTACAGGCATGTCATGAGTTTGTTCTAATGTGTTGCCCCCAAATTGGACGCAGGGTTTCCTTGTGTTCAAATTTTGAACATTCCTTTGGATATCCAATTGCTTTGGTGGTTGGTCCTTAGCATTGGCATATGATTGAGTATATTTTCTGCATAAGACTTCCATAATGGCCTGCGAAGGTGAGTATCATATGCTTGACCATGTGTATGTGGGACCTCAGGTTTTTGAAACAAAGATGATGATGATTCAAGCACCATATGTGGTCCTCTATTGCCTCCACTACTAGGCCTCCTTTGATCCATGTTGAGGTGAGGTTGTTGCAAAGGTTGATTTTCCATTATTTAAGACGTTTTAAAATCATGAGAGATCTTGGTTCCACTTTGTGCCATCACTTGTAAGAAATATTGTCTATCTCTCCTCATTGTTTCCTCAACCAATTGATTGAAATGGGGATCCATAATGAAGTCTTCCACTTCTACTGAATGTACAAAAAATTTGTCCATATTGTCATTGTGTGTATCATTATTGTTTGTGTTATCCATGTTCTCAACATTTTGAATGTTTCTATAAGTGTCCATGTTAGGTACAATGTACTATGATCAGAATTGAAAAAGACATCATTGTCATACTCATAGGCCCTCATGTTTGCGGACTCTTGAGCCTCTTTAGCTTCTCTCCTAGATTTTTGGGAACGCGTTTCAACCATGAACTAGGTCTTGACTAAGATGTTTGAGACTAGATGAAAATGGAAAGAGTATGGAAGACCAACAGTTGGATAGAATGTAAATGAATCTGAAGTGTACTTGCAATGTCCAAAGTGTAAGACCAAGTATGTATGTAGTAGAGTAGGTGTGGCTTCCAAAGAGATGATAGTTTCTCTTGATGAGGTAAGTTGACCTTGACTCTAAGTAAGACCAAATGAGACCCAAAGGTGATAGACCTTGATGAGGGACCACTTAGCAAAATGTTGTTGTATGTACTGTGTTGACAAAGTAAGATGAGGACAAGCAAGTGACCTTTTGACTCAATTTTAGACAAATGCGAGTGTAATGCAAGGTGTAAAGCAATGATGGACTTTGTGAGACCCAAAATAGGCTGAATTCTAGATGAAAACCCAAAGAGATAACCTTGGAAGCTCAATAAGTCTAAAACTGAATGCTCTTGTTTGCTGGACTGTAAATTTTTCCAATTCTGACCATAGAGGTTCCTGTATACTTCACAGACGTGATTAAATGACACAGACGTGGTTGAACACGGCACAGACGCATTTCTGAGATTTTGTGAATGCAATTTTCTTTAGGATGACACAGACGCGTTTATGTACTTCACAGATGCGATGAAATGACATAGACGTGTTTCTGTCAGACACAGACATGTTTCTATCAGACACAAATGTGTTTCTGTCAGACACAAATGTGTTTCTGTCAGACACAGACGTGTTTCTATTAGACATAGGCATGTTTTTGTCAGACACAGACATGTTTCTATCAGACACATACGCATTTCTAGAAACTGAGTGCAATTTTTCCAATTTGTAAAGTTGTTTGTTGTGACCAAATCTAAATTTTTTACTGTTTTTCCATGACAAGAGGACACAATGTTGATGAAGAATCAATGTTTGTAAGTGTTTAGACTCAAAATGACTCAAAGAAAAGTGTGTTGTTTGATGTAAAAAATGTTTCACATACACTTGAAGACACAAAAGACGCAATTTTTTGATGTTTGATCTTGAATGTTTGAATGTTTAAAATAAGACAAGCACAATTCTTATGGTTGGCCAGGACAATAGATGTTGATCCCACATGGGGTTTCCCCCTAGGCTACGCTATTCAAAGCGGATACTTAGATTCTTGACCCCACTGGCTCCACCCTCGGCACTCACTTCTCCGGGGCAGCCAAGCATCAATCCCCATGAAAACTCCTTGTGGAGAACTTTGTATCTCTACTAAGAACCATATGTGTGTGGGTCACTCCAGAGGTCCAACCTCTTGCCCCAACAACTAGAAGGATTTTTGCTTTCTAAAACAAAAAGGTGCTAGTAAGGGCATCCTCTCATGTGGCCATACATGGAGCAATTTCAACTCTGTAAATACAGAAGGCTCCCAACCGGTAGGGGTTACGCCCTACAACTGATCAAATAAATTTGATCAAACGGGTTTATGGGGAGACATAGTGGTATGAACTAATCAGCACGCGTTACCCATGACTTTCACCATGGATACAGTTATTTATAGTCATTCAGAAGAGGTGGGTTTTCCTCGCTATCACTTGGGTCATTCTCTCCTCACTAGTAGTCCTAATGACCACATGGGGAGACAGGCCCTCTAGAGATTAAAGAAAAAGGGCCTATTGATCAAGACACAAAAGACACTGGTTCAATTTGAGTACACCAATTGAAGTGTTTGCTAGTCTATGAAAACAAGGCACAAAATAAAGATCAAAAACCCTTGCCAAAGTTCTGCAACAAAGATTTGTTAGTAGTTTTGCAATAATACCCCTCCTGCAAGCACACAAGTTAGGTAAATTTTAGATCCAAAAGACTTTCTGAAATAGGGGCCTTCGACAAGATGACTCGCTTCCAAGACAAGCTGCACCAATTTTGTTAGCTAGATCACAAGGTGTTAGCCTGAAATAAACTAGATCTGAAATCCAAATGATGAAATAAAGCCTCAAAACTGGATCAAAAATGGAAAAATAAAAGGTCTGAAACATAGACGCGATTAAGCCTAACTCAGACGCGGCAGAAAATCACAAACATGCCTAAATCCTTCGCAGACACGACTCTGGAACACAGACGCATCTGAAAGGCGCACAGACGCGGTTTGAAAATGGAGATGCAACCCTGCAATCTACAAAATAAGATAAAATAATGCCGAACACAGACGTGATTACGGAGGTCATAGACGTGGCAGAAAAGAAAAAATGCGGTTCCAAGATGCGCAGATGCGAAAATGCCGAAAGTTTGTCAAAAATGTCAGATCTGCAACTTCAAAAACACAAAATTTGCAACAAAATATGTTAAATGCAAAAGGGACAAGAGTCCCACCGAGCGTGCCAAAATGTTTATGGTAAAAATGGAAACAACAACATTAAAAGACTAAATAGATTCAACCACAAAACCCTAGCCTAACAACAACAAAGATCCACCATAACATATGAAGATTACCTAAGACAATGCAAATCAAATAAAATCACAAAGATTATACCATCACATGTCCAATAGGGTTTTGATCTCCATTCTTCCTATCTCCATTGATCTTGCTTGATATATTTGCTCTCAGATTTTATGTATGCATAAGAGCTCAACAAAGAACAAAAATGTGGTTGCAAGTAGGCTTGATCGCATGTGAAAATTCGAAAGCATAGTTGGGGGTTGATAATGAAGGAAGCATCTCCTTATGTAGAAGACACTATAAGAAATGGAGGGATAAGATTGAGAGGTGTAAAAGATAAATAGTCGACTAAGATTAGAGGGTAGGTGGTGTAGGAATTAAGAGATGAATGACATGTGTCATGGGTAGAAAAGGTTAATGAATTAATTAAATAAATAAAGATTCATTTAATTAATAGAGGAAGTGGGATCAATTAAATAAATAAAATATTTATTTTATTTTTGGAAAAAGGATAATTTAAATAAATAAATGTATTTATTTAAATGAGAAATAAGGCTAGAAGAGGATAAATGAATTAATTAAATAAATAAATATTTATTTAATTAATATAAGAATTAGGCTTAAAATAATTAAATAAATAAAGATATTTATTTAATTAGATTGGACAATTTTAGGTGTCTACAAGAAGAACATATTACACTACCAACTAATTCCCATTAAATCGTTGGTACTATTATGCTGCTATACTATCCTTCCTTATGCCTTATCCAATTTGTATGTTGTCTCGTCCATACCTAATGTTTCACATACTTTCACACTTAAGTGCCATAATTTTTCAAACCCCCCTTCGGTTGTGCCAAAGTAGTAAAAATGTTCCAAACTAACTTGTATCTAGTTACTAGTCATGATTGGGTTGCACTTTCTCTTTAGGTTCTAATTGCATGTAAGTTACTCATTACCTGATTATTTGTTCATGACTATTCTACACTCCTTGTACTTTAGTAGGGATTCTGCGTGATTCCCAAACCATCTCTACTCTCTTCACCATTTACTTAGTCCTTTTAAGATTATTTTCCCATAAGCTACTAGTTATGACTTTACTTTGCTTGATCTCCAATTATTGGACATAACTATGAAAGGACTTAGGATTTATTTGCAATTAGGTGATTTAATCCAAAGAGGTTCACATCTCCTTTCTTCTTATTTCAATTTGTCTATAGTATTACTAGGGTTCATTTATCAAGGAGATTGTCATTCACCATTTCCTTCCTCATCCTTAAAATTATCTACTACTAGCTTCTTATCATTGATATGAGAATTCCCTAATCTGATGATTCTTAAAAAAAAATTAACCTAGTACGGCCACGTGCTTAAAGTACCTATCCATTAGGATGATTCTTATGCCTAAGATTTATAAGGGTACCTCAACTCGCTCTTCACAAGTGCCTCACATGGCGATCATGGTTTTCAAACCACCACAATTTCTCAAGGTTTTAAATGTTAACTAGAACTATCTCTATCTAAATTGACTTGTTTATTGTACCTTCATCTCATGTCTATCTAGCTTGCTTGACTTGCCACGTCAAGAACATATCTTGACTGTTGGTATTGCCTTAGTTACTATTAGGAGTATTCTATTGGAGAATTAACTCCTCATACTTGATTTGACTAGGTACAATTGTTGCATTTAGGTTCCAAATGAATGGTAACCTCATATGTACTAGTGATCTAACTTCGATTATGAAACATGGAAAATATTTTCATATATATATATATATATTAATTTTCATAATCTTTGGGGTCTTGTTATGCCATAATCATTATGACTAATGAGTTTCAAATCTCAGGGCTTTTGATGACCCTTAGAACCCCCTGAATTGATATATGTTGATCCTTTGATTAAAAAGAATTTCACTTATGTCTCACTTCGCTATTTTACAAGTTTTCACCTAGGTGTTATATTCTGAAGTCATAGTTTGGATTGACTAAGTTATGAATGTAGCCCATGTTCTCCAGTGTATGAACCTAGGACTCTGATACCAAAATGTCATGCCCAAACTTTTGGGCAAAAACACAACAACAATTTTTTTAAAACAATACTAAAACACTTGACGTTCTACGATCAAAAGAGGAGATAACTTAATTAGTTTACATTAACGGTTAACTCTTTTGTCATTAAGAATGATTTCCTAAAGAGCGATAATTTATTTAATTTAATTAGGAGACTTAAGCCTTGTCTCAAATCTCCTAAACAGTTTAATAACAAATTAAATTTTGATTTACTTAACAATTGCAAGGAATACCATTCTAAAACTGAAATATTTAACCCTATAAAGTCATCAGAACTGTATTAATTAATTAATTAATTTTCCCAAATAAATCCTCCAATTATATTAAGAGTTAATAATAATCCCTGGTAATATCTAGATAACTCCAAAATTCATCGAATTAACATTAATATAATTATTTATATTAATAATAATTAATTAGGCAATTAATTTAAATGCCTCCAATGTCCTTAAATAACTATATTAAGCTTACATGGAAATTAAATCTTCCTATAGATAAAAATAAAAATTAAATCAACTCTTATAAATATAAATTAATCATATATAATTAAATTACCCCCTTAGGGGTTTAATTGATCATTGAAATTTAAAATACCCAAAAATAAATGTTAATAAAAATTATATATATGTGTGTGTGTGTGTGTGTGCAAATTTTTATATATATAGAATATAATAGTCAAACCAATAAAACCCCAATATTCTATTTAAAAACAATTAACCCTTAATATAAATAACAAACCCCTTAAAAATTAAACTCCCCTAAAGCTTAAATAGTTATTTTCCAATAATATAATTTCCTCTTAAAATAAAAATGAACACACTAAGGAATTATCAAATTGCTTTATTGAAAATGGGGTTTTGCCCCCATCATCTATATTTAAAATTCAAACCCCTTTCATATTATTTTATTCCTTTAAACCAATCTAGGGTTTTCTTAACTCTTTACACATATCTATCGACTTTCTTTTTCTTTTTTTAACTATCCCTAAAATTTCAAATCATTCCCTAAGCCCTCTTTTATTGATGCCCTAACTGAATAAAATAGTTAGGGCATCCCATAACTTTTAACATTTCAATCTTTTTATTGTAGGGTGGATCGAAAATGGAGGGGCGGAGGCGTGATACAGAGGCGGCGGCAAATGGTAGAGGAAGGTCGATTTCCGCGCAGAGGTCCTGCCATGACAGAGAAGGGAAGGAGGGGGGCCGAGCCCCTTGCAGTCCGCCACAGTGGCGACCATTCCACCCATTGTGGGTCACCCGCAGTGGTGGATTTCATCCCACCCACTGGGGATGGCCCACAGTGAGCAGATGCCCACTCACTGCGGTGCTCGTAGGGAGGCAGATCCCTTGGCAGTAGGTGAGGGGGTCATGGCTCTCCACACTGCCGCTTCTTAATTAATTTATTATTATTTTTATAAAAATAAAATAACACAGTTTTAAATATATATAGAGAGAGAGAGAGAGTTAAATAATCAACATTTTAAATTTATTATATCAGGCATATATATATATGAGGGTGTATGTACATATATCTTTATATTTTTACATAGATGAAAGTCACTATTTTATAACAGATTTAATTATTTTAAACAACCACATTAGTATTTCTTCATTTACATGCACTTGTACATATATGTATATATTCATGTGTTTAAACATTATTCTTCTACAAATGGAATTCCAGACACACATGTTATAGCAGCATTTATTTATTATAATATTGATATATGTGTATATTCCTTTATGAAAACACACACTCATTGTGTAAACACGGTGAACTTTTTTTTATCTTTCTAGATTAAAAAATTACAACAGCATGTTAATCTACATGGATTGTGTGAACTTATATAAACATTTTATTGTGCAATGTATTTTTCCAGATTTACTAAATGTAGAGATTAATAGACATGCTGCAATGTATTTTTATTCAGATTTAGATTTTTACTAATTAGTTTCATGAGTAATAACTTAACTTCATAACCAGATTTAAATACTAATCAGAATATAAGCAGAATGAATAACTATCTATTCTCCTTTCCATGTAATCTATTTTCTTTTATAAAGAAATTATGCAAATTGTAAATACATATTTATTTCTCTTTACTTCCACTTTTGCAAATGAATATATATATATATATATATATATATATATATATATATATATATATATATATATATATATATATATATATATATATATATATATATATATATATATATATATATATATATATATATATATATTGAATGAATCTACTCAATAGTTTAGACAGATTTATAAATAAGATGCATATAAAGTTTAAAGCTTTCAAGGATAGTTATTTGACAATATCTTAAATTTGAAACTCAATAACTTAATTCCATTTAAGAAATAAAAACTTTCCAATTTTATTCCTTTCTTTTAAAGAAGATTACAATAGAAAACCTAATGCTTTTATAATTCTTTTCATTCTAAAAAATAATAAACTCACTAGCTTAATACATTCTTTTACTCAGTCTTTGAATACTTTCTAATAAATACAAATATTTCTTTTTTTTTAATCCACTTTACAATAGTAACAAGATTACAATTTCAAGCCTCTTACATTTCTACAAGAATGAGGGCTTGTTAAAATACATATTTTTCAGAATTTCAAATGAATCTATTAGGAGGCTTTGCACATGGTCTAGGCTTTTCTCCATCTTTTATCCCAAACGAAAACCTGCAATTAAAGCTTATAGGTTGTGACCATGGAGGCTCACCTCCCAACCTAGGCTTACATGAAGCCACCCCCGAGCTAGGAGAACCAAGGTTAAACGGGTTACAAACAAACTCAACCACAAAAGCAAGAAGAATGCAAACAACACATGAACTCCCAACCCAAGGATTTACAGTGTCACTAAGTGACTAACTTTGTGGGTTGAAGGTGGACCAAGTACCTAGAGGATATCTGCAAGAAAGAGGAACAAATGCCTTCACAAAGCTACCAAAATATAACCAACTCAAGTCACATACTTGACCCAAAATAAACTTTTTGTCCCCCATGTCTTACAAGCCCATATATCCCCTTATGACACCCTTTGTATAAGAATAAAAATAATGCAACAAGGGTCCCATAACCCTTGTGTATCTTTCTCTTTCAAGAAGAGAGTCTCTACACTCATAGGTTGTCAAGCAACCCTTCACCCCCAAGGCTACTCTACCCTCCCAAGGGTGAGTATGGCCTTGAAACACCCATAACACATATAATCATACAACTTATAAAAACAAACACAAAGAAAGAACTTCAACATTCAACTTCATATATCACATTAACAACAAAAGCTAAATACACAACAATTTTTCCTTCACATTAACAATGGTATTCAATATGCATTGAATAATACTACCAACCTTTAATCCTACAAATGGTATGAGGAATGGTTGGAGGAGAGCTGCCCAATCCACTAATCTTTTCTTCCCAAAAACTAAAAAAAAAAAACTTCTAAAACCAAATTTCCAACAAAATTCTAAGTCTCCAAGATTGGAGAGTGGGTTATCGAAATCCTAATTTTGAATCCCTTCCCTAAGTAGACTCTTCTTACACTTTCCAACCTCTTGGAAAGGATGTTAGATCTCATAGGTTGGCCTTCCCAACCTCTTACATGCTTTCTAAAAATGGAAACTGAAAAAGGTAAGAGAAAGTGGGGAAGAGCAACTATCACTTAAATGGAAGGTTGTCTAACCAAGGAGAAATCCTCAAAAGTTGAATTTCGTCTATCTTGAAAAACTCAATTTTTGAGGTGACTTGACAATCACATGTAAGTGGTCACATGGTTAAAATTGACCTTTACCCATAAGTATAACATATGGGCCTTCAAAAATGCCCTAAAACTAACCTTAGGAGTTAGTTTGACCCTCTAGAAACTGACCTAAATTTTACCTACGGGTCAAACTTGAGCTGACCATTCTAATGGCTCTCTAACGAAGACTCTATTAGAACCACACTAAGATATTTTGAATAATGCATTGCCTATACAAATTCCCTCCAAGGGACATGTCATTGCCAACTCACTTCATAACAAAAGTGTCAAGTGACACCATAAAAATACACAATACTTTAATACGCATGGCAATGTCCCTTTTTGGAATTAAAAAAATTAACAAATACAAATTAAACACACATTCAAGCATCCACATTTACAAATATAAACACATTACATACGAGGTGTTGTCTCTCCAAATAGATAACCCTTAGCTTCACAAACGCACATAGGTTTAGCTTGATTTTCCGAATAGTTTCCATGGTCACATGGATTAGTTTTCTTGCACATCTCGTTTCGCACATTAGTAATCTCAAATAATCACATTCAATATTAATATATGGAAAGAATACAAATCAAACACTTTGCATACAATTTAACTCATAACAATCAAATTATCAATTATCCAATAGAATCCACATGAAGTAATTTATCCAATGGCATCATCATAATCATCATGAAATTCAATCATTCATAAGGCATGCATCCATGTTTCCTGACCTCATAATGAAGTACTGCAAATTCAGAAATAAATGACATACATCATATCAATGTTATCCAATCACTGGATCATATAGAATCTAAATCCCTAATGCATCAAAATTTGCACTGCAAGGTAAAATGATTCCATAACATGGTTCAATTACTTTTCCCAATAATTCTGATGCAGCCATATACTCATATGCAACACCAATAAAATCATATAAAACAATCACCAACTAGGCATGCACAACAACATCATCAATCTAAGTACTGAAATCAATCATATGTGGAATTACATATTATCCACTAGTCTCATGAGGATCCTATGCCAAAAGGGTCTCATGACCGTGATGTATCAAGGTTCTATGTTGAAAGATAAGTCCATGACAGAAATGAAAGATACTCTTATGACGGGTTTGGGATAGGACCCCAAACCCCTAACATATAAATGATACATAAGCAAATTACGTCTAATTATCCCCCAAAGGGTCAACATTTACTAATTTATCCATCTAACATAGCCCATCCTATTGAATCATATCACCTTTACATAGTGTACCAATCCTCCATGCAAACTAATAATAAGGTCAACCATGGTCAAACTAGGTTAATTAGAGCTTGATCGGGGAGTGGCTCTACACAATCCTTCTATTCCTTTGACTACTCTTTTGACTAGTATTCCTACTTTTACCTCCAACATCATGGCTACTTCAACTCAAAATGTCATTCCTACAACCATTGGTCATGGGGGCAATCCCTCTTCTTCATTTAATCCTCCAGCTATACCTATGTCTTCCATGAGTGTTCGTACTATTCCTCAACCAATTAGTGTGACACAAGGGGGCAAATCCTTAAACAACTTTATTCCTCTTGTAAGTGTCTGTTTTCCTACCCAATCATCACCTATTCCTACTTATCATAATATCCCACCACCTTATTCTCAGTCCATGCCTTCTTTCAATAACATCACACCACCTTCTCAATCAACTATGTCTAACATCAATTCTTCTACCGAAATGACAATTAACAATCTTGCCCAAACCGTGTCTTCCTTACAACAAAAAATTACTTCTATGAGTCAATCCAAGTTTAGTGTGCCCACCTTTAATGTTGCGAGCCCACTTTCTCTTGATATTGTTAAAATCATGCCACCTAAACATGTTGAGATCCCTCAATTGAAACTCTATAATGGAAAAGGTGATCCTCTTATGCATGTCAAAACACTTCAAACATTGTGTCCTAATTTTGCTTGTGATCAAAGTTTGCTTGCAAAATTGTTTACAAGAACACTAAGAGATAAGGCTTTACAATGGTATTTCTCTTTGCCTTCTTATTCCATCACTTCTTTTCAACAATTGGCAAATGCTTTCATCCAACAATTTCAAAACAACATTGGTCCTAAAATCACTTTAGCTGATTTAATGCATTGTAAACAAGGTGTTAAAGAAAAAGTGATTGATTTCATTGGTAGATATAAGCATTTGTGTGCTCAAATTTCTTTTCATGTACCTGATAATGATATTCAAAGAATTTTCATTTCTAATTTACAAAAAGATATCAGGAAAAAGCTTATTTTGTCTGAGTTTACTTCCTTTTTGCAGTTGTACGCAACACTCCACAATTATCAACTGGTTGTGAGTCAAATGGAGCAACTACTCCTATGGCTCCGAGTGATAAGGGGGAGAGTGTTCAACAACCATTTGCGAAGATCAAACCAACAAAAAGCTTCATCAAGTTCAATGATCTAATCAAAAACAACAATGTGAATGCTACAACAAGTGTGCCTTCTATTTCTAATTTTTTACAAAGAGAAAGATAGTTTACTTCCTTGAATGAATCTTTACATAGTATTATGTCTCGGTTGTTGCACATAAATGTTATCAAACTTCCTCCTATAAAACAAATTGATCCTTCCAAACTTGTAACCCCTTATTTTGATAACCATTCAATCTGTCAATTTCATCGTCAACCTGGTCATGATACTGAGAAATGTTTTGCATTGAAGAATAAGATTCAAGACTTGATTGATAATAATATTATATATGTGGTAGGTGTGAGTGATAAAGGGAATAAATCAATAGCTCCTCCTAATCAAAATCTTAAAATTTTCACTGATCCCTTGCCTTCTCATACCTCTAACGTTATTGAGATTGTGCCTAATTATCTCTCTTGTGAATAATTCACCTATATGGCTCCAAACTTGGTTAATATTGTAGAAACACAAGATACGCCTAAGGATCCTTGTATTACATTTGACCCTAGTGAGACCATTAGAGCACCTGATGGTCCTTTATAGATAGTTGTGAAGGTTAAGGATATCCCTTGTCGTGGTGCCCTGATTGATCCCTCTTGCATGGTTAATGTCATAACTAAAGAGTATCTTTTCACTTTACGATTGCATAAACCAATATATGATGCTTATAATGTGGTTGTGAAGTTATTTGATGGCTTCTCTTGTCCTACCATTGGTTCTATCACCCTTCCTATTGAAGTTCATACTAAATCCATGGATGTTGACTTTGTTATCATACCATCTTTTGAGTAATTTCGTGTGAAGTTGGGCTATCCTTGGCTATCTTCCATGA
This sequence comes from Cryptomeria japonica, assembly GCF_030272615.1. NCBI lineage: Eukaryota > Viridiplantae > Streptophyta > Pinopsida > Cupressales > Cupressaceae > Cryptomeria > Cryptomeria japonica. The sequence continues at coordinate 489,869,516 of NC_081406.1, read as the reverse complement.
AGGCTATTGCTTCTCCAATCCACAAATGTCTGAAATTTCCTCATAATGAAGAAATCATAACTGTTAATCATAGCTTATTTCGTCCATCCGAAAGAAGCCCAAGTGTTCCTATTGATCTCTTTTTGCCTAAATAATTTCAATCTCTTCCATCAAGGAGCGATGCTCTTTTTCAATCTTATCAAAAATGGAAGAAAGATATGATCTTATCCTTAAGTCAACATAGATCCCCAACACTTGACATTCCTATTATTCTTCAAGATGAGGTTCTTCCCCTCACGGATAGAACTAATCTCCCTCCTAAGGAATATCGTCAACATATACCTATGGATGTGACTTTACCTTCCCTTAAGGAGAACAACAATATTCTTCCTAAGGTTAGACCTATACCTCCTCCTCATGATGGACCTGGTCTCCTTCCTACACCTAATATTCCTCCTTTTTATGGTGCAGTTCCACCTCCTTCCTCTTATCAAAAGAAGAGGCCTGCTTCTCCTCTTGTTCAACCTAAAAGACCTCAACCTAAACCTTCCACTATCAAGGAGCGAAACATTCCTACTTTTTCAAGTGTTCCTCCTCCTTCTCAGCCTTCCACTAAGACTCGACGAAATAGTTGTGCATGAGAACGCTAATGAAGATGTCATGTTCGAGCTCGTGAAGCTATCCCTCAAAATACTTAATCTCCTCAGACTCTGACAGCTGACATGATTCCATTTTCTCCCAATCAAGACGCTAAACCTATATCTCCGAATCATAAGTTGTACAAAACATGTGATGGTTTTACTCCTATTCGTGTTCTTGCTCCTCTTTCTCTAAACTTTGATTAAAAAATGGGTGAAAATGTTATTCATAATGGTAATACAACTCCTAATGCTTTTGATAGTGAGTATAAATATGTTGATGTGGACAATCATCTATCAACTGAATTTTCAAAAACCCTAATCCTAGCTCCTAAAATCGAACAAAGTGACTTACAACATGAGCATAGTCCTTGTTTGGATCTTGTGATAGCTCCGTCTGTTGTGATCGATGTCACTCCTCTAACGTGTTGCTTGCCTTCCCGAAATAGTGATCAGCAAGATCGGGAGGTGGATGTCATGCTAGATTAGCAATATTAGCACTGCAGATATTTCTCTCTCTCTCTCTTGTCTTTCTCTTTTGGGACCATTTTTCTTTGTGTATCCATGTTCTTCTATTGTTCCCTTGATGTCTACTTGGGGATGATGCAAAGCATTGGGACATTTTCTTAGTCTCTTTCATGTCGACTCAAAAGACATCCTCTCTTCCATTTCTTCTAAGGTAGTATCCTTCTTTGGGGAATGACGATTATTATATGTATATACATACATGATATACATGAGTTATCATATAGCATACTGACCCCAAGGAAAGAAACACTACCTCATGTTTTGTGTTCATTATCTTTGGGTTTACTCCTCGATTGTGGGCTAAATCCTTGCAATAACGTGCTCCCTTTCTTCTCTCTCTCTTGGGTGTATCCTACCTTAAAGCAATCGCTCCCGATAAGGTGCGTGCGACTGCTTTAACATGGGGGCATACACTCCACTCATATTTTCCTTCATTGATACTTAGAATTACTTAGTGAACTTTATTTTTCTTTGTAATCTTTGATATCCTTTCTTTCATGACTCATAGTGAAGGGAACTTTTCTAATTGCATTCATGGTTCTTTCCTTCTCGATCTTCCCTTTTACTTTGTCAATTGAAGTTGTAAGATCCTAATTCCACTAGGGGCTCGGTGCATCCTGCCTCCTTGATGTGGTAAAAGTCTTTCAATCTTGTTTCCTTGTACTTTACCGACAGTATTAGTGTACGCTTATACTCCCACTAAAGTGGGGGATAAATGTAGTGTCATAAAATTGTGACCCTAGCAATTTTTTAATCCATTAGGGTCCTCACGCACGTGAAATAGAATCCTCTAGCCTGATTGAAGACCGGAGACTGCTCAACCCTCAGAATCAGCTTCTTTCTTGGCCTCCACATCACCCCATCTGAATTTTGCCCTGAAGAAAGGGGTAGGATAGGGGCGTGGAACCACTTTCCCCCCTAGGACAAGGGCATGGCACCCTTGTCCTCCTAGGATAGGGGCGTGGTGCCCCTGTCCCTACCTATTTTGGGGTAGGACCTTTCCTAAGCATGCATTGTTGGTTGTGCATTGGGCGAGAAACTCCCCCAATGTCGGCCTGTGACGAAAATCAAATCCACTAACATGTATTTAAGGGGCATTTTTCCTCTCATTTGCATAAGTTGAGGTTGGAAAAGAATGGAGTGTGGCGAGTTGCATAAGCAATCAAGCATTCAAGCATTCAAGCATTCAAGCATTCAAGCATTCTTTTCCAGCATTGAGCATTCTCAAAGTCTCCCTTCAAGGCTAGGTGTTGCATTCAAGTCAAGGATTCAACCATTGAAGAGGAGATTGATTCCAACATACAATTCCACACAAACATTTTTATCAACATTGCTACCACAACCTCCCTTGAGGTGATTTACAATTCAATCTTTCATGCTACTTGCAAGTACTTTCTTTCATTACTTGGTTAATTCCAAAATTTGGGTTTGACCTAAAGGCAAACCCCCAATCCCAACCCATTTTCCTCTCTTTTCTATGTGTAGGTTGTCAATGCGCAATTGTACTTTCAGATTCGGGCTCCATTTGCTGAGGTGGAAAAACCCTTTTCGTTTTGCGGATTTTTTGGAGGACCGTGTACGTTCCCACCACGGTCTGGGCAACTTTTCCTCAAATTAGCAGAGTGACTTTATCTCGACATATTACTACCAGATCCAGGTGCAAAACTTCATCTCATATTCTAATCTTAAGTTATAATCAGTTCTTTGTCACTTTTGCACTACATAATTCAATCAATTCCTTTTCATTTCAAATAAGGAAAAGGGGATCAACTTATCATTCTCATTTCATTCAGAATTCAATCTTCATCTTTGAAGGTTGAATCTAGTGAATTCTCCTCTCCTCTTCTAAATCTAACTAGGTGAAAAGTGTTTGAAGGGTAATCCGTAGTGAAACTCTCATCTCTCCTTGGAGGGAAAGGATAGTTTTCCTCTTGATCTCTCATGCACATTTCACCAACATTACATGAACATGTCATAGTGAAATCATATGCATCATCATAGAATCATTCAACACATATAAATCACATCCATCATGTAAATAAAGCATAAAATACATAACTTGCATCTGTTGCATATCATATCATAAATGAAAAATTAATGTCCAAGTATGCAAAGATATAAAATACATATGAGGGGTACATCTCAAATCAAAAATAAATCATCAAATGTCATTAGGAGCATGTATACATCAACAAATCAGAACGCATGAATCTAGGAAGTGCTCCCTCCAGACATTATCAGCCTAGTTGAACCTCCTGCTACTCCCCCAGATGGACCAACATCTGAATCTTTGCTTGATAGATCCCTACAAGCTGGCCCGATATCAACAAAATGTCAATTATCAATCAATCAATCAATTAACTATCCTATCTGCTCACTTGAGATTTTAATCAATCTCTTCACACATTGATTAGTGACGCTCATTCATCATGATGTCATGTAATCATCAATTTTTGAGTTTATATCATTGACGCTCATCAATCATGAGGTCAATCAAACTCACCATAATAGTGACTCTCATCCATCATTAGGTCACACAATCAATCAAACTTATCAAATCAACAATCTTTGAGTTTATATCATTGACATTCATCAATCATGAGGTCAATCAAACTCATTCAATTAGCTGAAAGCATCAAGGCAATCAAGGAAATGACATTTTCAAATAAACGAATCATTTTATCGAGAGAAAAATTTCAAATCGAAAAATCGTAAAAAAATCAATTTTTTCTCAATTGATCTCCCAAGGGGGCATACTCGCATCATTATCTGACAATTAGCGTCTGGGACAAATCAAAAATTTTATCTAGGGAAAACCAAAAAAATTGTCAGCATCATCAAGCGAATTTTTCTTTGAATCAACGTGTCGCCACACATCACTTCAAAGAGGGGCAAAATGTAGAGACCTATTTCTGTCCACTTGATTAAATAAATTTTGTATTTGTTTAATTATCATCCATCTAGCTATTAATTAAATTCACATTTAATTAATCCTTTCCCCCTTGATTGAAATAAATGAATGTTATTTCAATTAAAATCCTAAAATCCATCCCACTTGCATTCTCCTACAAAACCCATTTTCATACTAACCCTCCTTCTAAATTCTCCTAATCCCTTCTAAATTAGCCTAATATCCTTCCAAACATTTGCATATTCCTAAAACTAGGGGATTAGGGAGGAGTCACTTCTCAAAAGTATTAAAATATTTCTCCCTTCCACAAGTTAACCCCCAAAGTCTTCTTAATCCTTAAAGGCTTTAATCTAACTAACTCACCTTTGACCCTTGGTTAGAGACATTTCCTCTAACTCAACCATCCATATAACCCTCAAGTCTCTTCAAAAATTTATTGCTTTGACCATGGTTACCCTTTAACCCTTGCACATTCATTTACCCCTTAGATAAAAGCTTTATCCACTAACCTAACCCTAACCAAACCCCCTAGGGTAACCATCATGTCTCTTTAGACATTTAATGCCTCTTCCCTCTCCTCTCAAGCCTTCTCATGATGTCACTTGTCACCATGACATTGGTGGAAGTTTCAAACATGGATTGAGGATTAAGCCCTCTTCATGCAATCCTAGCCCTTGCTAAATCAATTCAATCTTAGCCATCCAATTGCCCATTTCCTCTATAAATAGGACTCATCCTCTCATTATTAAGGCTACACATGATCAAGGTTATTTTATTATCAAGTTGTATATATTGTGCTCCACAAGTCTCTCTCACTAGTGCATTTTATATTACAATATCATTATCATAGCATATTAGTTTCATTATCATAGCATAAAATCTTCATTATAGCAAGCTTTGTTATAATCTTATAGATCTTAGTTGCATAAGCATATAGATCATTTTATCATAGCACTCATTTTTTGAGTTGTCATTCTAAAGGTCAATTGCTCAATGATCTAAGAGAAAAACCATGACTTGAGGAATCCGTGGAGATAGAAAAAAAATGGAACTCTTTTAAAAGGATGGTTTACTTAGCTTGTTTGTCAAATTAATCCTTTGATATATAATGTTCTATTGGTGTGTCACTAACATATTGATTATTTGACAGTCACACTTCTGTGCACACAATATACATGCACTAAAGTTTCAAGTTATCAATATACACAAAAAATTGAAGAAAAAAAGGTAAAATTTATTAAATAAAATGTGGTGGCTTGTGTAACTTCAATTTCAACATTTTATCAGCAACTAAATTATACTATTTACTTTATACAAAACTATATTCAAATAATTTTTTTAATTTTTATAAAAATTAAAAACATAAAATACACAAAAGAATATACATTTCATTAGTTTACATCATTTCAAAATTCAAAACATATATTTCACTTTCTATTGATTCAATTTAAAAAGTTGAATCGGCATTGACCATTTCCTTTATAAAAGTGTGACACAGCTTTGTAAATTCCAATGGACACTCTCTTGCATCACATTTTGGCTAACATATGAGGATGAAATGTGTAACATGTAAATTCTAGTGGTATAAAGGATATGTAGCCAACATGAATCAAATATGGATCAATACATGTGTATAATGTTTTGGTGCAAATATAGGTACAAGAATCAATACTAGTGATATACTGTGATATGTGACTGTAGAGCTAATCAAGTGTGCGGAATCTATTTACTGAACCTAATTGGAACTGTACTCCATGCATGTCTGAGATGCAATTTTAACAGTTCATTTTTGTATACATTTCTGGGCAGTAAGCCCTCTGACAATGAGCCTTATTTGGGTAGTGAGCACTCCGACAGTGAGTCGTGCACAGTGAGAAATATAGTAACATTTTGTAACCAATTATAAGATATTGAGAGTTAACCCTCTTTGTGGTTTTTCTCTTAGGAGTTTCCACGTAAAAATACCAGTGTCAAGTGTTATGTGTTTTTGTCATAGTTTGTTTTCTTTTACTGCATTTAATTATGTTATGTGGATGGTTGTTTAAGGGTTTTAATTATATTGATTCACCCCCCTGCCCCACCCCCCGCCTCTCTTAGTATCCTGGATGTTCAACTATTGGTATCAGAGCCTTGTCCTTCGAATGAACCTAACAACTTGAAGAAGATCTTAGAAGTTGAACATATGGCACCTAAATCTATTCTGAAAGAATTTTTAGGAGAATGTCAACTTGACAAAAATGGAGAACTCGAGGCAACTCTTGAAGATCTTGAAAATACAGAAAATGAGAATAGAGATCTAAAAGAAAACTTGAAGGAAGCAAATGAATGCATCAAGAAGCTAAGGGAATAGATCATAAAATTTAAGGAAGGATATAAGGTGGTTAGCGAAGAATTAAATCAGGCAAAATATATGATTGGGAATATGAAGATCCAAATTGAAGAAGAGAAAAAGACTAAGGACTGTCTAAATGACATCATTGAAGGAAAAACAAAGGAATGCAAGAAACTGAAACAAGAAGTAGTATCCCTAAAATCATATATGGAGAAAACAAAAATTCAGGAAGACAAATTTAGAATGAGTACAACAAAAACTTGATGAGATGTTAGCTATACAAAAGACTCTGAAAGACAAGAGTGGATTAGGATTTGAGGTTGGTGAATGCTCGCATCAGAAGACTGAAGACAAAAACAAAACCAGTTCAGCTGAAAAGACAAAACGTATTCAGTCTACTAAAGGAAAACAAGTCTAGAATAAAAAACCTTTACTCATGCAGCCAAATGGTCAAAAGTACTTTTCTTTTGATGGTTATTGTTTTTCATGCAATAGATTTGGACATAAATCCATAGAATGTAGAAACAGGATGAATCAAAACGTAAGATCATTCTCGGGTCAATGTTTTACTTGCAAAAATTTTGGTCATAAAACTAGTTAGTGCAAAAGCCAGATTATGAACAGCTATGGAAGAATTAGTTCCTTCAATGGTCATTGTTATGTGTACAATGGTTTTGGTCATAAGGCTAATTCATGCAGATCTAGACTAAATAAAGGAAATATTGGACAAACGAACGATAAGTGCTACAATTGCAATAAGTTTGGACATCTTACAAAGTTTTGCAGAAATGAAGGTATAAAGAAATATAATCCGATGAAAAGAAATGAATCTAAGAAAAAGATCAATGTGGAAGAAGTAAAAAAGGAGATGAAAAAAATTTGGAAGAAGAAGTAAGATGTAGCTGCACCCAACTTCGGTGTAGAAAGTTCCTCCAGAAATTAAGTCAAAGAGATTCAGCTCAGGGGGAGTTCAAATGAAGATCATTATCCCCTGCCGAAGAATGTGATGTTATCACAGCATGAAGATACACTATGTAGAAGGATGGAATTCATCTTTTGGTGAAGATTGTGGTAAGAAACATTCAAATGTGATGATTTGCGATACTTTCTTTGGTGACTGTGTTAGATAGACCTATTAGAAACTTTTTTGCAAAACATTATTGTATGCGCTGGCAAGTCGGATGAGCTTTTAAAAAGAGATTTTTTTAAATTATTTCATTCATTTGAAGACCAAGGAGATAAAGAGAGCAAGGAGATAAAGTGGGAAAATTTCCGATGAAGTGCAAAAAGGTATTTTTGTGCCCTAGTTTTCTAAACCCTAGCCTTTGCAATTAAGTTTATTTTCAATGGTGACACCAAATGTTGTTATTATCAATGTTAAGCCTTGTCCTAAGTTTAAACAATACCCTAACAAATCAACCAAGGATGATCCGATGGGCGTGTTGTCAACCATTTCGTATGGAGTTTTGCTAATTGAAGATGTTACAGTGTTCATACTTGTTAAAATGGAAGAGTACAACCATGGGAACCTCACTGACATATGGGATAAAGAATTAATCGATGACAACCATAAATTGAATCTTGAATACAATACTCTGATAGAAAAGAAATTTTATGTTTGGAACCGATTTCCCTTTTTATGTTATGACGGAAAATGGGTGTGCATGGTAATTAGTAGACAGAGAGTTTTTTAGTGGCGAATCTTCGCCAATTGGCGAATTCCGCGCGAATAGTCTTGGGCACCATCGTGGTCAAATAGCCCAGAATTTCGGGGTTAACGACACACTGTAGAATCTGGCTTCACCATTGACCACACACCGTCGACGTGCATGCCCGTAATATTCACCTGGAATCACTCGGACGTGGGTATTAGATCACCTTCATTATTCGCCAGCAATAGTAAAACGACCACGTACCCAGGACCTAATTCGCCAATGGTAAATTAAATGTTCATTGCACGCGTCGGCCAAATTCACCAATATCAATTAAAACATTATAAGCATACGAGGACCCATTTTGCCCCACTTAAATTAAATGTTCATTGTACGCCCGCGCAATTTGCCAAAAATGCAATTAAATTAAATGTTTATTGGCAAATGTGATGCCCAGGCCCCACGCAATTCACCAAAAATGCAATCATGGATTGCTATAAATACACTCTTTCTTACACTCTTTTTCTCATAATTTGTTCGTGTCTGATTAGTAAATTGGGAGCTCTCAAGTCTTGATTCACATTCTACAAATTGAGTTGGAAAGTCGAAGTTCATTCACATTGTAGGGTGGGGTAGAGGGCCAGAGTTACAATCCTACAACACAGGCCTAGGCATTCCTAATTCTTGATTCAGAGAATTGAGAAGGCATAAAGGTGAGTAATCATTTCTTCATACTTGATAGTATTAGCTTTAACTTTTAATTCATAGTGAGAGGTCAAGACTCAAGATGTCACAGTCAGACATGTGTGAGACTCCTTAGGGTGGTGAAGGGATTGAGATGACACACAAGGGTGAGACTGAGACTCCTCAGGGTGGTGAAGGGATTGGGATGACTGGGGGGACTTTTATTTTTTTTATAACTTTGCTGTGATCAGAGTCTATGGGTGTCCTCAGCCTCCCCATATTTTACCAAAATTTGTTCCAATTAGGATTGATTTTATGGAGTTTATCTGGCAATTGACCCTAGTTGAAAAAGAATACCTTGATAAACACAGGAAGGGTTCTCTTCTTCCTAGGCTTTGGGTTGCATCTGATTTTACCATTGGTAGGAGTTCCTTTGATGAAGTAAACAATTTCCTTAAACAGTATAGGTTGGTTAATTTTGTGTCTAGATTCTGTGATCCGAAACAATTTATTAAAGTTGCAATGCCAAAAATGACACCTTGGGCCACAATAAAGGACCATGAACCATTGGATGATGAAGATGTGGTTAGAAATTTGTTGAGAAAAGATGAAGTATAAGAAAGGAGAAGAAAATGGAAAAATTTGATGAGATTTGAAGCAGAATTGAAGGCTGTTGACCCTAGTTTCTCAGGTTTTTGCCCTGATAGCCCGTACCTGGAGAGGATTAACAAAATGGTGAGTTTATATGAAACTTTGCTGGAACAAATGCCTCAAATTCTAGATTCAGAAGTGGCTGCTCAGCAGCAAGACCCCCAAGATGGACATTCTTCACATGGCAAGTGGCCACTTAGTGTGTCTGTTGATGATGTAGAGAGTGGGGATGAAGTTCAATCTACCCCAGCTGCAAAGAAACAAAAAACCAATGAGGTCGGTACAATTGTGAGGAGAGACCCTGCTAGAGAAATTGTTACAGAACAAGGACAATACTTTCATCAAATAAGGACACATCTCAGAGAAGCAGGACAGAATGAAGAATAGGGAGAAACAAATGAAGCCCTTGCTCAAGTCTTTGATGAGTGTGTGATGGTGTCAAATGAGTTCATGAAAGATGATGACTTTATTAAGTTAGGTGAATTTAAAAGTTTTTTGACAAGATTGAAACAAAAACAATTAAGACAAAATTTGATTATAGAGGAAGCAAATGAAGAAAAGAAACATGAGATCATCAAGGCACTGCAGGAATATGATCCTGATAGGGAGTAAATATCTGTGGAACAGGCAAGACAATTGATTAAGAGTACTGGTATGATTATGATGCCTGACTGGGATATCCAGTCTACTTTTATTATTGATCAGATTAGGAAGCAAGAGGACCCAATGTTTAAAACTGAATTTGAAATTGGAGATGTAATAAGAGGATCAGAATTTAATCCTAAGTCAAAGACACTTGTTGCTTGGTCTTTGGCCCCTTCCACTCAAAAGCCCCACCTTCTAAATATCCAAGTAGAAAAGAAAGCTGACAGAATGATCTGGAACTTGCAAAACACAACTGACACAGAGATTGCCTCATTTTTTACTCAAGTTTCTTTCATGAATTTATCAAAAACAGAGGATTTGTCAAGAAGATACACAGAAACATATACCCAATTGATTGCATTGTCTAAAAAATATGAAGAGACACTGATGAAGAAGGGCACTCTAGAGGAAGAGTTAGTGGAGTTGAAAGAAAAAATTGCAAATGAGCCCCCTCCAATACAGATTACAAAACAAGTACAAGAAATACCAGTTGATGTGACAGCAAAAATGGAGGAATACACAAGGAAAATTGAAAATCTTGAAAAGGAACAAAATGTCAAGGCTATCTCTGTTGTATCAAGAATTCTAAAACACGGGATCAATGTATTGAAAGTAAAATTGATGGTAGTGCATGATTTGCACATTTCTTTGAAAGAGGCAAGTAAAACATCCTCTGAGGTTGTCGCTTTTCTTGGACCTTTGTTCAATGTTTGGTCAGGAAGAAGCAGATTAATGGATAAGCTAGATACTGCAATGATGTATAGTGACGAGTTCCCTCCCAAGATCAGTGACACTAAAGACATGGTGGAGGTAATGAATGCAGCTTATGCATTTTTCACAAGGAAGGATGTGCTTATAAATGAAAAATTACAAACATTTGGGGAAGGTTATAGTAAATTGGTGCCTTTAATTTATGGTAGTAATGGAGATTTGAAATCAATTTCTGATTGGACCAGCAAATTTGATTTGATTCTAGAGCAAGAAGAAATAATCAAGCATGTAAATAAACAGGTTGATGTTGATTTCCTTAACAGTATGCTTGATTCATTGTTCAAGGTTGAGGTTGACCATGCAAAGTTTATTGTTGAGTCCAAGGCAGTTACAGATGCCAGATGGACAGATTCAATTGCAAAGTTGGAAGAGGTAAAGGCATTCAGTTGGCCAACAAACAAAGAGGTGGACAGGTGGCAAGCCATGCTAAAGCCAAAGAAGAAATCTCAGGTTGAGGTTGCTACCCAAGATTCCTCACAGTAATCCTAAGCTTGTTGAATCCTTATCTTATAAAAGGATTCCAAGATTAATTTGAGAGGGATGGCCACTTTTTCTTTTTGATTGGTAGAGAGGGATGGCCAGTTGGCCACTTTTATTGATGTTGAACTTGAAAACTCTTATATAGTTATAAATTTATAATAGCTCAATTATTCAAGAATTTGATAAGTGCATAGTTGAATCGCATTGTGAATTTACTTTCTGATATCATTATGAATATAATATCAATATCATTTGCAGTTTAAGATCTTCACATAATTGTCTTTGTGTTGAATTTATGTTTTCACTATGAATTGAAAGGTCAAGGGTTTTTTAGTTTACATATGAATCTGGGTTGTGTATGTAATGGCAATTATGGCATTATTCATAATTTCATTCCTATTTATCTGCAAATGAATCTTATTGAAATTTATTATCAAGTTGTCTTTGAGTTGTAAGTGACTCTATGCCCTAGGATAAGGCACTGGTCTGTTGTCTTGATGTTTTACTAATTATGTCATATTCCTATCTATTGTGGTGTTTAATACTTTCATTCTTAATACTCTTATGATTTTATATGCTATGGATGTTTATGTAATATATATGGAGGTGTTCTAACTTCTATGACTATGTCTATAATCTGCCCACCAATTACAATGAGGTGAATCCTTAATATGATTCCAGACAAATAGAAATTTTGCATTCCTGGGCATAATAGGATTAGGAAGCATTAAATGAAAAATTACATACACCATAACAATGCAACAAATGAAAAAAGTTAAATCTCATGATTCTGATCATTTGAAAGAGATAGAATTATACACAAAATAAATTTATATATAACTCCTTCAAGAACCTGCACAAAGCTTGACACTAAATGCTTTTCATTTTCTCTGTAAATGACTATACAGTATACAACTTGCTCCCTTCACCTAGAGTCTAGAATCACTACTGGAACCAGAAAAGGAACCCCAATGACTATACAACTTGCAAAACTCCTTGAGCCATGCCATTATCACCTTGATGCCTTCGGATGGAATGTGAGATGTTACGTTTTGTCCAACAGATTGTTTCCAAATAGAGGAGGATGCCTTCATGCCCAGGAATAGAGACAATGGAAAGAGGAGCCCGAGCCTTCATGCCCACGATCAGGGAAAGTGGAAACAGGAGCTTTAGGGTAAATGTAATATGTTGGGGAGGGTTGCAACTTCCATGTTGTCACAAAGATGACTGGCTGCCACTCCCCACCCAAACAAATCCTTCTTTCATTCCTTTGCGGGATCCTTCTTCAAAACCCTTTCCATCCTATGGTAGAGTAGAAGCAGAGGATGTGCCATGCTTGGCCTTTCTTGACAAGAAAAGGCTTTCACACCCCCTCTGGCAATCCTTCTCACTTTCACAACCCCTCTGACAAAAAACAAACTCACATAGAAGAAAACAAAAAAACACCCATCCGGTATTATAGAGCACACAACAACTCCATGCACGATCCTGCTCAAACATCATCTTCCTTTCTGAAGAAAAAACCACTCTTTGAAAATGAAAAAAGTTTATTTTCTGAGTTTCTCTTCTACCAATTAAGTCATCACTCCATTGTATTTATAATATTTTTACACTTCATTTGGTGGTGCTCATTCACATGAAAAATTATCATTTTGGTGTTTTTCAACATGATTGTAGACTCTAGAAGTCATGCCTATCAAATCCACTGCATCCTACTAAGGCTCATCTATTGTGAACGATTTTGTTCTGATTTTATTCCTCCTTGATTGGACAAATTATGCTTCAAAATCCCTGACAATAAGCAACCTAGGCTCTTATTTCTCAGAAAAATCTATGATCTCCCATCTCTAACTCAGAAGATATCAAATCCTTTTATGCCTATGAAACTATCGTCCTCGCTTGTCTAATCAACCTCGACTCAAGAGAAACCTTCAAACTAGTCCCTCAGGAATGAGTCAACATCCAAGCCTTAAAAGTTTTAGGTTGCGAGCTAGCGACCAGATAGTTTGTGGTTAAGTTTTATGGTTATCGCCAGCTCGCGAGGTAAAATGTCTGAAGACGTGATCAAGCCACAAGCTAGCAACAAGTTGGTTTGGGTTTACATCGCGAGGTCTCTAGCTTTTTGGGTGTTAGCGTTTTATGTTACCGAGCTAGAGATTGTTAGTGAAATTGCTTTGGTCACGAGGTCTTGAGTTGGTCTGATGTCATACATTATAGTCGTGAGAGTTAGCGAGTAACTCATTTCATACAATTGTCACTAGCTCTCATGTTTGTTTAATGTTAGCATTTTTAGGTCACGAGCTAGCGACTAGACAGTTTGTGGTTAGGTTTAATGGTTATCGCCAGCTCGCGAAGTTAAATGTCTAAAGACCTGGTCAAGCCGTGAGCTTGCGAGTAAAGTGCTAGCGGTTAAGAGATAAACAGTTTTATGTTGGCGAGTATGCGACAAGGGTTAAAGTTACCACTATCTCCAAGTCGCTGCAGTGACGAGGACTTAACATTTGTGGTCAAGAATTGGCGAGTGCTAGTTTAGTTTCCCTCAGTTGCTAGATCTTGAGGTTACAAAGGCTTAGCATTTTCAGCTTGCGAGTTGGAGATAGAGAGAGTCGTAAGGGCTTGTCGCTAGGTCAGGAGATTTTCTAATGGGCAGTCTTCCAGGCAGAGAGTTGACGACTGTGTGCCACGTGTTTTAATTACTTAAAGTTAATATCTTGAAATCACCAATATTTTTCTTTTATAGTTTGAAAATAGCTTGAAATCACCAATATTTTATTTTTATGGTTTGAAAATAGCTTGAAATCGCCAATATTTTATTTTTATGGTTTGAAAATAGGTTGAAATCGCCAATGCAAATATTTTTCTGGTTTTAAAAACATTACCATTTGCCCATGCAATTATTTTTTGGGTTTTAAAAATAGTACAATTCGCCAGGATTTTTCACAAACTTTGAGCGATCACAGCTAATTCGCCAATGTAGATTATTATTTTTCTCTGTAAACCGCAAAAATTTGCTAGTAAAATTAAAATTTTCTTCGGAATTATACAACTTTCGCCAGGTTTTTACACCTTGTCCAAGGGAGGGGTTTCTTAAAGTTTTCCCTGTTAGTAGATTTCATGATGAGTATGTGTTATTAGACCAACCTTGTAGAATAACTAAGGAAGTTATTGAACATATTACTAGATTATGGTCTAATGGATTAGTTCAAGTAATGAGGGTAGTAAAGAATATTATTGTGGCTAACTTAACTGGAGCTACCCTAGATGGAAGAGATATGTCAGTTAGCACAATTACTAACATTGCAGTGAAGTATGCATCACTATTGATTGGAAACAAAATTTACTTCACCAATAGAGAGAACTCTATGTTGGAAACGACTATCAATGTAGACTATGAGATGGTGACGAAGAATGCAAACTATGATCTATGTGAATTGTTGAGGTAATAGTTTCTAGAGAATTTGAAGCAGTCAAAAGAGAAGAAACGTGATTTTTGGTGTGGCACATTAGCTTTGTGCATATTATCCTACTTTTTGGGTGAACGTCTTGGTTACAATAGTGTAGGTTGTATCCCCAGTAGACCAGTGGCACATCAAATACGTGACTATATGAACAATTTTAAGGATTTGATAGTGAAAGATGAAGCTTTTATTGTCTTCTTTGTTTTTTTTCAACAATAGATGCAGAAGAGAGAAAGAATACCTAAAAGTCTTGTTCAAAATATCATGATGACATCACTTTTCTGATAACTAAAGATGAATGTATTATGGAGGCAATAGAGCCTAGAACCAAATGGATACTGGATCTTGGTTATGAAGTATCATAGGAAGAAGTGATTGGTCTAGTTGAAGTACTCTTAAGAAGCCCTAAAGATGAAACTCAAGAAAGGCATGGCACTTATGAAGAGAAATCCAAAGTAGTGCATGAGGAACAAATGAAGCCCACCATTGAGAAGAGGATTGAGAAGAAGGCTAGAGTAGGTCTTTCCCAAGAGGATATTGACCAGAGGAGACAGGAAGCAGGTCTTGCAACAATCTCAAGGAGAACCAAAATTTCCTCCTCTTTGGCTACACCTATGTCCTTCCAAACCATTCTATCTACCCCGGAGAAGAAGAAGAAGAAGATGGCTTAGGTAGAAGGAAAGGCTTCTCTGACATCTAAGGATAATTCCAGAAAAAGGAATAAAGGAGCAACCCCTTCCTCTACTTAAAGGAGAGTTAAAAAAAAGCCACTAAAGCAAAGTCTTCTAAGAAAGAAGAAGAGAAATTAGAAGAAGAAGAATCAGAAATGGAGACCGAGTCTAAAGGAAAAGAAGAATCTGAGACTTAAAAGGACAAGTACGTGCATCTGCTAGAATCTTCAGAGGAAAAAGACATTGAAGTTGAAAAGGAAAAATATGTACTTTGAGAAAGGAAGACAAAAGAAAAGGAGAAGAAGGTTAAGAAGAAGAAGCCTTTGAATTTGGAAACTTTGTTCAACTACATGGTGATAGATGATAAATTGAAAGAGGTTGGTGAGATGTATGGAAAATTTGATGAGGTGGACAAAGCAACAATTGTCAAAGCATTTGTAAAATATTTCACTGATTTGGAGGCATACATGGAAAATTTCAAAAATGACATTCCTGATGATTTATGGAGTGTATTGTCAAAACTGAGACAAGATGCAATAGATGATGTGGAAAAGATCAAGCAACGAGTCCTGTAGAATGTAGGTGCAAGATTGTCTAAAGCAAACAAAGAAACATTAAATCAAGTCTACTCAAATGAGTTCAGATCAAAAAGAAGGGAAGACATTTTGATGTGGAGAGATGATGCAGAGGGTCAGGGGTTTTAGGTGATTTCAAGAAAATATGTTTTCAAATGCTTCACACTCCTTGTAGTTACCTAGTGTTTCCAAGGCACCTTAATGGTTTTAAAAGGGAAAATCTCAATCCACTCTCCACAATGACTCCTAAGGTTGTTAAACACCTATTCCAACCCAATCCAACAAGATTCAACTATTTTCAAAGGTTCAAGTCTTCACCATGCTCTTAAACCCCACTATGTCTGCTACTAGCCCTAGAGCCTCAATTAGGCCACCTGAGGCTGAAATAAATTGTTTTCTCCAACTTTTCCCAAATAACTCCAAAAAAAAAAAATATTTTAAGACACCCTTTTTGGCTTACTAGAACATATCAAAGATTGAGGGTATGTTGTTTTGGACCGTGCCTTTGCTGTCCTAAGATTGGGACAAATTTGCTTGCCAAAAACCCAAGTTTTACAAAGCAAGTGTAAGAAATAATTCTTCCCCAATATTGAAACTCTCAAAAATGTTTATTTATGCCTCAAAACTAAGTAATATCCAATAAAATTGGTTCTATGTGCTCTTTTAATGTGCAAACCCCAAAACCCTCACCATTAGGCTCCAAAACCAATGATTTTCTAATTAAGACCTTTCCAATCACTTCCAAGGCTCATTCAAAGTCCCTTCACCATCTCCTTGGTCATATTAACCAACTTCAATCATCAAACTACCCTCTCCAAGAGGTAGATCTTCTACTGCTATAAGTTTGCTATGCTTCCTACTCACTTCTCCCTCATCAAACTCATGGTGTACACCTGTTAAAACACACTTCCTGCAAATGTTTTGGTTAGGATCATAATGTACATGTTAGATAGATCCTCCTCTATGAGAAACAGGACCTTACATCCATAGAAGGGCTCCAAATTGCATTTTGGGCCTTCAATGCCAATGACACAACTCAGAAAATTTTAGGACAGTCAGCACAAATGACAAAATCTAAGCAAAACCTGCTACAAAATCATTCCAAATCAATTATTACAATGTTTAATGAATTCCCAAGACTTATACCATGAAAGATCAATCACTTTCAAGCAACAAAACACAAGAAATTGCAAGAAAATGAAGGTTTTATTCACTTTTTCTGTTAAATCCGTACAACATCCGTACTGTAGCATCCAACCACACCAAAATGGAATTCTAAGGTTTTATGATACCTTCCCCTAACTTCCCAAACTGAAATCCATCAGTTATTCATGATTAAAATGCTTAACAATCAAGTTTTTAGCTTTTCCCCCCAAAATGACACTAGCCACTATTTTCAAATTTTTGAATTTGAAACTCTTATGAAATGGACTTCTACCCCAACCTAATGACTTCTAAAGGATCAAAATGATTTATCAAATATTTCTAAACACCTTTGAGACCCTTACCAATTCTATACCCATGAAATCCTATATTTGGTCCTATGGCCTTATTAGGTCCATTAGGACAATTAATCATTACATTAGGATCATTACAATAAAATGTCATAATTGGCTTCAAGACATCATAATTGAGTCTATTAGACCCATACACCTCCTTGTCATGCTTCCATGGTGTCCTCCAAGTTGTCTTCATGCCTAGTGCCCCTGCACCATACTCCCCACCAAACAAAGAACTCTTGTCCCAAGAGTGACCAGTCTTGTGCCAACCACCTAATGATGATGTCTTCTGATTTTCAATAGGGAAAAGGTACTCTCCAAAGGTAATCTTCCTCCTACTACAACCTGCATTCACTTTACCAAAAACATTAGTATCAAAAAGCTGATTTTGAGTCCCTTGTCTAGGACCTTGTGTCTTCACCTCTTCTTGCCTCCTCTTATCACTGTTCTGATCTGATATCATCTGCAAACTCAGAGGTTTAACCACATCTCTCTTCTCAATCACCGGGCAATCAATACCCCCAACTCTTATGCTATTGAAACTAGAACCATGCTGCTCCTTAAGACTGCTATTTTGCTGCAACTTTGTTTTGTTCTTCCAACCGGTATCATTGTCCTCTTTACCCTGCTCACACAACCTGATTTTGTCTCCAAAACAAATTACATTATGCTCATACTTCTCCCTACAAGGCAAAGGTGTTAAACAATATCTCTTACTACCCTTATGCACCAAGTATGTATTTGTATATCCATCATGGATTGTCCTCCTCAAGTATTGCCATGGTCTACCCAAAATTATATGTCCACAAGTCATAGGTATAACATCACACAAAACCTGATCATGATATGGACCAATTGAGAAATCAACATAAGCCCTCTGACTAATCATTACATGCTACTCTTGACTAACCCAAGTGGCATTATAAGGATTAGGATGATCAAATGTTTGCAATCCCAACTTAGAAACCATATCAAATGAAACAAGATTATCATGTGAGCCAGAATCAATAATCAACTTACATATCTTACCCTTACTCAAGCATTGTGTCCTAAAGATGGATACCTGATTTGATGTTTGCTGCTGCAATTTACCTCTTTTGATCATAAGAAAATCTCCCTCTGTTATAGGATAGGCTTTCAATGGTTCTTTGTCTTCTTTCTTGTCTTCTTCTTCACATGTCAAATGAACTCTTCTATCTTTGCCTCTATCAGCTTCATCTCATTTAGGACATTTGAAAGATGGATGTCCAACTTCATTACAATGGTAACACCTACCTGTGAATACATGTGATGCTCTTCCACTACCAAATCTACCTCCTCCTCTATAACTATAACCACCTCTTTGTTCTGATGTAGACTCTTTGTCCTTATTGTCTTGTCCTTGTGATTCATTTGCAGACCTTCCTCCTCTTCCTCTCATGGATCCTCTACCTCTTGTGCCTCCTTGTCTCTCTTGTTTTCTCTTCAACTTCTCCTCAGCCCTTATTGCAAGTTGAAAACAATCTCCCAATGTTTGTGGAACATTCAACCCAATCTCATCCTGCAAATTATATCTCAGCCCATTCAAATACCTTGCTACCTTTTCATCTTCATCCTCTACTCCTCCTCTGATGCCCAGTTTATGAAATTGCTCTGTGTATGTCATCACATCCATGTCTCTTTGTTTCAAGTTTTGTCTCATCCTCTTTGTTTGTATAGCAAAATCAGATGGTAGAAATTGTGCCTTCATCATTGCTTTCATCCTTTCCCAACTTGTAATCTTATTCAATCCTCTTGCTATCCTCTCAGCCTGCATACCACTCCACCATGTTAATGCTATTCCCCTCAACTTTGCCTTTGCAAATTTCACCTTCTTGTCATCATCTGTGTCTTCCAACTCAAAGTAGTTTTCTAAGGCCTCTATCCACCCTAGCACTTCCTCACTATCCATTCTTCCCTGGTAAATAGGTAAATCAACATGTCCTTTCATTACTCCACCTTGTACTGCCTTTAGTAGTCTTACCAACCTCTTCTCTTCAGGGTCTACCATCTCTTCCCTATGCTCTTCATGCCCACTTCCTTCATTATGTGAGTCAAGATGCTCATTGTTTTCATCCACCCTAGGTTGTTCTCTTTCCTTCTCTAAGGCTTCTATCCTTGCAGATAGTTGCACTCTCTCCCTTCTCTCTCTTTCTCTTGTTGCTTCAAGTTCTCTCTTTTCCCTCTTCTCTCTTTCAAGGGCTTCCTTCAACTCTTCAATTTCCCTAGCCATTTGATTCTTCGGTGCCATCTTGTCAAAACCTTCCCAAAGAGATCTACTCACTGCTCTGATACCAATCTGATGTAGAGGGTCAAGGGTTTTAGGTGATTTCAAGAAAATATGTTTTCAAATGCTTCACACTCCTTGTAGTTACCTAGTGTTTCCAAGGCACCTTAATGGTTTTAAAAGGGAAAATCTCAATCCACTCTCCACAATGACTCCTAAGGTTGTTAAACACCTATTCCAACCCAATCCAATAAGATTCAACTATTTTCAAAGGTTCAAGTCTTCACCATGCTCTTAAACCCCACTATGTCTGCTACTAGCCCTAGAGCCTCAATTAGGCCACCTGAGGCTGAAATAAATTGTTTTCTCCAACTTTTCCCAAATAACTCCAAAAACAAAATATATTTTCAGACACCCTTTTCGGCTTACTACAACATATCAAATATTGAGGGTAGGTTGTTTTGGACCGTGCCTTTGCTGTCCTAAGATTGGGACAAATTTGCTTGCCAAAAACCCACGTTTTACAAAGCAAGTGTAAGAAATAATTCTTCCCCAATATTGAAACTCTCAACAATGTTTATTTATGCCTCAAAACTAAGTAATATCCAATAAAATTGGTTCTATGTGCTCTTTTAATGTGCAAACCCCAAAACCCTCACCATTAGTCTCCAAAACCAATGATTTTCTAATTAAGACCTTTCCAATCACTTCCAGGGCTCATTCAAAGTCCCTTCACCATCTCCTTGTTCATATTAACCAACTTCAATCATCAAACTACCCTCTCCAAGAGGTAGATCTTCTACTGTTTTATTTTGCTATGCTTCCTACTCACTTCTCCCTCATCAAACTCATGGTGTACACCTGTTAAAACACACTTCTTCCAAATGTTTTGGTTAGGATCATAATTTACATGTTAGATAGAGCCTCCTCTATGAAAAACAGGACCTTACATCCATAGAAGGGCTCCAAATTGCATTTTGGGCCTTCAATGCCAATGACACAACTCAGAAAATTTTAGGACAGTCAGCACAAATGACAAAATCTGAGCAAAACCTGCTACAAAATCATTCCAAATCAATTATTACAATTTTTAATGAATGCCCAAGACTTATACCATGAAAGATCAATCACTTTCAAGCAACAAAACACAAGAAATTGCAAGAAAAGGAAGGTTTTATTCACTTTTTCTGTTAAATCCGTACAACATCCGTACTGTAGCATCCAACCACACCAAAATGGAATTATAAGGTTTTATAATACCTTCCCCTAACTTCCCAAACCGAAATCCATCAGTTATTCATGATTAAAATGCTTAACAATCAAGTTTTTAGCTTTTCCCCCCAAAATGACACTAGCCACTATTTTCAAATTTTTGAATTTGAAACTCTTATGAAATGGACTTCTACCCCAACCTAATGACTTCTAAAGGATCAAAATGATTTATCAAATATTTCTAAACACCTTTGAGACCCTTACCAATTCTATACCCATGAAATCCTATATTTGGTCCTATGGCCTTATTAGGTCCATTAGGACAATTAATCATTACATTAGGATAATTACAATAAAATGCCATAATTGGCTTCAAGACATCATAATTGAGTCTATTAGACCCATACACCTCCTTGTCATGCTTCCATGGTGTCCTCCAAGTTGTCTTCATGCCTAGTGCCCCTGCACCAAGAGACAAGGAAGTATTTGAGAAGCTACAAAAGGAGATAGTTGAGGCCTTGCGGGATATGACAGATAAGCTTGGAATATTGTCTCACAAGGATGATAATGCGCTTATGCAACATTAGACTCTTGTAGCTGATGATACTATTATGAATGAGAGACTCCTTCCTCCTCCGTAGATCATAAAAGCTATAACAAAGGATGAGAAAATTGACAGAACAATTGGTTTTGATATTCCTAAAGGAGAAGTGTTTGAAAGCAAGGAACAAAAACATGGTGATAGAAAGAAACTAAAGTTGAAAGGGAAGATGAAGAAAAGCAAAATGACAGAAGAAAAACAAGAAGTTGAAAGTGAGAATGTTGAAAAGGATAAAGAAAAGAAAAAGAATGAGGAAAGAAGAGAAGAAAAGAAAGTGATGGAAGCCAATACTTCCTCCGGTAATGAAGAAGATTCTCTGGACAACCTGTTGGATAGGCAACTAAGCTTTCAACCCATTACTCACTCTAAGGTGCTCTTTGATTTGAGTAAAATGGATCCTATGCACAAATTCCAGATTAGAGATGCATTTATTACATCTTCTAGAGAGAACTTGATGGATGAAAACAAAAAGAAAGAGCAATTGCTTGATCCATCTCTTTCCAGTGCAGAAAACTTCAAACTGATAATGAAGTTTTTCAAAGTATATTCTTCTGGCCTTAAAGATGTGGCAAAATAAATTGCAATGGAAAAATGAAGAGAAGTTAGTCGATCTTAAAGGAAGGTGTGTGACTGCACACAAAATATTTCTAGAACTTGTGTCTAAAGGTAAAGCATGCCTTAAGGAGGCCAAAGTCCTCTATAGCTATAGCTCACAATGGCCTAAGGCCACTAAAAGATAAGACAAGAGATAGACTCTATTGAGTCTCAAATCAATGCAGCCTATCATAACTTTGATCTAAAGCAAGATCTATCTGGTTCCACTAGACCTGCCATAGAGGAGTTGCACAAGATTCTTTGAGCTACAACAACAAAGGGAAAACATCATTCTTCCTCTCAATCATCTTAGAGATTTAATTAATGAAGATATGTCTTTGGTCTTCCATGCCCTTTTGAAGGCACGACAAATCGACTGTTTTGATCTAGCCCCTACCTCTATTGAAGAAGAAGAAAACATGTTGAAGACTGGTGCAGGAGCACCTAAGGTCTAGTAAATTTGTCAATTTGGTGTTTTCAGTCTTAGGAGTTAGGGTTAGGTCTATTTTGATTCAATAAGGTCTATTGAGACCATTGGTAATGTTATTTCATGTTTTTGGGTTTGTTTGTCAAAATTGGAGTCATGATTTTTAAATTTGTAAAGTTGCTCAAAATGTTGTCATTTTTGTCATCGGGATAAGCTATACCGATAAGATGTCATTGGGGTAAAAAGTTGTCATTACTGTAATCGGGATAGGTTAAATCGATAAGGTATCATTGTTGTTATCAGGATAGGTTACACTATCGGATTTGCAAAATTTTGTTCGACCGATTTTGAATGGCTATTCCGATAAGGTATCAATATTGGCATCGGGATAGTTAACTCGATAAAGCTTCATCGTGGTCAAAAGTTGTCATCGGGATAGTTTTCTCTATCGAGATTGGTAAATGTTGTTTAGCCGACAATTGATGGGTATACCAAAAAACCTTCAAATGTCTTGTTCGGCATAAGCTATACTGAAATGAGCGACATCAAGGTAGGTTGTTCTATCGGAATTACATGAAATTATTGTTGCACCTTGAAGAGTTATTCTGATGGGTGATCAAGAAGACATGCTCAGAATTTCTATTCAAATACCAATGTTCGACAGTGATTTATCAGCTCGGCGTTTCTATTCCAACACCTATGTTTGACAACGATTTATCAAATGTGGAATTTGAACAATCATGCAATCCAATGGTCACGACAGGAAAGTTCAAATTTGGTATAAATTGTATGAGCAACAGGTAGAGAATGGGAGGGGGAGAACGGGGAGAATTCTACAAAGTAATTATGTAACTGTTTTTTTTTTCAAATTTGAAATCATTGACACTGAATTGGAAGCTTATTTTCTGTATTTCACTTTGCTTCTGTAATTTGCTCTAATTTTGTATTTACATATTGTTGTTTGGATTCAAACTATTTAAGTGAGCACATTTGGGTGTATAGTGTGTGTTATCTTCCATTCACCGATGATTTGAAATTCTGAGTTGTTAAAAAGATTTTGTAGATTGTTCACGGGGTCGCCTAGTAGCTAGGTGAACTAAGGTACTAACAAGAATTTTGACAGTTTCTCCCTGATTCGATTGTTAGAACACCCTGAAACTTGGTGTGATGACCCAAGAAGGATAGAGGATAGTTATAGTTACAATTATGGTTGCTAATTTGATGAGCATATAAGTTTGTTTTGTTGTAATTTGACTATTGAATTTGTAGCCGAGAGTCTTTGAAAGGGTTTTCTATGTGTTGAATGTTGTGAGTTTGAAGGAAGGGGTTTTTGTATAGCATCAAAGACATTGGATATTCATAACAATTTTCTTGATGGCATTGTCTAGGCCTGGGATGGAAATAAGGATGCCTGGAAGACATATCTTCAGAATATCAAAGGCTCAACATCTGGTTGAAAATCTTTTTGCCTACAAAAGTATGTAAATTTTTTATTGTACAGAATATTTTTGTATTTTACTTAGGGGGAGCATTTCATACAATTTTTCTTTTTATACGCCCTTTCTATTTGATGCCAAAGAGGGAGACATAAGGAGATAGATTTTGGCAGTTTTGGGGAGTCATAAGGAGATAGATATGGTAACCTTTTTTGGCATGTTGTCATCAATGACAAAAGAGGAGAATGTTGGAATTTTGTCATTGGTGTTGTCATTGAAGCTTGTGGGCAATATGAGCTTTATGCTTTTGGACAATTTTGGGTTAGTCTAGCAAGCTGGACTACATTAACATAAGCCTATTTTTAGTTTGCACTCCTCCACAGTTAATTGTATCAGTTTGCGGTTTTGTCAGTAAGCTTGAAGATGCCTAAAGTACCTATATTCAATTTTTCTCATGTTGACATGGAAAGTTCAGAAAGATACGTGTTATGAAAGCTCTATCTGACAGTTACCCTGTTTCTTTGAAACGAGACAATCAGCTCAAAGGGTTTGTGTAGACACCTAAAAATGTCTATTTAATCGTATACTAAGTATTTGTCTAATTAATTAAGTAATTCTTTAATTATTTGATTAAACTAACTATTTCTTCTAATCATCACCATTCAACATTTCTAATTATTCTATTGCTATTCTTTAATCAATTCATCATTTAATCAATCAAACCCATCTCAAGTATTAAATAAATATTATTTATTTAATTAATTGTGATATTTTCCTTAGTTAAATAATCTTTATTATTTAATTAAACTCATTTCTAATGTTTAAATAATTTTATTTAAATTATTTAAATAAATTAACAATTAATTATTCCTTCAATCCTCAAATTCTAATTCTAATTAATTTCACCTAATTTCATTTCATTCTTCCCCAAATTCGAATTTCACTTAATTTCATTTCTTCCAAATTAACATTTCACCAAATGTGAATCTCAGTTAATTTCATGTGCATTTAAGCATTCGAAAGTCCAAATTCAAATCAAATTCAATTTCAAAATCTTATAGCACATGTTGAAATCAAACTGATTGATCAAATCAATTGACTAATCAATTAACTCCTCAATCTCCCATTTTCACTCAAAATCAGCTTTTTATGACTAATCAATCATTTCAGTCTTCTAATCCATCTAATCAGTTGTCTCTCAATCAATTTAGTTAACTAACTAGTCTATTCACTCTATTGGTTAATCAATTGAGTTCACTCTCCAATCAATTATGTTAACAAATCAATCTATTAAGTTCGCTGATCAATCAATTTTAGTTATCTATCAATCAACACTTGAGTTCAAATTATCACCTCCTTTGTGTTGAAAATCTATAAATTCAATTCCTTTTCTCATCTTCAAGCGAGATCACAGTCTTCAAAATAGTTGGTAATCTATGCAGGAAATCAGTGCAATACCTGAGAGTCATTCAACAACAACTAAGGAGAAGAACAATGAAAGCTACAATGCAATTGAGGGGGTTTTCAATTAGGATAATTGTTTACTTCTTTCATTTGTGCATTTCATTTCATTGATTTGTGTTTGGAATTGCTTTGATAGTTAAGGATCTTGTGATCGTCCTTATTCTCTATTTCAGCATTTACGACATTCAGGCATGGAAACAATTTGCATTTTGTCAAATGATCACATTTTGTTTTGTGGTTTTGGGACAAGACTAAGGATTGGTTATAGCGTGTAAATTCTAGTGGACACTCTCTTGCATCACATTTTGGCCAACTTATGAGGATGAATTGTGTAACGTGTAAAGTGTAACAGTATGAAGGAGCTGATGAATTGTGCAGAATTTGTTTAGTGAACCTAATTGGAATTGTACCTTTATGCATGTCTGAGTTGTAATTTTAACAATTCATTTTTCTATTTATTTCTGGGCAGTGAACCTTATTTAGGCAATGAGCCCTCTAGTAGTGAACCATGCAAAGAGCACTATTGTGATATTTTGTAACCGTTTATAAGATATTGAGATTTAACCCTCTATGGTTTTTCCCTTGCAGGTTTCCACGTAAAAATATTAGTGTCAAATGTTATGTGTTTCTCTCATAGTTTTTTTCTTTTACTACATTTAATTATGTTATGTGGATGGTTGTTTAAGGGTTTTAATTCATTTAAGTCATTTAAGGATATATTGATTCACCACCCCCACGCCCCCTCCTCTTAGTATCTCGTATACCCTCATTACGAGTCATATATCATACTATATGTGTGTATGTATATATATTCATATATCTTCCATAATTGGATGCATGTATACATGTACGTATACGTATATACATATACTTATGCTATATGCACTCATAATTGAGCATGCATCTTTATCTTAATCTATAAGATTATCCATTTTATATCTTAATATAATTATTAATCCAAAGATCAACAAACACACTCTTAACCTAAGTGGCACAAGAAAGACCAACTACCAACCAACTGACAAAGTGAGACAATTGTAGACACATAAATCTGACCACCAAATTAAATAAATATTTAATGTTTATTTAATTCACTAAAAATTCTTCTATTAATTAAATCATGAGGTCACGCAATTAATCTTGTCCTATCAATGACTCTCATCAATCATGAGTCACGCAATCAATCAAACCTATCTAATTATCAAATCTTGAGTTTAAATCATTGACTCTCATCAATTATCCAGTCAATAAAACTCTATCAATCATTTGATCAAGCAAAAAACATCAAAGCAATCAAATGCTCAAATAATTTTATCAGAAGATCAATCCTAAAAATTCACAAATCTATCTTATTCATCCCCCAAGGGGGCATCATCGTCACTGTTAGGATTCCCACAGATACTGAGAGGGGGGGGTGAATCAGTATCTAACCGGTGAATTGAATTTCTTAACTTAAAACATGTAGAACATATTATAACAGTGTACCGGTATGCAAGAAATAATGCAATAAACAGAATTAAAAGCATCCACATGAAAAACACACCATAACACAATGTTTTAACGAGGAAATCCGGTGTGGGAAAAACCTCGGTGGGATTTGTGACCCACAATATTCACTTACTGGCCAATAAGAGAATATTACTTACAAGAGGGGCTTGCACATGCAGGAAGGCCAATTGCCTAGAGCTCACTACTCAATGGGAAGTCTCACTGACTTACAATGATGGATTATATAAATCCAGTATCTTGTACTGCTTCAGAATAGCATCTATAATGCCAGATCTAGTACCGGTTTCTGCTCTGCTTCTTACATAAACCCTTAACCTATAGTTCGCATAATAGGTCTGCCTTATTTCGCCTAAATATATTCTTCTCACTTACTTACAAATGTTCTATAATGATCTCTCATATATATGAGTCATTTTACAATGATGCCAAGTCGGCTTACAAATATTTTACAATAATAAACAAAATATAATATAACAAAAATCTTGTCGGCCTCTGTGTCAGTATGCTTCCTTTCTCTGCTGGTGCCGGTGTAGAGTCTAATCTTGCTAGTGTCGGTGTAATGCCTTGTCGGTGCCATAGGATTGTAAGGTTGCCATCAATGACAAAACCCTCAATCACCTACAATGTCTCATTGGAGTGTGCATATGCCAACAGTCACATCATTATCCAACAATCAGCGTCTGGGGCAAATTGAAAATTTTATCAGCATCATCAAGCAATTTTTTCTTTGAATCAATGTGTCGCCACACATCACTTCAAAAAGGAGCAAAATGTAGACACCCAAATCTGTCCACTTGATTAAATGAATTTTATATCTGTTTAATTATCATTCATCCAACTATTAATTAATTTTTTCCCCTTTTCCAACTATTAATTAAATTAATATTTAATTAATTCACCCCACCCCCTCCTTCTATTAATTAAATAAATTATTCAATTTATTTGATTTAATTCACTTAACTAAATTCAAACCATTAATTAAATAAATAAATCATATTTGTTTAATTAAATCCTTCTTCATATTTAAATAAATTAATATTTATTTAAAATCCCCAAATATCATTGCTCACATTTAAATAAATTGATGTTTATTTAAATCCCTAAAATCCCCTATCACATTTAAATAAATTAATAATTCCTAAAATCCCTCCCCAACTTACATTTTCTAGAAAATGCAAATTGCAAGTTAACATTTTCTTAATCATGTCTAAACCTATATTATTAGCCTAATCACCCTTTAATGGTTTGCACATTCCTAAACCAAAGGTTAACCCAAAATCCATCAACTCAAGCCTTTAATGGCTTTCTTTAAAGTCTTCAAACCTTTAATGGTTTCATTCTAGAGACTTCTCAAGCCTTTAATGACTTCCTTCAAGCAGTTAATGCTCTATCGCCCTTTTTCTCATTTAAATAAATTAAAATTTATTTAAATATCTATCTAAATGCAAGTTGCACCAATAAATTGAAATAAATTAATTTTATTTCAATTAAATCCTAAAAATCCCTCCCACTTACATTCTCCTACAAATCCACTTGCATACCTAAACCCCTTCTAGATTCTTCTAATCACTTCCATTTTAACCTAATTACCCCTTAAACATTTGCACATTCCTTAAGAAAATGGTCACTTCTCAAAAGCTTCCAAAGTCTTCATTACCATTAATAGTCATTTCACCTTCTACCCTAGGTTAGAGACTTTTTTTTATCTTAACCATTTTTTTAACTCATGGGTCTTTTCAAGCATTCATTGCTTTGACCATGGTTATCCCTTTAACTCTTGCACAAGAGTTTATCCTTTGGATAAAAGCTTTATCCACTAACTCAACCCTAACCAAACCCTCCTAGGGTAGCCATCATGTCCCTTTAGACATTTAATGCCTCTTCTATCTCCTCTCAAGCCTTCTCATGGTTACACTTGTCAACATGAGATTGGGTTGAAAGTATCATGGATTGAAGATCATTCAATCTTAGCTATTGTTAAAATAATTGAATCTGAACCATCCAATTCCCCATTTCTTTTATAAAGAGGCCTCATTTCTCTCATTATCCATCATCCAAGTTCCATGCATCCGGATTATAGTCTATTTCATCAAGTCTTAAGTTTTGCTTCTCTTTGTTTAATCATAATCTTTAACATTTAGAAGCATTTCATATCATTAGCATAGCATATTCATGTTAGTATAGCATGTTAGTATAGCTTAATATCCATATCATAACATAGTTAGTTTCATTATCATAGCATAATATCTCATCTTAGCAAGCTTTGTTAATCATCATATAGATCTTAATTGCTTTGCATATAGATCATCTTATCACACATCGCTCATACTTGGAGTTGTCATTCCAAGAGTCAATTGTTCAATGATCTGAGAGCAATCATGACTCAAGGAATCCTATGAGATAGAGTACAATAGAACAGTTTTTAGAGGATATTGGTTTAACTTGTTTTATCCTTCATATGTAATGTTTCATTGGTATGTTTGTTCATTTAGTTCTTAATTGATCACTAACATCTTTTCAAGTATACAACAACCACCCTAACTGTCAAGGTCAAAACTAACTTCTAACAACTTTTCTTAAGACTAAAGGGCTCATTGGCAAGTTTGGTCTCTTCCAAAGTCTACAATCATCTCCTTGATGATAACGTAGCTTATCCTACATCCACTTGATTACATGAAAATAGTTAGACCAATTTTATCTACTCATTAATCTCATATATATATATATAGACATTGCCAAAATAATCATTCATGTCTTTCTATCAATTTATACTTAATATCTCATTCACATAAAAAAGCGATAAAATGTCATTGTTCGGCCATACACATGTTTGCATCATTCAAAATTAAAACCATTGTTTGAAATAGAGATGTACTATTTAACCTACAAGATTTTTCAAGTTTTTATGAAAAAAATTATGAGCCTGTTTTTATCACCCTTCTCTTTCATTCTATAACCTTAACCTTTCTCATACAACTAAAAAAATCTTATACACAATATTTAGCATAAAAATCTAGCAATTATCGTCTTCCATACTTAGAAAAAATATCTGCCTATTTGAATATTGTCCTTCACAAACTGCAATTTCTCCTTGCCGACAGGTCCAGCCGACTTCTATTTGCCGACAGCCCCAACACAATCACAACCTTCCGAATTTGCTGCAAGACATCCAAAGAAAAAGCTAAAAAATGCCACTACTTCCACATTTCATGTATAACTCCAAATTTCCAAGCTGTTGTTGGCACAGAAACTCCACAAAGAATACATACATCACCAAACTTTTTAGCAATTGCCTTCAAAGGCCTCTGAATGCCATCAAAAATGTTACCCAAGATCCCAGGTCCAAGCTCTGTCAACAGAGGCTTGTGCGTCTGCAAGATGGAGTTATTCACTATGCAACAAGCAATCTCTTCATAAACTCGCCAACTTTCACCGAGTCAGCCAACCAATCTCCTTCACAAATTTCTCCTCCTTCCCAGGCTTTGATAACAAATGAAGGCCAAGTCACCAGGTTCGAATTCGAATTCGAAGTTCGACAGCTTTGAAATTCGAATGAAGTTCGATGCAGAAAAAATTCGAAATGTATAAAATTCGAATTAAATTCGCCATATGTAATTTTTAAAATTTTTTAATAAATATATGTAAATATGTAATATATCTATAAAATTGCGTAAATAGTTTAACATTATAAATTTATAAATAAACATTATAAAGTATAGACTATTAATTAACCTAAAAAAATATTAAATAAACAACATTATTAAATAATAAACCTAAAAAAATATTAAATAAACAAAAATATTAAATAAATAATAATAAATTTATAGTAAACATTATTAAATTGTTTATAAAAATATTAAACCTAAAAAAAATTTAAAAAATATTTAATATAAAATTACAAACTATTAATATAAAATTATAAATTTTTAAACTATATAAACATTATAAAATTATAAATAAATAAAACAATAATAAACTTTAAAAAAATGGCGTCGCAGACTGGTCGTGGCGTCGCCTACTGGTGGCGGCCGGGCGGACTGGTGCGACTCCCGTGGGCGTGACTGGTGCGACTCCCATGGGCGTTGGCAACTCGCGTGGGCGTGACTGCAACTCCTGCGGCCACCATATTTATAAAATCTGCAACGAAACCCTAAAAAGCAAGCCAAAAAAAACTTTATCGCAAACCCTAAATTTTAATTCGAATTTAATTGAATTTAATCGAATTTTTGCATATTTTTTCAAGTTCGCCGAATTTCGAACTTCAAGGTTCAAATTCGGCCGAACTAGTTGACTTAGAATGTAGGTATCAAATATTTACAAACAATCCTAATAATGATCTGCATATCATAGTCACACAAAATGCAAATATAATTTGAAGGGCACACCAAAAGCCTTGTTGAAATTCATTGAACCAAAATACATATTTATACGATAGAATTCACAACTGAATCCAACTAATCTGACCAACTACTTTCTTAACAAATAACCAATTACTAACAATGTCCATTAGCAATTAATTACTTTCCCATTCTAACTCTGCGTTGTAAATTGACATGATTTAAGTTAATTGTCCAATACAAGCCATTTGGAACTACTCAGTTATCACTTTTAGAGTGAGATATCGAGAAAAATAATCCACCCGAACTGTGAACTACATAATAATGTTAAATTGAGGGAAAGCAGTAGAGCATGAAGCCAAGATAAGAGGGAATCTTATTCACCAAGGCAAATTGTCAAAATTAGCTGTTTATCTTACATAGAAAATTGCTGCAAAGTCGATGATAGATTCAATCATCTATCTATCCGTATGCATCTTAAGAATAAACCCAACAGCACTTAAATGAACTATTAGAATGACTTCAAATATGAATGGAATAATGCTAAAAGATATAATATAATAAACCGTTAATGGATCAACAGAAATGTTAAATTTTGCAATTACAATAATGGCCAAAAGCTTTGGGCTAGAAGATGAGCAATAACAGGAAACCACCAGTCTATAAAGTTGTGAATCAAAATTTAAAGAGAGACAAAGTACATGATTGCTTTTTCATGGTCAAAGTCTCACGTGAGAACTCACCTCCCTTTTGAAGGAGAAGCACAGAAAAAAAATTCGGTCTTACATATCAATGAATATCAGGCTTGGAATGTGATCACTTACATATAGCCCAGCAGCAATTTTGACTTCACTTAGAGAAGAACATTAAGACCAAAGAGGACTTCCCTCAACTGATCCTCCTCCAAAAGAGAAATTTTTTCAGTTTTGCCATCATATAATCTATCAAGACAAGTATAAACTCCCAAACTGTTCAGATGATACATTAAAATGTGCCCGCACACAGCACCACGACTCACTTGCAAGCCTTTACATTATGGAGGATATCAATTGCTTGACAAAATTATGTAAAACATTGTAGAAGCATACTGGCAGCTTCTTATACCAGCCTTAGATTTTTTACTAAGGCAGAGATGACGTAAAATACTAAAATCTTACAATCATCGTGATAGAATTGAAGCCCTCTGAATTTCAGAGTCCTTTGCACTTCACTTGATGTTATTATATAGCTACAAAGCCCGCAAATTTTAGATTTGAATTTTATTATTGGAATTGGGGCTATTTATGCCTCTTCAGTTCTTTTCTGAAAGAATTTGAATTTTAATCAGCTAAACAATGGAGCTGCAAATGATAACACGCTAAGAACTACTAAAAGGTTAAACAAGTATTGACCAGAGGAGACATCAGTGCCCTTTGATAGAAAACATATGCCAAACTTGCATGTCAGAGCTATTTCCTCACAAATGGTTTCTGGCAGACAAGTAACCTCTGTTCATTATCATCCTCCAGTTCTACTATCCGAGCATCCCACCGCATTTGGGCAGCTATAGTTCTTGCTTCTTCAATTTTTTGAACTTCATCACGAAGCACAACCCAACCCTGTGATCATCATTCAAAATTCAAATCATTCCATGAGTTTCCCAGCAAGTCAACAAAAGCCTTGATTATTTAAACATTAGTCCCTAAAGTCTGAATAATTTTGACATAAAATAATTATTAACTTGAGCAGGAAACTCAGCAGACTCATATAGGTAGCTTACCAAATCCTTCCAGCTGTTTAATAAATTAGACAATGGAAAAAACCACATGCAACATTCTCAGAACCAATCGACAAAAAGGAAAAAGCTGGACAATAATTACCTCTGGCCTAAGTATCCGATCCATTTCTACAAACAAATCCGACATTCCACATTTATACTGGTGATACTGTTCTTGTGACAGTAAACCTTCTGCATGAAGCATATCATATGTTCTAGGGTATGTAGGAAAAGCTTCACACCTGCAACATAGAACCCAGAAAATAAATTACTTACATCTCCGATAGAGAACCATCCTTTATTAAACATCTAGTTCCTATCAAATCTTTAAAAAACAATTTTCAGTTTAACGCTGAAAAAAACGACGAGTGTCCTTATTGAATTGAATCTTGGTTCAATTTCCATTTTAAAACCTGACAGATTTTAAAACGAACATTTCTTAAGGAAAAATCAAACAATCCAAGTTTTAGGTCCTATTTTCAGAACTGCTAACCAAAAGTCAAATATGAAAATAATTAAATATTTGGACAGTAAGTGATATTTTCTGAATTCAGTTTTTTTTAATTGTTCTTGTACTTTCAGAAGTTTGTGTATGCAAATTAAGGCACCCCAGCTGCAGAATTGATTGAAGGCTAACACAATCGATTTTTATTCAAACCCTACGGTGCAGAATTCAACATAGTGTTAGTGGGAAGAATCTGAAATTTTCCAAGGTTTTATGGATGAAAACCGCTGTGCTGCCTGTGAGAGAGGGCTGTTGGAGGGTCTCAGTGGGTGTAACGTTCATATTTCAATGTTTGAAGCTGATATGTGCTTGTGAAAGGCACAAGGACCTATGATAGGTCATTGGGTGTGATGCCCAGGATCTTCCAGCAATTGGCAGGTTGATTTTAACTTGAGATAGGTGGCTTATTTATTTCAGCGGGGGTAATGCCCAAGAGTCTTCAGTGATGAGGAGCTCTGGACCTGTGAGAAGTTGAGAGTGGGATACCCTAATTTCTACAGTGACTAGAATGTTGATTTGCACCTACTTGGTTATTGATCTAATTTTTTTGGAGTTGATTTGTTCAATTTAGCCACATTCCAGTACCTGCAAACATGACTACACTTGGGAGTGTGATTACCTAAAGGGAGCTTTACTTTTTTGATTTTCTCTTTGCAAGTGTATGCTGCAAATGTTGTTGGAAGTAGAACTTAGGGTTTTGTGGAAACCATGATTTCACCTCCAATTAATCTTGTTCAATTGTCTGAACAATACAAGATGGTCAAGGCAAAACAAATCATCTTGGATTTTATACAAGATCATTTGACTCCTCACGTTGCTGAAAAACTATGTTACTGGTCCGGCCCCTACAGAACCCACGTCCTGGTCTGGACTGGCCCAAGTGCAGGTCCAGGTCCAGCATGCCTGCAGGTTCAGGTAGTGTTCCACTAGACACCTGCAAGTCATCCTGAGTGAACCTTGAAGCAAATTTGACGAGTACCCGTGTTGGTTTGACATATTCCGCCATTTTTTTAACTCTTTTTTAGAATAAAAAGTGCAATTCAACCCCCTAAACCTTAAAAAGTGATATGGAAGACATCCAAAAGGCAAAAGCTAACTCATTTTCATATTGTGAATGAAAAACAACAATATTATCCTTCATTGCAGAACTTTTTTTCTTGCTTTCTATTGCACAAATAGAGTTAACAATTGGTTATTAACATTCCAAGCTGGCTGTTTTGATTTTCCTACACATTTGCAAGAGTTTATTTGTTGTCAATGAGATCATAGAGAAAGATTTCTTCAAAAGAGGTACGTATTTTAAAGTTTTTGGTTTTTTTTCCCTACATTTTTTTTACAAATGAGCTCTTTTGTTTTGTTTTGAAGTTCTTGTTTTGTTTTCATTCTTCTGGGTATCTATAACACATGCTTAACTTTTTAAAATGAATTAACTATTATGTTGTATTTATATATTTTTGTTTTAATTTGTTTCAATTCTTCGAATGTGTTGTCTACTAAATTAGCTCTTTTGTTTTGTTTTGAAGTTCTTGTTTTGTTTTCATTCTTCTAAGTATCTATAAGACTATAACACATGCTTAACTTTTTTAAATGAATCAGCTATTATGTTGCATTTATATATTTTTGTTTTCATTTGTTTCAATTCTTCAAATGTGTTGTTTACTGAACTTGTCATTTGAGGTATTACAATGGCAATCAATTCTAGCTCCGTGAGAAAGACCCCACTTCAAAAAAGACCCAGACTCTCCCCTTTGGAAATATGTTGAAAAATGGTACAGCAGCTTCCAAGTGGTGGGGGTTATATTTGGATTTGTCGTGAATGTAAAGTTACATGTTCAAGCTCATACAATTGAGTGAAAAAACATTTATGCAAGATCCCTGGACAAGGCGTCAAATTTTTCCCAAGCGAAGATGCTAATGGCATTCCAAAACCACAAGTCTTGGCATAATATCGAAGAGCAAGAAAAAGCAGATCAAGAAGTAGGTTGTAAATCAAATCATCTTTTGTTAAAGAAAGGATCTTGAGGGATGAAGCTCCCTCCACCACCACCTCATTTTCAACCTGCAGAGAGCCACCCATTTTTGTCCACACCTAAAGCACAACCTATGGCCTATACACATAAAAGAGGGAAGGAATCCTTGGAAATAGCAATTTCATAACAAGTTTTGGGAGATGTCGATCAACACATAGTGAGATGTGTCTATGCAAATGAATTGCCATTCAATGTTGTTCAATCAGCCATCAAAACAGACTCTTTCATCCACTCAGTAGAGCACAATCAACTACACTCAAAAAAGGCAGAGGACTTGGTGTATGTGCATTCAAACTTGCAGCTCCTTACACACAAACAAAGTGGCTGCAAGGAAGAGGACACCAGAAAGTGGGATATTGAACCAAAGCATATTGACTTGGATGCTTCCACTTTCCACTTTGATGCACTTGATGTTAACAATGAGCCAACTAATGAGCATGAGAGTGCTAGTGCCAATGCCAATGCGAATGGCACTTCTTGTGATTCTAATATGGATGGTGGTGATGATATTTTTGAAGACCCATATGTTTTTTTCTTCAATGATGGCTGATTGTTGACACTTGACGTTGTTATTTTTTAACTTTAATATATATTCCATGACATGTGAGTTTGGCTAATATTTGACTGTTAATATGGTGGTTTTGTTTATTATATAATATAAGATTCCCTATTTTGATCTTAATTACTGCTGCAAATATGTATGTATTTCTGATTTTTATATGTTTTGGTATGGACGAACCCAACCACCCAAAAAAAATTGACCAAACCCACAAACTGAACCTGAACCCAAACCCACACTAGTACCATGACTGGTAACTTAAGCTGGAAAGAACTTAGCAAAGAAGATATTTGATGCCTTGGCCATTTTTTATCAAAGTATTTGACATTTACAATTCATCAGAAGATGTTGATGAAGAACTAACTTAATGCCACAAGCATGGGTGACACAAACACAGTAACCACATTCCTAATGAAGATCACAAATTTACAATTCATCAGAAGATGTTGATGAAGAACTAACTTAATGCCACAAGCATGGGTGACACAAACACAGTAACCACATTCCTAATGAAGATCACAAAAATTAAATTTGTGATCAGCTCGTAGCTATTGGGGTTGTGGTGGAGGATGAAGAGTTGGTACCCATAGCCTTCAATTCTCCATCCTAGGAACCGTGTGTTCAAGATGTTTGCATTCACGGAACGCTTCCTACTTTTGAGGTGATTTCATCCAAGTGAAGAGCAAATTGGAGACTGTTTCAGCTAGAGAAAAAGTAGTCCTCATTGCGAAGATGAGGAAAGGTGGAAGGCAAGAAGGAAGAATCAGATTCCTTGGATCAAAGGAAGAAAGACTTTGAATCAAGTGAAGTGTTCCAAGCACTACAAGATAGGCCACTGTGCATCTTAGGGTAGTACATGAACAGCAGAGCATCCAAACACAAGACCTTCAATAAGAAGTCATTCAACATCTTTAAACTTTAAAGAACAAGACCATGGCATATAGGTGGAGTTGGGCAATGATGCCGCTTATCTAGCTACCAGATTGGACTCTATCTCCTACTTGCCTTCAAGGGATATTATTGAGCTAGATGATGTCATGTATGTTCCTAGTTTAACAAAGAGTCTTCTTTCAGTTTCTTGCTCATCAAATAAGCAGTGTATTGCTGAGTTTGATGGTCAGCAAGTGATGACATTTCGGCTAGAGGAGTTTGAAAGGGTGGCCTATACAAGCTACTCGCTAATCTAGTTAAGCATGTATGACAAGATAACATGATGGAGGAGAATCCTATCTTTATGGAGACAATTTCTAAACCTACCATGGAATCATTAATTATTTCCATGCATGAAACTGTGAGAAGAAGGATTGAAGAAGATCCGGACAAATCTATAGCCAAAGGAATCTCTCAGAAAGAGAAGTTAAACTTGATGAGACTCTTCAGTTGCCAAAGAATTTTATTAAAACGGAGGAGGTGATTTTTTTGAGTTATTTGCTTCAGATGTTCATATCGTAGACATTTTGACAGAGCCACTGCCAAAAGGGAAAGTTTTGAACTCTGAAGTAATTATCTGATGTTCATATTGCCATATACATATTGACAATTGTAAGGGGTTAAACTAGGTGTAACAACAAAGAGTTGTCACTCTGGTTAATAATATATGTAACCATCTAGACCTCGTGTTTTGTATGTATGAAAAATAGTGCATTTAACAAAAGCTAGTGAATAAAAGGTCAGGTTTCAAAACTGTTTATGTACAATATATTTCAAAGTTCCCTTGACTCAACTACAATAAAATTCAAGTTCACCTAAGTTTTTCAACTTGTGTAGGTTACATGGTATGTACTATGTACACTGTTTGCTTATGCCAGTACTTTGGTGGCTCACTTGTATTATCAACTTCAATGTTAAACACCATTCCTATCCATTTGTTTTATGTGAAACCATCAAAAGAATATTGAAATCTTTATCATAATACAACTTAACTGTTTTCCTTTCTCAGAGAATGTGGTCATGATGGTAGATCCAATCATCACCTTGATAGATCTATTTCATATCTAAAATAACATCAAATCTTCTATTGACAATTGTAAGGGGTTAAACTAGGTGTAACAACAAAGAGATGTCACTCTAGTTAATAATATATGTAATCATCTAAACCTCGTGTTTTGTATGTATGAAAAATTGTGCATTTAAGAAAAGCTAGTGAATAAAAGGTCAGATTTCAAAACTGTTTATGTACAATATATTTCAAAGCTCCCTTGACTTGACTTCGATAAAATTCAAGTTCACTTAAGTTTTTCACCTTGTGTAGGTTACATGGTATGTACTATGTACACTGTTTGCTTATGCCAGTACTTTGGTAGCTCACTTGTATTATCAACTTCAATGTTAAACACCATTCCTATCCATTTGTTTTATGTGAAAGGAGACCATCAAAAGAATATTGAAATCTTTATCATCGTACAACTTAACTGTTTTCCTTTCTCAGAGAAAATGTGGTCATGATGGTAGATCCAATCATCATCTTGATAGATCTATTTCATATCTAAAATAATAGCTTCCACACCATTTATTTGGTATTTTTAGAAGCATTTTGTCAAAGATACAATTTTCAGTTTGAAAGTAACCTCTTGTCTATTCTCGATTCTTGCTGACCACATTAAATATTGCATGCTCATTTTGTTGCTGTTGCTGTTCCCTACTTTCTGATCAGTTCCCTATATTGTTTCTTGGACCAGAATTCTGGATACGCCACTAAATTCAGGATTCTCTTTTTTCTCACCCATAATGATTTCTACCACTATTTAAGAATTTTGGAGTCTCCAGGGTATATGTTACCAAGGTAGGGTTCTCTACAATCAAAATGCTGCATATTTTGATTTCTAGTTGCATTTTTGGAACTTTTAGTGTCCTTGTGGGTCTCTTGGACCAGAATTCTGGATACGCCACTAAATTCAGGATTCTCTTTTTTCCCACCCATAATGATTTCTACCACTATTTTAAGAATTTTGGAGTCTTCAGGGTATATGTTACCAAGGTAGGGTTCTTTACAATCAAAATGCTGCATATTTTGATTTCTAGTTGCATTTTTGGAACTTTTAGTGTCCTTGTGGGTCTCTAGTGGATTCCTTTCCAAGTTGATCTCCACAATCTGTTTTTCTTTCCACGTAAACTTTAGAAACTTTTATCTCCTTGTGGCATAACAGCCAACTTTCAGTTGCATGTTGGTCTTCCATAATTCAACCAGATGTCATCACAGGTCCTGAATCACCAAGCTTGTAATCATTTAAATTTTTTTCTTAATCCATTACTTTAAGG
Organism: Cryptomeria japonica; assembly: GCF_030272615.1. NCBI lineage: Eukaryota > Viridiplantae > Streptophyta > Pinopsida > Cupressales > Cupressaceae > Cryptomeria > Cryptomeria japonica. The sequence goes on along the minus strand of NC_081406.1, from coordinate 489,830,109 downwards.
ATAAAACTTTATTCCGGCAAATGTAGAGAATTTTGTCAGTTAGGAAGAATAATAATCAAGGCATTCTCCTATTTTAATATATAGTGCCGAAAATGCTACTAGAGTTATGTCACAAGCACCTGCTTCCAAGAGCTTATGGTACAGCCATAGATTAAATGTTTCAAGATCTTGTCCAAAGGTTATCCAAATTTTGGCTTAAAACTCAGCTGTCTCTAACAATCTAATCCATCAAGAGTTGTCAACCAGAGATTGGTCAAGCTGTGGCCACTAATAATTGATTACACCTTGCATTCTCAGAAGCACAAGCTACAGAAAATGTGAAACATAACACTTCATTGAACAGTTTCAGAAGAAATGACTTAAAAAGCTAACTATGTGCTTCAAGAACTCAAATTAAAAGATCCCAGTATCTACAATTCTGTTATTGTAGAATTTATGGATAGCCTATTAGACAAGCATCTAAGTTGTTTATGCAAAGAGAAATTAAAATTAAGCCCTTGGTTTTAAACAAGGTAGAAAGAAAATGAAAATCCAAATATTTAGATCTGTAACATGGAGCAAAACTTCTGTTGTAAAAGGCAAATTTATAGTAATTTATTGGTTGATTTTTCGTGATAATGAGTCATTGGTTAATTTTCGAATAAGTGCAAGAACTATAAAACAATTTCAGCAGCACATGGAAAGAGGATGGTAACTAAATAGGCTAAGTGGTATATAATTAGTCTGATGTCCCAGGCCTGAAGCTAGTGTAACCTTGTTGAAAAATATGACCTTTTTTACCCCAGAATTCAATAAAAAACTTAGGGATGAAAAGATCAAAGCATATCTTTATGTGCTGAATAGAGTTACTTCCTCTACGAAAGAAAATCTTCAGCATTATACTAAGGAGACACCAACAATCTTCTTGGACAATTGCAGAAATCTAGAAATAAAAGCAAATCGTTAAAAAATCAAATTTAAGCTTCCAGTGCAGGATACACATCGTTGCATCAACTATTCATTTTTGGGAAAATGGTATCCTGGAAAAATGTCTGTAACTTGATCATCAATATGCAGAAGGATGCCCAGGTAGCCTTCTAAAGGATGCAAAGAAAATCATAGACTTAAAGAAATTTTAAGAAGAGAATAAAAGGAAGAATTTAAGGACATGTCTCTTTTCAAAAAAAGGAACAAGATCAGTTTCAATAGGATAATAGATTGTTGCTAAGGGGTAGAGTAGGCAGAGAGTGGTGTTAGAGATTTCCAGAATAAGAATGAGTAATCAAACAAGAGAAATAATCAGAAGACAAACAAGATTTGTCATAGACCATAATAAAGCATAGCTAGCCATGTTATTTGCCAAGCCTTGGGTAATTCATCATTGTCAACGACATACAAAGCTGTGTTGCAACCTACAACGTTATGACCTTCTCGAACATTGTGTATCAAGTTCTATGACACTGAAAATGCCTTTTGCAAAATTTCATGATGCTATATGTACGTGTTTTGGGACCATGGTGCTGATAGCATCCTTGGTTATGTTCCAATTTACAATTCCATTAATAATTCTGGTTACATGTGGAAACCAATATAAGAAAAGTTATTGTATTCAATTTAAGTAAGATTCTGTTGAAATTTTCTCCTGCTCTCTTCCACAAAGTTATTATTGTTGTATCTTTAAATCCATCCTGCTCATAGATAAATGCTACAACATAAGAGATTTTGAAATAAGATCAGATTCAATCAACTTTTGTCCATCCCATGGAATCTATTGAAAATCTTAAGGCAAGGCACAGGCATCAAGCAAATATTGTGATTCCTATCTTAATAAATACAGCAAATATGGTGATTCCTATCTTACTAAATAAAGAAAATATGATGATTTCTATCTTAGTAAATACTAATGAAGTCAAAACATGTCATCGACTTTTCCCATCCCAATAAATCTTTTGAAAAGCTAAAGACGCGTTCATCAAGCAAATAGGGTGATTCCATCTTGGTAAATACTAGAGAGTTCGAAACACATAATCAATGTAGAGGATACAGCAAAGTGAATTCCCTCCTTTTTTCACAAATCAGAAATGAGGAGATTAGATCAGAAAATTAATACCAAAACAATTTGCTTACCACCTTGCTACCACAACTGCTAAATTTATCATTAATAAGGACAGGTTATTTAGCAGGTATCTCATAAATGTTAGTAATTTGTAAATCATATGAATCCAAATGACCAATTTTAGTGGCTCCCATATATCAACAGTGTAAATTTGTCATCTTATTATGTTAGCCAGTAAAACAAGCAAGAATAAGGGAAACAGATATGACCAATAATTATGCCAATATGAGATTACATACCAATCATGCAAGACCCCAACAAAGCCTCGATCAAGTATAACTGGAAGCGTATTTGAACCGCTAGTTGGTATAACATTCATGACCCAGACAGATTTTCCTGCATTCAGCAAAGCCGCATTCAAGCCTCCATACCGAGCATTCATATCCATCACATTCCGAATCATATTAAATGGGGGCAGGGGATCCTCTTCCCCTGGTCTCTTTGGATGGTCAGAAAATATCAATGGGGTGAGTAGAGACCAATAGTTTTTCAATCCTGATGTCCATGTCTGGGAATCTTGATAAAATTCTTCAGGTTGTATTCCTGTAAATAGAAAGGTAAAAAGGTGCCTTTTTAGTCACATTCAAAAGAAGTATAAGCATTATTTAAAGCATTCAGTTCAGATTGTGAACACTTGAAATGTTATATTAATAGTAACAGGAGGCTTCCACCTAGCAAGAAGTTCGTCATAGTCCAACTCATTCAGTTGAAAATGGAATTCAATTGATATTGAATTGGTAATAAAAGGACTTACCATGTATTGCAAATAAATTTGAACTAGGTGTCATGCGATTGGGCCAGCTGGACTGATTTTGAATAGGCACCCATCTGCGACTAAGTGTTCCCCCAATGCATGAGAGAAGTGGCTGATAATAAGGAGACTCTGCATCTTGCCCTTTGCTGCACACTGGAGGTAATCCTCCAAGCTTGCTGTGATGGGAAAATTACATATGACCAGTATGTTAGTATGCATCTTTATGAAATGTCTCTGCTTCAAAGACATAATCTATATATCTTATTGAAATTTTGTGGCCCCTCAAAAGAATTGCAATGTTTCAGTGTCTTGTATAATGAGAGACGTAAGGCTTGACAAGATGATTATAGTCAGAAACAAAAACTGAAAGAATATGCATTTAGAGCCAATCAAGTGGCCTCACCGAGATGTATAGCAGTCTCTGTTGCTCGTCTTCTGCCAAACAACAGTTTCCTCTTGCTGGGACAACAGAATCCAGCAAAGCTTCTCAGTGAATCCCAGAATGAACTCCCACTTTCTCTGACTTTCAGTTTTCAGCATAGGTCCATGCAAGTTTGTGAGTGGTGAAGTCCAAACAAAATACCCCCCAGGCTTTAGAACCCGATCAGCTTCAATTAGAAAAGCACCATCTGCTTCAACACAGAGTACCAAAATAAATAAATAGAAAACACATATTGACACACACATAAATAGCGAATACAATAATGATCCAACATGTTTATTTAGTCTATTGAAATGCATGTTGATCATGATAAACTAAATTTTAATTTGAGCATTAAATATTGACTAAAAGTTTAAATACTATCTCTCTTAGTTCGGCAAAATATGCATCATACAACCTCAAGGCATGTCTGTTCCTAAGCCAATAAAGAGATGCATATGAATCGTTATTTAATCATAAGAGCAAAAAACAGACAAAACAAACTAACAGTGGTTATTACCTTTCTGCTCCCATTCAATGCCACACCTTGCACAGTGAATCATATCAAAGGACAATGAAGGATATGGAAGTTGTTTAGAGACAAAAGATCCAAGCATTGCAGGAAGGCCTCTCTCAAGAGCTAATTGAACTTGACTTCCATAGATCTCATAAGACGCTATGCAAATGGTCAATAACTGTTTAGAAAAAAGATGAGCCCCAAAACTTCCAAAACCACAACCAATGTCCAGTACAGTGTGAACCTGCAATAAATGCCACATAAAGAATGTTATGATCAACATGTAAAATTTAAGAGCAATTCAAGACTCCTTCAGGTTTTAATGAATTCTGAAACTTCCTTGGCTGTTTAAAAAGAAACTGTGACTTGGGAAGAACAAGTGCAAATCCTTGCTTAAATGGCTATATGTCTCACTCAAGCAAAGCATCTCTAGTGGCTGCTAAGACAACACAAGAGGCAGGAATTGGCAAGGCTGTACAAATGCCAAACAAAATTGGTAGGAATAATATGCACACACAGTTGCCTTGTCCTTGCATTTAGAATAATGCAGAAGAGACTATACCATAAAATCATCTTAACAAGAGGAAAGGATTTCAAGCACTTACACCAGCTTGAATAAACTCGGACTCATTACGTAGCCCAATCATCTCTGCAATTTGATGGGAATAATCTTCAACTCCATCTACAACCAGTGCATCTTCAGAGCGAAAAGAGATTTGATTATCCTCCAGCAACATTAACCTACACAGTGTGCCAACGTCAGATTTTAGTTGTAAGAATGTAAGTGAATTTTATGAGCACTGTTAGAATGGCTCCAATATGCCAGCACTTCAAGAAATGGGCATTTTTATAGAGATAAACTTAAATTTGCGTACAATCAAACGTGATAAAAAATAAATAGAAACATGACATGTAGGAGATATAATTCTATTAAGTTTTGATTCAATCATGCTGCCTCGGATAAGTTATTAGATACACTGTTAACTATTCTTGAATCTTAATAGAGCATAGGGTCATCCATCAAATACAAAAGAACTAAAAATAGTAGTAGCAGCAAATTGCTAGCTCTAGATATTAACTCAATATCTTACACCCAATACAAAGATTATTTATCATCATTGTGTTCAAACCAAATAACAAAAAACCAGCAGAATTTTGAACAGGGCATTTCTTAAAGGAAACATTTTCCCAACTGGCTTAATTCTTACTTGATTGTCAAATCCTAGATCAAGGTTTGTCTCTATACATTTTTTTTTAAAAAGCATTAGCCATGTTTGTTCATAAAATGTTTATATATGAGATTTACAAAAATTTACAGATCTTAGCAACAAGTTCTATTTTATTGATTGATAGATCTACCAAACCCTCATGCAGAATCTTAGGATCAGCTATTAAGCTAAGGATACACAATTTACAGCATTCGTCTATTGACAAGAAACTAGTGTACCATCACTCACCTTTTCGTAAGGCTTCCTGATGAAAGTAATTGCTCTTTGGTAATCTTGACATTCCCACTCCATATAACATCCCTGCCAGTAGGCCATCTGAGGGGAATCTTGTAATCCTTAGGAGGACGTACCAAGCAAGACTGGCTTGACCTTGAGGCACCATAACAATGTCGGTCATACTCCTCCCCATTGCTATATCCAAGAATTAGATTCTGGGTCACATTGTAGCAGGGAATGAAATCCTCTACATCCCTGCCGCAAAGACTGAGTTCTTTAGCATGTGTAATTCCCAGAGAAAGTACTCCTATGTCAGAGAAATCCGCCATTACTCGCTCCCTGGAGTAAAAGAAAAATAAAATCAATATAAATCTACTCACAAATACACAAATAAAACAAACTTGCTCTACTTTTTTGCTTAAAAGGAAAACTTATGAGAAAGAATCCAGCAAATACATATCATCGAAGAGTAAACTTCTGGATTAAAGCTGAGGCAAAATTGAATAAACGTTACTTTATTTCCCAAAAAGAAGAAAATTAAACATTGACACACATCCAAGACATATTTCGTAGAAGATATTGACCAAGTTGGTAGAAGGAAATAAAACTCTGCACAAAAACTTCATAGAAAGGTTGAAAAATCAGCATATCAGATCGCGCTTTATGATCCATAAAGTCCTAAAATTTAAAATCAACGTTTTGGATCAATCCTTACGGTCCGCCACTATAAATTGCGATTGATGTTTTGGATCACACTGCATCCCTCATCAGGCAGTATAATCCACGTTTGGTGTCACACTTAAAGAGGCGCATGACCGGTAATTAACTGCGTTGTAAGAAAGATTCGTGAAAGAGGAAATTATATATAAGAAATTACTAAAAAGCATTAAATCTGTACCTGAGCCGCCTGTAGCCTCTGTAAATACTGGATGAAGAAGAAGAAGAAGAATAGGACGGTGGCAACGTCCAGGAGGTGGAACCAAGAGCAGCAACGAGTAACAAGAGACTGACAGAGCAGAGTACAATGCACTTGAGCAGTGACAGTGCCGGCCCCTTTCGAGAACCCCCCATGTCCCCCAGATCCTTCGCCCCGCTACTCTCTGATGACTTTGGCGGCACTAGATCTATCAAATTGAGCTGCTTCATCCACAATCTAAGGCAATGGGGCAGTGAAATGAACCTGGCGGAGGCTTGAGCCCGCGACCTGTCGTCACTTTTCCTATCAAAAGCAGAGCAAGCTGCTTCCTCCTCGTAACTGCGGCTGCTGCTCTCTGCGCTTCTCACTCGACAAAGAGCCTGATGTGCCCGCGCCATATCCACCTTATCTTGAAGCCTTCCAACGCATCAAACAGTTCGGAACAAACGGATTAGAATTCTGATCAACGGTAAAGGGATTAAGATATCCTTTCGATCTAAATCTCCTGCTTGTCAGTTTCTGCGCACCAGAGGACCAAGCCTGCAAGACTACCAAGTGTGATTCATACTCGGGACGTCCAGACCCGGAAGAATCTAAATTGTATTCCACACAACACTCTGGACGCCCTTATTGATGCAGCAGCATCCAAATTATTCCATTGCGCATGTCCCGAAACAATGCCACTGATTGAGAATCATAACATTCTTAGCTGTGCTATTTTTAGGGCACAAAGGTCGGAGGTTCGAACCGCGCCTGCAAGGCCCGCAGTATTTGCAGTGGCTTCTTCTCAGTTGTTCTCCAATACTGAATCAAGTCCAGTCATAATAAAGTGGAAGCGAGCGAGCCAGCAATCATTTGACCAATCCAGAGAATCTGCGGTAATTACGTTATAAAAATGTGAGAATTTTGCCCCCTACATAAATGCAGGCTGAAACTTTCACCCCCACAAATTGACATGACATCGCATTGGCCGTCCTCCATTTTTACCTGAAATATAAAGTAAGACAAAAATGGGCACTGTAATTAGAGGTCACGAGAATTCTTAAAAACACAGACAGCCAGTAGTGGGTGATCTCAACAGTCCCCTACAAATTCCTCCACCGCCGGCCATGTGTCTCCATGCACTTACCCTCCCATCCGATCTGGAAATCAAGGCCGTCGGATTCCACGAAACGTCCTCCTCTTTAACGTCTCTAATTTAGAAAGGATAAAATGTGTGCAGTTTATTCCCTCAATCAGTGCGGAGTTGATTCTCACCGTCCGATTTAATCTTTACTGCAGACACCCTTCGCCAGCTAAGCTAAGCCGCTGCATTAAGAATTTTTTTTTTTTTTTTTTTGAGTTTTAGCTGCATTAAGAATTATTCACCATGCACGAGCCGATACGTTAGCATATTCCGCGTGAAAATTTGGACATCACACTTTACGCCACGTGTTATCATTAAAGCTTGGGGCATGGTTTCATGGTGGGGCTTAAATTAGCTATGTGTCTTGAGCTAAAGAAAGAAATCATGGATCAAATAGTGGATGAACATAGGACACATTTATTTGAATGTTTGTTCTAGTAATAGTAAAAGAAAAGAAGAATATTTTTTATATTTATAAAGTTACAAATAGTATAGGAGCAATTAATCTTTCTTTTATTCAAGAAGATGATGAGCGAGCACCTCAAGCTTAATGGATTGTAGAAATTTGATATCGCTAATCTCAAGCTTATCAACAATACTCTCACTGAATTGATTGTACTAAGAAACAGCTTACATGAAATTGGTGTGTATGTCTTTAATGTCCTTGAAGGCATTACACTCCATAATAAGGTATTGCAAAAATAGGCACCCTTTTTTCCCATGCATTTTTGTGTTTTCCATGCCTAGTTAAAGAAATTAAAAAATGTGTTGTAGATAAGTTTCACAAGATGATGTGGGAGTTCCAAGACTCCTTTTGGAACCTAGCAAGGCCTTCGTAGAGGTCATTATCCTTTAGAGATTAAAGTCTCTCGTTGTCAAGTTGAAGAGTAACTCACATTGTCTTGGGTGTGAAACAAGTAGATGAGAAAGCTCAAAAGAAGTATAGGAAGAGTTTTTAACTATTTTCAAGGACCTTCAACTATTTTCGAGGAAAAGAAGGTAAAGAATAAGAGAATTCAATATCAGTGGTACAAACAAAAATAACAAGATCATTTATATCATAAACTATATGTAATAATAATAATAACAATAAGTTCAATATCAACATGATAATGAACAAAAATAACAAGATCGTTTGTATCATAAACTATTTTTGATTTCGTAAATATTAAAAATCTTTTTAATTCTATTCATGAACGATTAAACAATTTTATTTACATCTATGAAATCAAAAACTACAACTTTAAATTATTTTCTAACTCTCTTTGATACTGAATCTCTTATTATAATTTTTAAATTCTATAAATTTCTCTCTCCACAATATTTATTCCTCTTTTTATCCCTTTAAATTCTATATATTTCTCTCTCCACAATATTTATTCCTCTGTTTTTCGAGTGGATGTTAGATGGGATTTAAATAGCGATTTTATTATTATGTAGGTGATTTAAAAAGTTTTTAGGCCGATAAAGTCAAAGTGATTTAGTGGACGATAGAGACTGAAATTAGGGAATTACATGGTAGCTTTTTTTTTTTGGCGGGTGGGCCTGCTAATTTTGGTTTTTAATTCCCTTTTCCATCGTGTGTATGTGGGGATCTGATTCTGCACTCCGCGTGAATGTCGGTATAAATGAATGAATGATTTGGGGAAGATGAATATGACAGTTGTGGGTGTTCCATAACCTTCTATTGGGAAGGCCCTTCTTAGGAACTTTAATTTGCTTTTCTAGGGAAGGCCAAAATTTATTTTCCATTCCCTTTCCTGTGGGGTGGGTGGTAGGGCCCAAGGTCCACGATGTTTGTATGTAAAAATTATTTAGTTTGTAATAGTGAAATTAGTATATTTGTCAATAGAATCTTTAGTCTATTGGTGAAATTGATGATTTCAAATATGTCTACTAGAGATCAAGTCTTGCTTAGTACAAGGCTCTTACGTCATAAGGGATGAGATCAAGATCATGCCTTGGGCGAATTTGGTGGAATGGATACCCCTTAGTCCTTGGCTCTTAGCTAAAGAGGTTTCATCGTATAGGCTTGTGCCCCCATATTGGACGGCAAAAACTACTCTGTGAAGGCCCTCTGATATTAGTTTATTTTCATTTTATCCTTATTTATTTGAAAAATCATTTTTTTATTTTTAAATTTTGTTTCAATTTCATTTTATGTGTGTATAATTGATTTAGATCATTTTTGTTTCTACATATTTGAAACTTAAATCTTAAAAGTCAAATATTTGTTATATTTTTCATTAGTTGTTATGAACCAACTAATGCATGAACTAGTCCATATCTCTCACTAAGATGTTATATTTAAAGAATAGAATTGATTCAAAAAGAAGTTATCTAACATTGAGCTTGATCTAAAATGTTGGCAACAAAAAATCCATATAGTCTAATACAAAATTTAGCATATTGATCATTATGGATTGTGGAAACTTC